>NC_082659.1:7161730-7468173 GCF_028023285.1 Balaenoptera ricei | reverse complement strand
ACAGTGTTGTGAGCTGTCTTAGGATGTGCTCAGGTTGCCACAGTGAAACACCGCAGACTAGGCAGTTGCTAAACAAGAAACATTGATCTCTCACAGTTCTAGAGGCTGGAAGTCCTAGATGAGGGTGCCATCGTGGTCAGGTGAGAGCCCTCCTGATGGCTGTAGACTTCTTGTTGTGTCCTCACATGGTGAATGGGATGAGGAAGCTCTCTGGGGCAACACTGATAAGGGAAGTAATCTCGTTCATGAGGGCTTTACTGTCATGACCTAAACATTTTCCAAAGGCCCCTCTCCTAACACTGGGGATTAGGATTTCAACACATGAATTTGGGGCAGACACAAACATTCAGACCATAGCATGCACTTAAAAATTTACCAAGAGAATAGATTTCATGTTGAATGTTCTCCACACACGCACACACACACACACCCATGCAAAGGGACACAGGAAACTTTAAGAAGTGTTGGATATGCTTGGAACCTTCACTGTGATGATGGTATCACTGGTATATGCACATGTCCAAATGCATCAAAATGTATGCATTAAAAATACACAATTTATCATATATCAATTATGTCTCAATAAAGTTGTGAAATAAAAAAGGGAAAATAAAACACTGTTTTAGCCAAATGAATCTGAGTGCCCCACTACAACTGCTGTGCTTTCAGCTTTATTGTTCTGCCTCTGCCCTCTTTGACCAGATTGGACCTCTCATCTTCCAGGTTTCAGAACATGCATCATTTCTTCCAGTAAACCTTCTTTATTCCCCAAGATTGCATCAGGTTCCACACGTATATGCCCCATCACCCTCTGTATATTCCCCAAACTAATATGTAACCACAGAATTAAGTAGCTACAGACACTGTGCTATTTCCCTTCTGGGTGTTAAATTCCATTTCTTTAGCACAGTGTAGACAATCGCATCCCTGGAACATAGTAGGCAGTTCATGGACATCTGTTAAATGATACATTGAATACACTTCCATCATTTCCACTAATTTCATATCTTTAATTTTGAAAGGTAATTCTGTTCCCCAGAGTCCACTCTTTCATCTAATTTACTTTCTAAAATTATACATCAGATATTTCTTAGGAGAGCCATGTATGTCCTAAAAAGAGATCTAAAATTCTAGGGCAGTAGAATTTTAGCATTTCACTTTACAAAAAACACATGGCTAGACTAAAAAAAGAAAACTTGTATTCAACATGCTGTAGCATTCCTGAAGCAAGTATCTATAGCATGCAATATTGTAGAGTCTTAACCTCATTATGAACTTTTTCTGTAGGCTGAATTTTTTAAAATCAGAACTATTTTAGGCACGAGGGTTTTTTTCCTGGTAATGAAACAGATTCTGCAAAGATTTAAAGTTCTTTTTGGCTGTAAATGATGCAGCTTTGGGAACTATTTGGCATTGAAACTATCTGGTTCAATGTGCAATGATTCTTTTCTCATGACTCTTCTGGAAGCTCTAAAATGGTTTTGGGAACCGCTCTAGGCACAAAGAATCATAAGTTTCTGTGCCATCCTTCAAAGAGGTTTGTGTAATGACAGCTTGATGCTTCAGATCTGCTCAAGGGTAAGATCGTCTTATTTTTATTTTTATTTAAAAAGTAATTTTGTTCTATTATGTGGTTGGATTATTTTTTCTGGCAAAGCCCAATCTCTCAACCTTCTTTGACTATTTTAATCTCTTTCCTCATCATTTGCCTTTATTTTGAAGTTTTGGGGAAACATCTTTTAAAGAAGAAAATGTGCTGAACAAAGGCATCCGGATCTCCTCCATCTCAAACGAAACATACTGACATAGATTCCAAGCTCATTGAAACAAAACTCTTCAGTTTTCCTACACTGGACTCAATTCTCAATGGAGACATTTCAACTCAAAAATGTATTGAGCGCCATCACTTTCGTGTTCTGTTCATTTTAATCTATGTGAGAGAATGAGGGAGGGTGGTCAGACTTTCTGCTTTTAGTAATGGATAGCGTTTCTCTCTTTTAGAAGGGTAAGCTGTGACAAAGTGAGAGAGTGGCATGGACATATATACACTACCAAATGTAAAATAGATAGCTAGTGGGAAGCAGCCGCATAGCACAGGGAGATCAGCTCGGTGCTTTGTGACCACCTAGAGGGGTGGGATAGGGAGGGTGGGAGGGAGGGAGACGCAAGAGGGAAGAGATATGGGAACATATGTATATGTATAACTGATTCACTTTGTTATAAAGCAGAAACTAACACACCATTGTAAAGCGATTATACTCCAATAAAGATGTTAAAAAAAAAAAAAAGAGCATGCAGACTTTCACTACTTGTAAAGCAAATACCTGCCTCACATTCGCATTCCCACTGAGGAAAACTTTTAAAAATGTTAAAAGCATCAAAGAGCTACAAGAGAAGGTAAATTTATGAAATCAAATCTCAGAAAAACCAAGGCAAAACCAAGAGTAAACCCCACCCTCTTTTGCCTTGAGGGCAATTGCCTTTCCTGAAGAAACGTCAGTGAAACTAGGAAGAATGTGATGACTTAATAGGGTAAGAGAAATTGAAAGCAACTAATTAGAAAGAATCATGATCATGGCAGTAGTTAATCTGGTGCCTGGGAGGATCACCCTCAATTTTAAGTGTGCTAGATATTGAGTTTTGATTTTCTTTTGGCATTCAGCATTCATCTCCATTCCTTTCTGTGTTCTTCTCTATATTATAGAGTCAGGAAACCTGGGGACTTCCTTTCTTACAATCTCTATCAAGCAGGGCTCCATTTCAGATTCTGTCAAACCAGCAGAAAGAGTGACGGTGCCTCCAGAGGCTGCAAGATTTCCAAGAGCTGCAAGGTTTCTCCCAGAAAGTACCCACATTGTTGCTGCAGGCAAATTAGGTCACTCATAACTATGTCAAGAGAGTTCTGACACTTCCTGATTTCCACATGCAACGTGCTGCTTTCCCTATGGTTTTCCCAGCCCTTCCAATGGCTTTACGAGGACTGATTTCTCTTAAATAATCAGAGTAGCATTTGTTTTCCTGACTGACTCCTAATTGATACAGTGAAAGAGAATGAGAAGTAAACTTGTACTTCACTGAACGTATACAACCAAATTGTGGCAACTGAGTGGTCCAGAGAACTTAAAATCTTGCAATTGCAGATTGCCTAGACTTGCAGCATCCCACACCCCTGCCCAGAACCAGAAGGCAGAATAAAATTAAAATCTGCATCTT
This sequence comes from Balaenoptera ricei, assembly GCF_028023285.1. Lineage (NCBI taxonomy): Eukaryota > Metazoa > Chordata > Mammalia > Artiodactyla > Balaenopteridae > Balaenoptera > Balaenoptera ricei. The sequence goes on along the minus strand of NC_082659.1, from coordinate 7,464,960 downwards.
CAGCTTCAAATTACTTCTGAAAATTATTTCCCAAAATCAATACATAGTTAAAGATAGCCAAGCACAAGAAAACAAGACTGTGTGTATTAGAATAATTGGAAACAACAATAACAATGAATGAGAATTTTTTTTAATTGACAAAACTCTGATGAGACTGACCAAAAAACAAAAATAGGAAAGGCAAAAATTAAATCAGGAATTGAAAAACTGGAGATCTCTAGACATTCTATAACAATTAAAAAGATAGTAAGATATTATAAGCCACTTTATTTCAAGAAGTTTGAAACATTAGATAAAAAGGACAAATTCCTAGAGAAACACGACTCCCCAAAACTCACTAAAGAAGAAACAGACACTCCCAATTTTCCTCAAAACAGTAATAAAAGGGAATCATTAATGAATTCCTCATCACACACACACACACACAACCCCTGGCCCCTAGATTCCTCCTGCCAGGCTTCTGCAGATGCCTCCAGCAGAACCTAACTGCATTAGGACCCATAAATTATATCCAGATAAATCTGCTAGGATCATCCCCCAGCATCCAAACAAAAGCATCTTACTAAACAACACCTCTGATTACACTGCAGGAATAGGGAGATGCAATTATGTCATCTCTAACTGGATTCTGAAGTTGTGATACTTAAGATACTAATTATTTTCACACACATGTAAAGCAACCAAACCCTCTCCATGGGGAACTGTGGGCTATTTAGAGCACCAATTTAAGTCGGTTTACACCTAATGAGGGAACTGTTCAGCACTGTGGACACAGCACATATTAAATGTGTAAGACGGCGGCAGATCCTTCCCACAGTTTCCAGAGCTGTGAATGCTCTTGGCACCTGAAACATGGGAACTTAAGCACTCAGTGGGGAACTCACTCAGTCGGGTTTGTTTTTTTAAAGTCATATAAGTCAGCTTTGAAATTAACACTTTCAACTCAACTATAAAAAGTGTGAGGAAGATAGAAATGATGTGTTTATAATACTCTCAGGACCATGGCAAAATAGACTAATTCAGACCAAAACAAGGAAGGAGACTTGGCCGATTTATAAGAGAAAGACAGATTAGGAACCATAGAAGAAAACAAAACATTAATATATTGGGTATTTGTATTTTGTTCCTTAGGAGGTTGATTAAGCAACTCTGCAGCCACTTCCTGTGGAGGCCATAAAACTCTGAGAGAGGAAGAAGTTGTGACATGAATACTGAGACCTGAAAGAAGGCCACTGAGTTCAAATGCTGACTCTGCAACAGTCTTGCCATGGGACGCTGGAGAAATAACCTATCATTCACTCACCAAGTCTGCAGAGGGCAGTTTTAAATGCATTTCAACTCCTAAGATATGAAAGCTGGAAAGGGACCCTGGACACCATACAGTCCCCATGTTTGATTAGAGCAGCAAAGTGATGCCCCAAAGCAGTAAGATACCATTTACACCAGGATCCTTTTTTTTTTTTTTCTGATTTTTTTCAACTCACCAGCAAGGATTTAAGTTCACCTAAAGAGTTTGAGAGAAAAAAAATTATATATAAATATATATAAAACTAATGCTGTAAGTTATTGAATCCCCTTAGATATAATAGTGGCACTTTATATGCATTATCTAATTTAAGTCTCAATATATCCATTTTATCTTTTTCAGATTGAAAAAAAAAAGAAAACTGAAACTCAGAGAAGTTAAGTAACTTGCTTAAATTCATATAGCAAGTTGGTGTCAGGAAACTCAAAAGATTTTTCTGCCTTTACTTTGTCTACTATGCTAATTTAAAAAGACTCTTTCTGCAACTTCCTCAGAACCAGATTCAAATCAATGCTTGTATGTCCATTATATACCAATAAAAAATAAATAAAAATAATCCAGACCAAAAAACACTGCTTGGTTGTACATGAATGTTCATAGCAGCATTACTCATAATAGCCTAAAAGTAGAAAAAAAATATGTCCCTCAACTGATGAATAAATAAATAAAATGTGTGGTGGGAAGGGATATATGGGGAGTTTGGGACTGACATATACACACTGCTATATTTAAAATAGATAACCAAAAAGGACCTACTATAGCACAGGGAACACTGCTCAATATTCTGTAAGAACCTAAATGGGAAAATAATTTGAAAAAGAATAGGTAACTGAATCACTTTACTGTATACCTGAAACTAACACAACATTGTTAATCAATTATGTTCCAGTATAAAATAAACATTTTTTAAAATGTGGTATATTCATAAAATAGAACATTATTCATCAATAAAAAGTAATGAAGTATTGATACAAGCTACAGCATGGATAAATCTTAAAAACATTATGCAAAATAAAAGAAGGCAGTCACATAAGACATCATAATGTATGATTCTATTTATATGAAATGTATGGAATAGGTAAGTCTACGGGGACAGAAAGTAGACCAGTGGCTGTCTGGAGCTGGAAGATATAAGGGAAGGAACGGGAAGTGACTGGTAAAGGGTATGAGGTTGTTTTGGGGATGATGAAAATTAAAAATTAAGTTATGGTGATGGTTACAGAATTTTGTAAACTTACTTTAAAAACTGGTTGCATACTTTAAATAAATAAGCTTTATTATATGTAAATTATGTCTCCATAAAGTTGTTAAAAAATTAATGTTTAGGGGGTTAGGTAATGGTATCAAAGATCTCCTATAATTAATTCCCTTGAGGTCCCTTTAAGTTAATCAACCATCATCCAAGGTGAACAGAACACCAGGAAATCTGGGTACCACATAGGTCAGAAGTCTTAAATTTGAAGAATCAAATATATCTTTTTTTTTTAAATTATTGGTGTCTTTTTGTCCTCACCAAGAAATCTTTGCTTTTCCTAAGGCCATGAAAATATTTTATTTCCTTTTCTTTTAGAAGTTTCATAATTTCCACTTTAAGTTTAGGATTATAATCCACTTCAAATTATTTTTTGTGGAAAGTGTGGTAAATTCAAAGCTATTCTATCCCCTGTATGATAACTAGGAGTTCTACAACCGTTTCTTGAGGTAGGAAAAAAAAAAAAAAACTTTCCTATTCTTCTTCTCATTGGTTGACTTTTTTGTTAAAATCAATTAACCATATAAATGTGGGTCTATTTCTGAATTCTGTGTTCTGTTCCAGTAATCATTCACCAGGATTATGCCAATATATTGTCTTGATCAATGTGGCTATAGAGTAATTATTGAAACTAGGAAGATTGAAACCTCCAGTGTTGTTTTTCCTCTTCAAGGTTGTTTGGCTATGCTAAAGCCATGGTAACTCCATGTAATTTTTAGACAAATTCCTTAATTTCTCTGGAATTTTGATAGGGATTGCACTATATCTATAGATCAATTTGGGAGAGTAACTTTAAAAAATATTCAGTCTTCCAATTTATGGACATGGTGTATCTCCCCATTTACTGAAGTCTTTAATTGTTTCATCAATGTTTCATAGTTTTGTAATTTTCAATATTGAGGTTTAACATTTTTTGTTAATTTTATTTCTAAGTATTTATGCATTTTCATGCTACTTGCTATAAATCAATTTTTATATTATTTTTAATTTGTTGTCAGCATAAATATACATATTCTTGTATATTTGCTTATTAACTATAGAAATGTATTTGTAAGTTCCTTATCATCTTCTACATGAACATTTATGTCATCTGTAAATAAAGACAATTTTATGTCTCCTTTCCTAAACTTTTCGTGTTGTATTTCTTTTCCATGGCCTATTGCACTGGCCATGACCTCCAGTATTTTGTTGAATAAAAGTGATGAGTGGACCAAATGTAAAATAGATAGCTAGTGGGAAGCAGCTGCATAGCACAGGGAGATCAGCTCGGTGTTTTGTGATCACCTAGAGGGGTGGGATAGGGAGGATGGGAGGGAGACACAAGACGGAGGAGATATGGGGATATATGTATATGTATAGCTGATTCACTTTGTTATACAGCAGAAACTAACACACCATTGTAAAGCAATTATACTCCAATAAAGATGTTAAAATAAATTAATTTTTTTAAAAAAAGGAGTGATGAGTGGGGATATATTTGACTTATGCCTCATTTTAATGGGGAAGTGTTCAATAATTTGTCTTAACCATGATATGAGTAACCGTTATTTTGTAGATGCTATTTATCAGGTTGAAGTTTTCTTCTATTCCTGACTTGTGGAGAGTTTTATCATGAGTGGGTTCAACTTTGTTAAGTAATTCTTCTGCATTTATTTACATATATAATTTTTCTACTGTATGTTGTTAATTAACTACTTTATATTGAATTATCTTGACTAATTTTCAAATGTTAAACCAATCTTGTATTCTTGGAATGAACTCTACTGGTTATATTATCAATTTTACATATGGCTTGATTAGACTTGCTAATATTTTATAATGCATTTTTTGTGTCTAACTTCATGAAAGATCTTGATTTATAATTTCTTTCCTTGCAGTGTTTTTGTGGAGCTTTAGAACGAGAATATTTCTGGCTTCCTAAAATAAGTTCAGTAGTAGTAGATTACCATCCTCCATTTCCTGAAAGAGTATATGCATTTTTTTCCTTAAATATTTGATACAATGATCCAGTGGAACTATCTGTTCCAGTGTTTCCCTTTGAAGATTTTGACTGTGGATTAAATTTATTTAACAGATACATGCCTATACTGCTTCTGTATTTCCTCCTGAGTCCATTTAATTTTTGAAGAAATTAGACAATTCTATTTAATTGTCAAAGTTAAAGTGCAGTATGGCAAGAAAAAAAATAGAATACATAAAGATTGAAAAGTGAGATATAAAGTTGTCTTGATATGCAGATGACATAAATATTGATATAGAAAATGATAAGGAATCTACAGATAAACTTCTAGAGCTAATAAGTTAAGAATATGGGAATTACTGATATTTCTTTACGCTAAAAACAAATGAAAGTAATGTTTACAATATTACTTTATTTTTTAATGTTCTATCTGTAGTGATGTGACTTCTGTCATTGCACATATTGATAAATCTGATTTTTCCTCTTTTTTTCCCCTTGATCAGTCTTGCTATATTTTCATCAATTTTATTAATCTTTTCACAAAATTAACTTTGAGGTTTTTAAAATTTTTCTATAATTTGCTCATTTTTTGTTTCTTTCAGTTCTCTTATCTTTTCTATTTATTTTCTTTCAATTACTTTGGGTTAATAAACTAATTGCTTTGCTTACTCTTTCTTCTAACTTCTTAAAGTAGAAATAACTGATTTTAAATAATTTGTTTTTTTATAATATAGACTTTTTAAACTACAAATTTTTCTCTATCTTTAGCTGCTTCCCACATTTATAATTTTCATTATGTTTTAGTTCAAAATACTTCAAATTTCTCATCATTTCATTTTGATCTATAGCTGATTTATAAATGTGTTTTTAAGTTTCTAAATGTTTGTATCTCTTTTACATATCTTATTTTTGTTGATGTCTAGTTTAGTTTTGTTATATTTTGTTGACTTATGATTTAGTTTTGTTATAATTAAATAACATATACTATTAGTGACACGTGCTGGAACTGGGTTGTTCTGATTTGAGACATTTATTACATATTCAGAATTTTAACAAGCTTAAAATCAGACATGCCATGGGAATCTGCAAATTAGGGCTTTTGCTTGTTTTTTGAAAAGCTAGTTTAATGTACAAAAAATAAACACAATATTTCAGTATTTGATATTTTTGGATGTATTTTATGGCACTACATGAGGTCTATCATGGCATCTATTTCATGTGCTCTTGAATAAAATGTGTAGTCCTCAATGTTATATATACATATTTCATGCACATTGGTTAACACTGTATACAGACCTTCTATATATTTATAATTTCTTTTGACCAAATATTAAGAAACATTATTAAAATGTACAAATATGATTGTGGATTTCTCTATTTCTTTAAGTTTATCATTATGTTCTTCTTTATGCTGCTAATACTTCTTGTTTATAAGTCTAATTAGTCTGATATTAATGGAGTCACAGCAGCAACATTTGCATGAAGTATTTTCAAATTATTTCACTTCACATCTATCTGTTTCTATTAAGTGTGTCTCATGTGTACAGAATGTATTTGGGACTTGCTTTTTGTAACCTCTTCTGAAAATTTCTGTCTTTTAATGGGAATGTTAGCTCCATTTGCATTCAATGAAATTATTGGTATGCTTTGGTTTATGTCTACACTCTCGCTATTTGTTTTCTAGCTTTGCCGTCTGTCTTCTCTCCTCTGTTCCTCCTTCCCCACCTTCTTTTGGATTAACTGACCTAACTTTACAAACTTTAAAAAAAAATTTGTTCTAGGTATTATACCTAATTCTCTTCTATCTTATGAGAGTCCACTTTAAGTTAGGCATGGTATTATTTATGTAAAATGTTAACTGCTTGAAACGATCAAATTCTACTTTCCCAATATTTTGTGTTATTATTTTTACATATTTTACCTCTAAATATGCAATAAACTCCCAACAAAATGTTAAATTTGTATTATACAGTCAATTGTTTTTCAAAGAAAAAAGAACATCATCTTTTATATTCATCTACTCATCATTTTCAGTGCTCTCCATTTATTTGGATCTCAGTTTCCGTATGGTATCATTTCCTTTTATCCTGAGGAATTTTCTTTAGCATTTATTCCAGTATGTATGTGCTTGCAATAAATTCTCTCAAGCTGTTTTTTTTAACTTGAATATGTATATATTTCCTCTCACTTTTGAAGAAATTTTCACTGGATAAAAAGAATAGTGAGTTTCAAGAGTTTTATTGTTTTTTCTCTAGGTACTTTAGATATGTCTTTTGGCATCCACTGTTCTGGATGAAAAGTCATCCATCATTTATATCATTTTTCTTCTGTATGAAATGTGTCAATTGTCTTTGGCTGCTTTTAAGATTATCTCTTTATCTTTAATTTCCAACAAGGTGACTACGATATGCCAAGGTTGCTTATTTTTGTACTTCCTCTTTCTATTGGTTTGGATATATTTATATTTTGTATTTATTGTGGTTGAGCTTCTTGGTTTTGCAGATTGACTTTTGAAATTTAATTTAGTATATAATCCATCCATTATTATTCAAAATATTTTTTCTGACTCATTGTGTTTCTTCTCGTCCTTTCCTATAGACCTATAATTACACATATGCTCAACCATTTGATATTGTCGCATTGGTTACTAAGGCCCTGGATTGTCCCCCATTCTTTTTTTCTAATTTTCTTATTGGCTGAATTATTTTTATCTGTTTTCATGTTCAGTAACAATTTGTTCAGCAGTATCCAATATGATGTTATGTTCACCCATTAAAATTTCTGTTTCAAATAGAAAGTAACTACGGAATTTTAATTTGGTTCTTTTTGATACTATCACTTCAAAAACCTTCTCTGGTTCCCAATCTATTTTCTAATTATATTATTCTAATAATTTCTAAATTATCTTTTCCCTTAAGTCTTTGAGCATACTTATAAGACATACTTACAATAGATGTTTTTTAAAAAAAGTATTTGCTGCTTTTTTCACCATTTGTTTTAGCTTGGGATCCATTTCTTTTTTTAAATTGATAACATTTTAATTTAATTGATAACATTTTTTCAAGTTCATAACCTTTCCCTCAATCTTTGTAGATTAGTAATTTTTAATTGTATGCTGGTCATACTGACAATGTGCTGTGGAGAGTCTGACTTCCTTGGTATTTTTCTGATGGCCAGTTGAATCACTGGTGAGCCCTTTGTTCCGATAATGTTTTGCTTTACTCTTTGTTATGGTGGACCTACTTGGATTTTGATCTTAGTCCTAGAGTTGGACTGTTACCTAGGGGGTAGCAATGCCTTTCCGGGCTCGCCCATGAATCTCTGCCATGATGAGAGAGGTACCCAGTCCGTATGTGTTGGAAGTCTCCAAGGACTGCACAACCTTTGGCACCCCACTTCAAGTCTAGGGCTACAGCAGAGGATTTTTATTAAGTACCAGAGAGTCTCACCCTGTACATGTAAAGCACAGTCCTCAACCAAAGACCAGCCATGAATTCCCTTCCCCACAAATTCCAGCCAGCCCAGCAGGCTGGACCCCATGTCTGTGTCTTTTTACTGAGAATCCTATGCTGCTCATCATTTAATAACCTGTGCTATCGATCATAGGAAAGTGCACACACAGCAGGATACTCAGCAGTCACAACTCTCACCTCTTGGCTTTCTCTTCCATCCAGGACCAAGTCCTATACTGCTTGCTCCTCAGTGTCTGAAAGTTGCTGTATGTGTTTGTCTAGTTTTCTAATCATTTTGGTGGGAGAGTGAGTCTCATCCCAATTAACCTACCATAGCTAGAAAGGAAGGTCCCTGGATATGTTTCTTCTACTGTGAATATTTTGCTCTAAAAGTGCCAGGTTTTTTTTAAGTACAGCAGGAAATGCAAATTAACACACATAAGCCTCCTTATTTTATAGTCAACAAATCTAAAGTCATATGATGCTGAGCTGCTGCTAGGGCCCCAAAGCTAATCTTTATTTCTAAATAGGAAATACAGTTCTTGTTCATTAATGGTGGAATCATTACCCCTGAATAGATCTTCTTTAAGTGCAACTTTTCTGGTACAGCATGTTACAAATTCAGTTTTCCCACTCATGTTCTGTTATATAGTATGACAGAATCTGATTGACCCTATGCAAATAATTACATTACCGTGGAAGTGAAGACATTCTGTAAAGTAGATTTGGGAAGAAGGCCTATCAATTTCTGTTGTGTTTTCTACAGAGGCAGCCTACGATTTTCACAGTGGTACTATCTACAAACATAGTATAATTATCTGTATATTTTTATCTATAAATAATTAGAATTAGCACAATTTTATATTAAATATGGTTTTAATCAAATATCACTTTGGATTAGTTTCCTAGGGTTGTCATAATAAAGCTCCACACACTGGGTGGCCTAAAACAACTGAAATTTTTTCTCTCTCACTTCCGGAGGCTGAAAGCCTGAAATCAAGATATTGTTAAGTTCATACTCCATCTGAAGGCTCTAGGGAAGAATCTTTCCTTGCCTCTTTCCTTGCTTCTGGTGGTGGCTGGGAACCCTTGTATTCCTTGGATTGCAACTGCACCTTTCCAATCTCTGTCCCCATTGGCCATGGCCTTCATCCTTGTGTGTTCTCTCTCTAATTTTCTGTGTCCAAATTTCTCCCTTCTTTTAGGGACACCAGTCGCTGGGTTTAGGGGCAACCCTAATCCCATATGTATGCCTGTTCTTTCCATTTCATGTCCTATGACATTGTCAAAATTTTCTAGCACAAGATTAAATGGTAATGGTATATTTTCCTTCTTCTTCCGATTTTTATAGAAATATCTCTAACTGTTTCACTCTTGAGTATGAATTGTTAGTCTAAGTCAACATTTTGATTATGTTCAGAAAGTATATTTCTATTAATGACACTTGACATTTTATTGACCACTCAGCCTCCAACCTACCACTTCTTCTGGCTTTAAGGATCCCAACTGTATTAGTCATAGTGGGATGTAGAGCTGAACCTCCCATCATGGAAGACGAAGAGAGTTATCCCCTTACTCTGCCAAGAAGCAGAGAAATTTGATGGAGGCTGGTCGACCAGATGCTCTCACCCTTGATACTGAATCCTGGATGAGTGGCAGAGAGGCAATGAGCTGTAGTTCATGGTGGTGATGGTCTAGCAGCAGTGACCCATCAGTGTCAGAAGATTTCAAGGGCAGGTAGACTGTGGAGATGACAGGGGCATGGAGGAAACCTCTGCACAGCTAGCTGTCATTCAAGGCAGCGAGGAATTCTTATCACAAAAAGATATCCAAGCAGGATGCCTCGGAGGAAATAATCACTAGTTCCATTGGGAGATCAGAGAGAAAACTTCAGAGAGGAAAAGCACTCAAGAAAGAAAAGATTTTTGATAGCAAAGAGAGAGGGAAACAAGATGTCCTATGTTATTTCTTTGACAGATCTTCAATTTTTTTTCTATTAGGAAAGTTGCTAGGATATTAAAATTAGCCCAGCTAGCTGCCTATGAAACTTGATGATTTGAGTACATTAACTTTTGATACTGATTACCACAAATTACGTGTTTTTCTTAATACATTTTTTAAAGATTTTGCATATAGTCTGCCCATTATTCAGAGAGGAAAAAAAGATACAGGAGAAAGATGGACAAAGAATTCTTCAAATGATCATTTTGTATTAATTCTAGCAAAATCAGTAACGTATTAAGCATTATCCACTAGTTTTATCTTAGGGGTCCAGGAATGTTTCACTAGATTGTAATTTTTTTACAGGCACAAATGCATTAATCATTCTTATATCACCTCTGGAATCAGCATTTTGCCTTTCCCAGAGTCATCAGTAATAAACTTGTCCGTGGTGGTTATGAAATCATGTCTCCCACTGGAAAGAAGAGAATAAGGTCACAAACTCTAAAATATCATTGGTGTTCTCTGTTCCTACCTGAAACTAAGTCCAGAGTGTCAGGGAGGACCACTGCTCTTGAATTTCAGTCACTGTTCTATGATTTAGATATTAGGTTTTTGCTGTGAACAGCAACTGCCAAGTCAAAGCATCTGTTTATTTTGTATTAGGGTAGTGATCCCAATTTAAAATGTAATGCTTTCCTGCTGTTTATGCATTTCCATAAGCCACGCATCCAAAAGAATTTATCAAAATCACTATTATTTATCACTTATTGTCAAGTATATCATCACTCACTGCACTGAAGATCTATTCCAGATGAATAATTCAAACTGTACAACCCACATTTTGCATAGCTCATAACTGATTACAGTTTTATTTTCTCTTACATAGCAATGATCATACTCCAGGCATGCTCACCTTAGGAATTTCATAATATCAAAGAGGTCCCAAGAATCCTGTTTTGTATGAGAAACCACAAAGTCTATTGGGATAAATGAAGAATTAAAATTAAGGCTCATAGTTTATCCTAGGACACCAGTAAGAGAGGGAGGGACAAATGATACCTCAGCATCCCATGACCATACACCCCCGTCCAAACATACACAGACATCGCTGCATCACATTACTTTGCATCCTAACGTAGCAGAGAACCAGAAGGCAGGGGCAGTGAACAATCAATCAGTGGAGCAGAGCAACAGTGAGAGAAAGAAAGAAAAGACAAGGAAAGAACCCACTGGCAGCAGTAAACTAGAATATGGCACCCAGATTCCCCAGGGAACACTTCATGGCCTTTAGAACTGGCAGGAACATCGGGATATAGGGCTTAAATTCTAGTAAACATTTTGGTATAAAGTTCAGGAAAAGAGGGGAAGTTGGATAGTAAAACATAATACAGAGATGCTCAGTAAGTGCAAAAGGTCCTGATTTCTCAGGATTATATTTGTCTAATATTTCTTACACTGCATGTCTACCCTCTATTAGATAATGAAAGCAGTATCTATTTTATCCTAAGTCTAACTATCACAGAACACCTAACAATTTAATAAAAATTTAGTAAGTCACAATCAACTATCAATTAACTATGCACCTTAACATTACTAATGAACCATCTCTGTGGACTTTCACAGTAAATGGTGTTTTTTTCATACTTCAGTTGATGCCTCCACCTGCAACCCAGGTGGATATTTACCTCTTGTTAGTCTAGCATTGATGTATCCATCAGGGATGGCATCCTTCTTCTTTTAGAACCTGTATCTCCTTCAACCCAGCCTGGTGGTTTCAGCAAAGGCCATCACGTTCAGAGAGGATCTCAGTGTCTTGGCCATAGAGGATTGATGCAGGAGGGAGCACCTGACCCACCCAGAGCCCTTCAGACTATTTCCCCTCATTGGAACTGAAGAAGAGAGGCAGTGGACCCCTAGAAGTGAAAACTATCAAAAGAGAGTTTTGGAAATGGCTAGGATGCTTCTTACGTGTCACGTGCAAGAAGCCGATTTGTTGTGGGGAATGAATGATGCTTATATGCAAAGAGGAGGGATAAGAAATGAGAGAGTGATGGTGACATTCAAGTCCCTGGTTCCAGCTCTACCTGAGGTCCACCTGTACACCTGTATCTTTTCATTTTCGTGTGGTTGTGTTGCTCTGTATCTTTTTCTTTCCTAGACCATGAGTCAATACATTTTCCTTTTATCTAAGTAGATTTGTATCTTTTGTAACCAACAGTCCTGCCTAATTCACCCCCTTTTCAACATCTCCTGACTTAACCAATGCTATTAATTTAGGTCCACATTATTTCTCTGGAGCAATAGACCTCTAACTCACCTCCATGCCTACAGTAAACTCTCACTTCAATTCATGATCCATAATATAACTAGGGAGGATTTTCCAAATGCAAATCATATCATGATGCATCCTGCACAGTATTTTTAGCGATTTCTAAACATTTGTTATTTTTAGAAAAACATTTGTATCATTCTGAGACATTCGTTATCATTCTGAGCACCTAATATCCAAACTTTCTTTCTATTTGGAAGAAATCTCCCAACATGCAGGACTTTTATTTATTTATTCTTTTTCATGCAGGACTTTGAGAGACAAATGTAAGAGCTTCTCTAAGGAAGCCATGGGGTGCAGTGCCTGACACCAAGCTTCCTGGAATTCAGGGCCAGGTTCAGCTGACTGAATATCCCACCCAAGAACATCAGATATGTGACTCAAAGAGCGAGGCTGATTGGATTCAGTCTACCTCAGTGTTCAGCAGGATTGTCCAAAATAGCAGGAGCAACAATCCTCGTGGAGGGATTCTAACCAGCCCATTCCTGTGGCTTGACCTCAGCTGTGCTCTTCCCACCTGGCCTCCTTAGGTCCCGGACGTTGTTCTGTGCTCCCCCATCAATGACACAAGTCCCTTGATCAAGTTGAGGTACTCTGTCCACTAGTGCTGTGCAAGATCACTCAGTTACCTTCAGTCATTAGCTGCTAACCGGGAACTGGATCCCTCATCCAAGATGGCGGAGGGAAGGAAATAAAGAGCTACCATGAGCAGCTCACATCTGACCATACCTTCTACAAGGGGGAATCTGCAGAGAGTCTAGAATAACGTACTTTAAAATATAATGTCCACACTTAAATACCACCTGTCAAATTATATAAAAGGAGAGGGTATCATTTGTCATCAGGGAAATGCAAATTAAACAACAATGGGACACCACTACACACCTACTAGCATGGCTAAAATCCAGAGCACCAGCAACACGAAATGCTGGGGAAGATGTGGACCAACAGGAACTCTCGTTCACTGCTGGTGGGAACACACAAGAGCGCAGACACTTCGGAAGACAGTTTGGCAGTTCCCTACAAAATTAATCATACTCTTACAGTATTACCCAGCAATCACGCTCCTCAGTATTAACCCAAAGAAGTTGAAAACTAATGTCTGCACAAAAGCCTGCATACCATTGTGGCTTTATTCATAATTGCCAAAACTTGGAAGCAACCGAAAGTTCTCCAGTTGGCAAAGAGTAAGTAAACTGTGGTCCATCCAGACAGTGGAATATGATTCAGTGCTTAAAAGAAATGAGCTATGAAGCCATGAAAAGACACGGAGGAAACTTGAATGCATATGACTAAGTGAAAGAAACCAACCTGAAAATGTTACATACTATGTGATTCCAATTCTGTGATATTCTGGAAAAGGCAAAACTATGGATACAGTAAAAGGATCAGTGGTTAAGGGCTCAGGGGAGGGACGAATAGGTGGAGCACAGAGGAATTTTTAGGGCAGTGAAAATACTCTTTATGATGCCATGATGATGGATACATGTCATTATCCATTTGTCCAAACCCACAGGATGTACAACACCAAGAGAGAACCTCTTGGTTCTAATGTAAACTACGGACTCTGGGTGACGATGATGTGTCAGTGGAAGGCCATCAATTGCAATAAATGTACCTTCTGGTGGGGATGTTGATAACGGGGGGGCTGTGCGTGGGTGGGGGAAGGAGGGATCTGGGAAATCTCTGTACCTTCCTCTCAATTTTGCTGTGAACCTAAAACTGCTCTAAAAATATAAAGTATTTTTTAAAGGAGTGAATTATAAATTATGCTGGAAAATGCAATGTTAAACTTTTTATAGACCAAGACACCTTTCTTAGATTCTCCTTGATAAGATGAAGACTAGGAGTGATTTTCATGGGACTTTCTCCAAAGCGCTCCTGCCAGACTCTGCTCTACGTAATAATTGGTTGCTCCAGTTCTTACATTCATTATTTAGTGTCCCTGGAATTTTAAAGCTCTCTTAGATTTGTCTTATCTCCTATCCCGGTACCTTCCCATACCTTCGGCATCAATAGAAATAAATTGTTATAGTATCATCATATGATTTTTCAGTCACATAAAGTTAAAAAAAAAAAAAACCAAGATTCTTATTTCAGAGTACTGCATGTACTTATCTATTTTTATGCTTCAAGAACTTTTCTTCCTCTAAAACTCCCTAAAGAAATCAAGAAAATTCACTCTTGGTTCCTTATTCCCTATTAGCTGTAATGGACAGTGGGTGAGAACGTTTTCTGTTTTCTGCCACTTTACAGCATTTTAAGAGAGGGTTAACATAGAAACATTTGTTCATTTTATTGGAGTTCAGCTATTTTCACACTGTTTCAATTAGAAAAGCCTTTTGATACCATCTGCAAAAGGAAAGTAAACAAGATTTTATAAGAAAATGTTAAATGAAAAAACCAGTTAATATAAAGATCAGAATTGTTCAATATTATTAAAAAGGAAGAGAATAATATTGGCCTCAAGAAATGTGTTATCTCTAGTGAGACAAATGAATAAAATTTCATGCCTGAAGGATACTCTGATATAGAAATATTACTAAAAATCTAGAGGGGAGGCAATTTGGGGAGTATCATCTTAATATATGCAAATCAGTGGCCCAATTCCTCAGATGGTTTTAACAGATGACCTGTTTCTAGGTACAATCCCTCTCTCCTTCTTTTCTTCCATTTTGGTGGTTTTTACTTTCTTAAAATGTCTACCCCTCACTCACACAGGTCACCCTACTAGATCCTTAGTAGGTGTTCTTCCAAAACCCAACAAGTGCCTGTTTTCTAGGGACTTGGTGCTGGGAATCTTCCCCCCTGAAAGATTTAACAGCTTGTTTCACAGACCTGGGGGAGAAAAGAGGGCAGGCGCCAGCCCCTGACACTGAGGAGTGTTCATGTCTCTTTGGCTGTGGGACACTTACTAGGAGCCCTGCCTTCCAGACTTCTGAGTGGTCTCCCTTCCCCAACACAGGCTCATGAGAAATGCCCCTTCCTTGTACAGTTCTCTCTGGTTTCCTGATAGTCACATTTTCAGGAGTTGTTTCAACAAAACCTCTCACGTTTATCTCAGGGAAACCCTTTTTCATGAAAGGAAACTGGACCCCGTTTCTGAACATTTTCTTTGCAAACCACAAAGGGCTCCTGGAAACCTAAAACAGAATCAAGGACGACTTTCTTCACTTATCATAATATTTCTTCCAATTCTACTAAGATCTTACTTTTGCTTTGAAGTCTTTCCCAAATGCTCCAGAAATGATTTATACTCCCTTGCTCTCAACTTAGCATCTATTATTTGAATGATTCATCTGTTCTTATCACAAGCTAAACTGCATTGTTTAGACATCTTTACATGTGTGTCATTGCAACAATTCATTGCAACTTCCCAGGGTAGTTTTGTGTAGGACTATGTCCAGTATCTGACCACATATTAATTTTTTCATAAAATCGGCTACTTAGCTATTCTTTCTACTAAATTGCATATCACAGAAGACAGATGTGTCAATTATGGAAAGACACTGTACATTTAAAATACAGCAGATAAAATATGGCTCATAAACAAAAGGGCAGATTTTCTCAGAAGAAAATTTTAACAGGAAGTTAACAATAACCCTGTCTGCAAACTTGAAACATTGTGAAAGTATAAGCCCTACCTTTCTAGGAGTATTTAATTTGGTATATTTACATAACAAGACTCTTCTGATACTTGAATTGATGAATGTATTTCAAGAGTTCATTTCTGCTCTAGTGCAGCCAAATTTCTGGTTCTGCTGAGAAAATGTCAGTGTGGATTTTTGCACAGTTGAATAATACAAGGGCATCTCCTCCCTACTGGACATTGGAAAAATTAGAATCGCAGGAGTGCTGACTCAAGAAGAAAGAAGATGTTTGAATAATGTTACAGTCATTGACAAAATTGTATCAGTAATTATATAAAACTTCCCACACAGTGTCTGATGGCCTTGCAGATGAATTCAACACATAAGGAACAGATAGCTCCAAATTACATGGAATTAAAAGACTCCCCCAACTCTCTTTTAACAAAGGAGTTTAGCTACTGTTTAGAAATATTGAGTTTTTTGTGATCAGGTTTTGTAAATAAATATTGAACATTTGAAACCAAGGTGTATCCATTTTTAGCATTAAGAATACAATTTGATCTAACTATGCTATTAAGGTCTTCCATTTCTTGATGTCTTATGAAATGAAAGAAGTAAAACAATGTCTCTTGTAATTATTGTGTATTTATTTCTACTTCTATAAATCTCAGTTTTTGCTTTATAAAGATTTAAGCTATGATAGTTGGTGCTAAGAAAACCATAAGTATTATATTTTGATTGTGAATATATCGTGTTCTTCAACATTTTAGAGCGTTTCTTTGTCTTAAACAGTGGTCTTTGGCCTAAAAGTACTTTGATTATAAGATTATGACTTCTACTAGGTTACTTTATTATCTCTCTCTCTCTCGTCCCCCCTACCTACCCACCTATCTGTCCAGCATCTATCTGCCTACCTTAGTCTACCTATTCATTTATTTGTATTTGCCTGGCATGTGTTTGCCCATCTACACTTTTCATTCTTTTTGAGTCATTCTGTTAAAAGTATCTCATATAACCTCATAGACAGGGTTTTTGATCTCTCTTCATTTGCATTTGTATGTTGGTATTATATCAGTTATATAATTATTTTAAGCTTTGTATTTTATACACTTAGAAAATGACCATGTAGTCTGTTTCATCAGGGCACTATGTTTATATGTATATGTCTGTGTTTATGTATAGATAGATATGTAGGTCTATCTAAGTGTATTTTTTCTTTTATGAATAAGAATTTGATCCTACAAGTAAGTTCCCTTTATCCTTTATGTGTATCCAGCAATATCTGCTTTTCTTTACCTTCTTTCCAAAAAAGCCTGTATTGCTTTTGTTTCTGATTTTTTTCTTACCACTTATTTCCTGATCTCTGCCAGCTAACATTTTATCTCTTCTCATAGTTTTGCCATCTCTTCCCTGAAATCTTGCATTCTTACCTTGTGTTCTTACTTCATAAATGTAGAAATTCTATTTTTTAAATTTTAGTAGCTTTTTAAAGTTCCTTGTGACATGCTTTGGCACAATTTATAAATACTCATTAATGTATTATTTTTGGTGAAAGTTCTTTCTTGATCTTTTAGTTTTCCTCACAATAACCAGTATCCCCTGGTATATAATCTAGAGAGGATTTTGCATAGGTACCAGGAAACATCTACAAGACTGTCCATGCATTACTAAATTCTCCATAAAAACATGTGTATCAACACCTGGGCCCTAGTGGGGGAAGAGAAGTGAAACCACTTTTAGAAAGAATGGCTCTTACACTGCAAAATACTAAGAATAGGTCTGCGACCTGGTGGAGCAGAGAAGTCGCGACTCTGAACATGGGAAGGGGTTGGGAAACGTGCAGAACAAGAGGTGGCAGTCTTAGAAAGACACAACTGCTAGGTGACAGTATCATGACTTGGAAGGACAGTAATCCATCGAGGCTTACTGTGAACATGAAAAAGGAAACCAGAGACCGATAGGATCCTCCAGAAACAAAAGAGAACAAAGTTGAACCAATTAGAATCCAAAATCTTCACCCACACCTGGTTCATGGATACATAAAACATTACAAAACATTTCAAATTACAGGGGAAAAAAATACCCAGCTGCCATGCAAATCTATTAAGAGCAGGCATTAAAAGAAGCTGACCCTGATGAAAAACCTTCCCAAAATAAATCAGAGGAACACATTTACAAATTATCCTAGCCTTAAGGTATCTGTAAGCAACTATTCGTAGATATGAAAAAAACACACACACAAATTTTCAATCACAACTTTAAAACCTTAGACAGAGATGGACAAACACAGTGAGATATGAATTGAGAGTCACCTGAACTCAGGAAAGAAATCAAAGGGGGAAAAAATGACACCTTCAAAATAAAGAGTAAGTTACCAATTCCCCAAAGAGAAAGGAATGCAAACAGACCATAAAAGAAACATGACATAAATAAATATATATATAAAGGATCAAGGAGGAAGTTGATAGAAGGTACAATAAAATTATAATTAGAGTGCTCACACTGTGAATACACAAAACAGTATAACAGATTCTTTAAAACTCTCATCCAATAAAACTTGTCAAAAGTTAAAGAATACATGAATTTGCATACTGAAAGGGTCTACTGAGTATCTGGGAAATTGACTTAGAATGGTCAATTCCAAGATATAACCTAAGTGTGTTTATTTGACTATAAAGAAACACTTTCTAAGCTCCCAGGCAAAACAAGTAAGTTACTTACAAAGGAAATAAAATCAAGTTGGCATCAGACTTATTGAAAGCAACATAGAAAGGAAGGTACAAGAAAAGCAACACTTTAAATAAATTCAATAAAAGAAAAGGCCAACTATTACATTTAATCAAGTTATCCTTTAAGTATGAATCTATGGAAAATGTTTTCAAAAGTTAGAATTCAGGGAATACTGCACTCAAGATCTCTTCCCAGGGCATCTAGGAGACAGTGAGCTTCATATAATCAAGGCATAACTGGGGGGAATGGAACAAAGACCAGTGCTGAGCCCCGACCATATTTAATGTAGATGTAGAAGTAAATCAAAAGTGGGCAAGAGGGGAGTATGGCTGACAATGTCAAAATAACTAAAACAAAAGGGAAGGAGAAGACACATTAAGCTCATCAATGATCATAGACGTATCGATAAGACATCATTTAAATTTGATAAAGCACATAGCAGATGTTTGAGCTGGGAAAAAAATACTCAGGTCATTATTAAGGTATTATTATGAAGGTAATGACTAAAGCAAAAATGCACAACTTGCTAAATATAATAAGTAATACAAATAAATAAATAAGAGCACATAGAGAAAGGAACACAGTGAACATAATAAAAATCTACAGTAAGTGTAACAAAAATATAAAATTCATATCACTGTTGTATACCTGAAACTAATATAACATTGTAAATCAACTATACTTCAGTTTAATATATATAATTTATAAATGTAAATGAGCATAAGTCAACTATTAAAAAACGTATTTGAGAGTAGTCTGCAGAGAAGAGACACACCCAAAAGTAAAGTGAACTGGAAAAACTGAAAATAAAAGGATGGGCACAGATATTACAGAGCAAATGCAAACAATAAGGAAACAGAGTTGCAAAAGACAAGGTAGAATTCAGGCTAAAAAGCTTTAAATGAGTGGAAAAATAAAGAAAAATGAGGATACCGTACGTAAAAGACCCCAATTCAAAATAAAGATGCGATATTGATAAATACCTATGCACTAAATATTACAGAAGCCACTACCATTAAATAGAAACTCAAGGAGACACAACAAGAAATAGATGGAAAGACACAAATTAAAGATGGCTAACACGCCATTTTCAATCCAAGACAGGACAAAATAACTAAAAATAAGTAAGAACAGAGGCAGCGTGAATTATCTAATCAATTCAGTAGATTTTATGAATATATATCTCACTTTGTTCTCAGATAACAGAATAGATCTCCCAAATACACATGAAATATCTACCAAAAAAAAAAAAGACCCTATCTTAGGACAAAAGAAAACCTCAATAAATTCTATAGAGTTGAAGAGTAAATAGTAAATGAAATTTCTGTGACAACCATGTCAGGCTGTTATGTACAGTACATGCTACGGACACCAGAGAACAAAACAAACACAGCAGGAGCCACATAAATCTCAGGACTGGGGCAACAGAGTTCTTGGGTCTTGGATATGTTGGCAGAAAATGACATTCCTTCAGCCCTTCAGGTAAACACAACCTTCTACTACATCTACTCTGCATTTTGTCCACTGTTTATAGTGGTTTCTGTAGCTCTGCCATTACTCCAGATTCCGGATTCCTAGGGCAAACTTTCACATCCTCCCTACAGGGCTGAGGTCATAACTGGAATCATACTTTTTTCCCATCACATTCAGATCCTAGAAATTCCCAGGTCTCGTAAGATCTCAGAGGCTTTAAAGTTCTACACCGTACTCACTGAGGTGTCAGGAATGGGTATTTCTGCTTGCCTTGGAACTCAGCTTCTAAAGCAAATACAAACACGGTCTCCTTTACAGTTTGTGTCCATAATTCAAATTATGTTTACGTATTTGTTTTAATCATTCTTTCAAAGAATCCCTCTCAACAAGACACAAAATGCTTATAAGTTTAGTTTATTGTATACTACTCTGATTTCTCCAATTTTGTTCTAAGTCAGCACTTATGTAAACAAAAATATTTTATGGGGGTTCAATTAAAGGTTAATTAAAGAACAGAGAAGTTTTTTTAAACATCACTCTGCTGTTATTAAAAGGCTATCTTTTAAGTAAATCTTTGAAGGTTTTTCAATTTTCCCCCAAGTAGAAAGGTAAGTTTCCATTCAAAGTTACCATTAGATTGAAATATTTTAAAATAGTGGGACTTTAGTTGGATAAATTATTTCCACTCCATTTTCACTAGGACACTTGAATTCTGTTCTCTTTTGAACTCCTGCTGTACCACTTCTGCCTGCCCCAATCTCAGACACCGTCAACTATTTTCTTCCAATTATTTCTATCCAAGCACTAGAGAAAATCACATAAACCTCCTGAGTCACATCCCTACACATTGGTGGTTTTTCTTTTTAATTTTTATTGAGTTGAGTTTCAGTCTTATTCCTCCAGCCCTTAATTGGCTCTGTTTTCCGTTCCCTAAGGTGGCTCTTCCCAGCCTTTGCTGTGTTCTCTAGAAGCCAATTTCTTCTTCCCAGTTCTACTTAGTAATCATCATGATCTAGCTTCAGACCTCAAAAATAACGTAGAGACTGGACGGATTCTCCCATTCTTTTCCTTTCCAGATCTCTCTCCACTCCTATATCGGAACAACCCCTTCTGCGTTCTTTCCAGAACTTTCTGCCATGCAGGTAGGTGGTCGGCAGGTATTCCGCTCTACAGCCAGCACTGGATTTGGTGCTGGGAATACATAGATGAGCAGTATATTCTCAAGCCCCCTCATTTAAAGGAGACCGGACAGTTTAATGGGGAGACAGACTAGAAAACATCATTTTACATTACAATGTGATTGATGCCCTGAAGAGGAAGTGGAGAACCTGCTTCTCTTTCAGCTTAATGAGTGCACCTGGTCAAGAATGGTGTCTCCAAGGAAGAGGTACCAGAGATGGGTCCGGAGAGTCAAATACAAGGGCTTCAGGTAAAGTCACTTGGGAAGGATTTTCGAGGGCAAAGGGGGAAAGAAATCACGGAAACGAAGCCAGACAGCTCTGCTCCAGTCTGCCTTTGTTTCCAGATTGCTAGGTCACCTCTCACTGTAGCTCAGCTATAATTCTGGTTGCCCAGGACACTGTGAAGACCCACCCAGGTCCCTTTCAGACCCTCCCCAGTTGCTGGCAGTGTCAGCTGAGCATCTCTGGGGCTTGCCTGAGGCTGGAGAGAGGTCCCTGTGGGATGGGCTGAGGTCTTCCTGCCTCTGTATCCCAGTGGAGCTTCTCCTCCTGCCCAAGCCTGCCCCCTTCCTTTCTGCACAGGTTTAACCCAAGCACGCTCCCCAGTACAGTTCCTGAGAGCAAACCACTGTCTGAGAGTTGTCTGCCGGCTGGGGAACCCAACTGGATGGAGTTTCTAATTTTAAGGAAAGAAGAGATCCATGAAGAGCTAGAAAAGCTTGGAATAAAGGCTGTGAAGGCATCCAGAGTGTATCCCAAACGACGGAGAGACTTCCTGTAGTTCCTAAAAGTGAAAGGATTTCACTTCAGGAGAAAGACAGAAGCCATGTGGAGAAAAAAGAACAAATGTAGCCCAGACATAAACCCACACATATACGATCAACTAATGTATGACAAAGGAGCCAAGAGTATACAATGGAGAAAGGACAATCTCTTCAAACAATGGTGCTGGAGAAACTGGACAGCCAGATGCAAAAGAATGAAACTGGGCCACTACCTTACACCATACACAAAAATTAACTCAAAATGGATTGAAGACTTGAACACAAAACCTGAAATCATAAAACTCCTAGAAGGAAACATAGATGGTAGCTCCTGGACATGGGTCTTAGTGATGATTTTTTGGATTTGACACCAAAAGCAAAGGCAACAAAAGCAAAAATAGACCAGCCAGACTACATCCAACTAAAAAGGTTCTGCATAGCAAAGGAAACCATCAACAACATGAAAAGGCAACCTGTAGAATGGGAGAAAATATGTGCAAATCATGTATCTGTTAAGGGGTTAATATATCCAAAATATACAAAGAACTCACATAGTTCAATAGAAAAATACTCCAAACAACTGGATTAAAGAATAGGCAGAGGATCTGAGTGAATATTTTTCCAAAGATGACATATGGATGGCCAACAGGTACATAAAAGGTTCTCAATATCACTATTCATCAGGGAAATGCAAATCAAAACCACAATGAGATATCACCTCACCCCTGTTAGAATAGCTACTGTGAAAAAAGACAAGAAATAACAAGTGTTGGCAAGGATGTAGAGAAAAGGGAACTCTTATGCATTACTGGTGGGAATGTAAATGGATGCAGCCACAACGGAAAACAGTATGGAGATTCCTCAAAAATTTAAAAATAGAACTACCACATGATTCAGCAATGTCACCTCTGGGTATATATCCAAAACAAATGAAATCAAGATCTCAAAAGAAATATCTGCACTCCCATGTTCAGTGGAGCATTATTCACAATAACCAAGATATGAAAACAACCTAAAGGTCCAATTGGTGGATTTTTTCCATATGTGTATTCAATTTTTCCAGCAACATTTGTTAAATAGTCTCTTCTTTCCCCATTAAACTGCATTGCTGCCTTTTTCCTTTGCTCTCATTTTCTCTTGACTAGTCTTGCTAGAGTTTTGTCAGTTTTATTAATCTTTTTAAGAAGCCAACTTGTGACTTTTTTTTTTGACTTTTTTGATTCTTCAAATTATCTATTTGCTATTTTATTTTTTTTATACATTTATTATTTCCTTTCATCTACTTACTTTGGGCTTATTTTGTTTTTATCTTAATTTTTTCAGGTGGTATGTCAGACTTTTTACTTTGAACTCTTGTTGTTTTCTCATCTAAGCATTTGAAGCTATGAATATCACTCTTAGTATGACGGATTTTTAAGGAGATGATTACGTAAAAATGAGCTCATTAAGGTGGGCCCTAATCCAATGTGACAGAGTCCCTTTAAAAAGAGGGGAATTGGACACCAACAGGCAGCAAGGGAAGACCATGTAAAGACACAGGGAGAAGACATCACCCTCAAGCCAAGGAGAGAGGCCTCAGCAGAAACCAGCCCTGGTGACACCTTCGATCTTGGACTTCTAGCCTCCAGGGCTGGGAGCACATAAACTTGTTGTTTAAGTCATCCAGTCTGTGGTACTTTGTAGTGGCAGCCCTAGCAAACTAAAACATCTTACTTTTTATGATTTCCCATTTAACTCTACTGTGGTCAGTGTATGATTTCAAGCTTTTGAAATTTATTGAGATTGGTTATACTGCCCAGCATATGTTCTATATTGGTATATATTTTACGTGTATTTGAAAAGAATTTGTACCTAGTAAGTCGAGTAGTCGTGGTAGTGCTATTCAAAGCTGTATAACTGCTTTTCATCTCCATGTTTAATCACTGAGAGAGGAGTGTTAAAGTCTTTAACTTTGTTAGTGGATTTTTCTTTCTGTCTTATGCAAAATGATTTGCTTGTCTGGCCCATGTACCTAATCATCATTATAGTGCATATGACTTTCTATTTCCTAAATGGTGGCTTTGTGCCCATAACAATGTAACTACTCAATGTCTTTTTTTTTTTATATCTTTATTGGAGTACAATTGCTTTACAATGGTGTGTTAGTTTCTGCTGTACAACAAAGTGAATCAGCTATACGTATACATACATCCCCATATCTCCTCCCTCTTGTGTCTCCCTCCCACCCTCCCTATCCCACCCCTCTAGGTGGTCACAAAGCACCGAGCTGATCTCCCTGTGCTATGCAGCAGCTTCTGTCTAGCCATCCATTTTACATTTAGCAGTGTATATATGTCCATGCCACTCTCTCACTTTGTCCCAGCTTCCCCTTCCCCCATTCTGTCCTCAAGTCTGTTCTCTACATCTGCATCTTTATTGCTGCCCTGCCACTAGGTTCATCAGTACCATTTTTTTAGATTCCATATATATATGCATTAGCAGACGGTATTTGTTTTTCTCTTTTTGACTTACTTCACTCTGTATGACAGACTCTAGGTCGGTCCACCTCATTACAAATAACTCAATTTAATTCCTTTTTATGGCTGAGTAATATTCCATTGTATATATGTGCCACATCTTTTTATTTATTTATTTATTTATTTGGCTGCGTTTGGTCCTCGTTGCTGCACGCGGGCTTTCTCTAGTTGCGGCAAGAGGGGGCTACTCTTTGTTGCAGTGCACGGGCTTCTCATTGTGGTGGCTTCTCTTGTTGCCGAGCACGAGATCTAGGAGTGCGGGCTAGTTGTGGCACATGGCTCAGTAGTTGTGGCGCGCAGGCTCAGTAATTGCCACATCGTCTTTATCCAATCATCTGTCGATGGACACTTAGGTTGCTTCCATGTCCTGGCTATTGTAAATAGAGCTGCAGTGAACACTGTGGTACATGACTCTTTTTGAATTATGGTTTTCTCAGGGTATATGCCCAGTAGTGGGATTACTGGGTCATATGGTAGTTCTATTTTTAGTTTTTTTAAGGAACCTCCATACTATTCTCCATAGTGGCTGTATCAATTTACGTTTCCACCAACAGTGCAGGAGGGTTCCCTTTTCTCCACACCCTCTCCAGCATTTACTGTTCCTAGACTTTTTGATGATGGCCATTCTGACTGGTGTGAGGTGATACCTCATTGTGGTTTTAATTTGCATTTCTCTAACGATTAGTGATGTTGAGCATCTTTTCATGTGCTGGTTGGTAATCTGTATGTCTTCTTTGGAGAAATGTCTATTTAGGTCTTCTGCCCATTTTTGGATTGGGTTGTTTGTTTTTTTGATATTGAGCTGCATGAGCTGCTTGTATATTTTGGAGATTAATCCTTTGTCAGTTGCTTCATTTGCAAATATTTTCGTCCATTCTGAGGGTTGTCTTTTTGTCTTGTTTATGGTTTCCTTTGCTGTGCAAAAGCTTTTAAGTTTCATTAGGTCCCATTTGTTTATTTTTGTTTTTATTTCCATTACTCTAGGAGGTGGGTTCAAACGGATCTGGCTGTGATTTATGTCATAGAGTGTGCTGCCTATGTTTTCCTCTAAGAGTTTTATAGTGTCTGGCCTTCCTTTAGGTCTTTAATCCATTTTGAGTCTATTTTTGTGTATGGTGTTAGGAAGTGTTCTAATTTCATTCTTTTATATGTAGCTGTCCAGTTTTCCCAGCACCACTTATTGAAGAGACTGTCTTTTCTCCATTGTACATCCTTGCCTCCTTTGTCAAAGATAAGATGACCAAATGTGTTCGGATTTATCTCTGGCCTTTCTATCCTGTTCCATTGATCTATATTTCTGTTTTTGTGCCAGCACCATGCTGTCTTGATCACTGTAGCTTTGTAGTATAATCTGAAGTCAGGGAGCCTGACTCTTCCAGCTCGAGGCCACCATCACCCTGATACCAAAACCAGACAAAGATGTCACAAGAAAAGAAAATTACAGGCCAATATCATTGATTAACAGAGATGCAAAAATCCTCAACAAAATACTAGCAAACAGAATCCAACAGCACATTAAAAGAATCATACACCATGATCAAGTGGGGTTTATCCCAGGAATGCAAGGATTCTTCAATATACACAAATCAATCAATGTGATAAACCATATTAACAAATTGAAGGATAAAAACCATATGATCACCTCAACAGATGCAGAAAAAGCTTTTGACAAAATTCAACACCCATTTATGATAAAAACTCTCCAGAAAGTGGGCATAGAAAGAAACTACCTCAACATAATAAAAGCCATTTATGACAAACCCACAGCCAACATCATTCTCAATGGTGAAAAACTGAAAGCATTTCCTCTAAGATCAGAAACAAGACCAGGGTGCCCACTCTCACCACTATTATTCAACATAGTTTTGGAAGTTTTAGCCACAGCAATCAGAGAAGAAAAAGAAATAAAAGGAACCCAAACTTGAAAAAAGAAGTAAAACTGTCACTGCTTGCAGATGGCATGATACTATACATAGAAAGTCCTAAGCATCCCACCAGAAAGCTACTGGAGCTAATCAATGAATTTGATAAAGTAGCAGGACACAAAATTAATGCACAGAAATCTCTTGCATTCCTATACACTTACAATGAAAAATCAGAAAGAGAAATTAAGGAAACACTTCCATTTACCATTGCAACAAAAAGAATAAAATACCTAGGAATAAACCTACCTAAGGAGGCAAAAGATCTGTATGCAGAAAAGTATAAGACACGGATGAAAGAAAGCAAAGATGATACAAACAGATGGAGAGATATACCATGTCCTTGGATTGGAAGAATCAACATTGTGAAAATGACTATACTACCCAAGGCAATCTACAGATTCAATACAATCCCTATCAAATTACCAATGGCATTTTTCACAGAACTAGAACAAAAAATTTTACAATTTGTATGGAAACACAAAAGACCCCGAATACTCAATGTCTTTTCTATACATCTTCTTGATTCCTCCCATTGATAAGTGTATGTCTGTGTGTGTGTGTGTGTGTGTGTGTGTGTGTGTATAGTCTCATGCATGTGTGCTCTCTATGTATTGACAGATGGATGTATGATATTTTGAAAACTACAGTGTGCTTCTCCTTTATAGAATGTGGGTTGCCTTTTCCTATCTCGGACCTAAACTCTGAAAGTTGGATTTAATTATAAGCCAACGCCTGGGCTTTCCTCTCCTGCCATCTGGAACAAATTATTTGAATCATGAATACCTGATGCTAATGACAGCCTGAAT
Source organism: Balaenoptera ricei (assembly GCF_028023285.1). Lineage (NCBI taxonomy): Eukaryota > Metazoa > Chordata > Mammalia > Artiodactyla > Balaenopteridae > Balaenoptera > Balaenoptera ricei. The sequence goes on along the minus strand of NC_082659.1, from coordinate 7,437,732 downwards.
ACCAACTGACCAATAAGTTGAGAACTTCTGAGTGAACAGAGCCAATATACCCCTGAAGTCCCAGGGCTTATAAAAGACCAAGTTTCTGCCTTTGATACAGGAGACTGCTAATTAAGTCAGTACAGATACAGGGACCCTTGAAGAGGAGTAGTGAGACACAGATAATAAGAAATAGAAGTATATTTGTCTTTGCAAGGATGAAAAGGCTCAGAAAAGGGATGGTTGGTACGTGAGTTAATGACTTGCAAGGAATCTCCAAGGGGAGAAAATGTATTTTAAAAACAAGGATGAATATATGTCTGCTCTAAAGAGATAGGCAATAAAAGTTTGAACTAAAGCTCAGGTTGCCAAAGTCCCTTTTTCACATCAATCCTTAGCTAAATAACTCTGTCATGATCGTTCACTTACTTGATCTTTCCACGTAGACTCTATATTTGATATTAACAAACTCTGATTATGAATTCTATGGTCTGTGTAAGGCTCTTTTTTAATAAGCAAAGTTTTTCGATAGAAATGAAATGTTATTTTTGAAAGTTTTTTTGTAGACTCTGCCTGTTTTAGAACCTAATACGACATCGGGCATAGAGGTGTTCCTCCATTCAATATCTAAGAAGCATCCTTAGCTTTTTCAACGCTCTATCGAGATTCTCAGACAGAGTCTCTCCCAAATAGATAAAAATATTCATAAGTTATGTAATAAGAAAATAATATGCTAGCTGATGTTGTTATCATGTTATAAAAATTGGAGGAAGAGAGGTGTCATTTACCTGACAGATGAGGAAACTTTTCAAGAAGGGAAAATCAGTAGAAGGTGGTCTTTAAATAATACAGATTGGAAATTCTATTCAGGGAAAAATCCTGAAAGAACATTACGAGAAGGAATTACAAAGAAGGAAATCACAAATTAATAAATTACAAGAAGGAAACTGAGGCTACTAGACACTCAGTTGAATTTGCACATAAAGCCAATGGCTGAGATTAATAAATCATAGTTTTTTAAAATGGTTGAAGTCCAAAAAAATTTCCTTGACAGATTGACTAAGAACATGACTACTCTAAGAAAATGACATTTGAGCAGGGGATTTGTATAATCAGGGTCCTGACTAGGAACAAGTAATCTGGTAACTGCTACAAAATTGTTTATGGAACCATATAGATTATAACATTCCCCCTGTGGCTGCAGAACAGTAGCCATTTCTATAAGTATTATTCACAGTTGTCTTAGTCAGCATTCGCTAGGTTGTGTTGCAGTAACAAATGATCCCTATATCTCTGTAGCTTAGAATAACAGAAGTTTATTTCTCAGCAATATTGCAATTTCTTCACCAAGTCAATAGCAATTCTGTTCCACACCATTTTATTCAAAGCTAAAGGGGCACATCCCATCTGAATAATGCCAGTCTTACGGAAGAAGAAATAAATTACAACGGCCCATGTAGCTTCTGCTTAGACATAGCAGGCATCCCTTCTAATTGCAAGTCCAAGCCTGAGAGTAATGGGTCATTAATTTACCCTCCCACCACTTGAAATTAGCCATGGCAATAGTATTGCTTTGGCAGTGAGACTGAGCAGAAGTTACCTGCGTTGCTCCGGCCACAGCATTTAACTGTCATTGCAAAACAGCACGGTCCTCCCTTTTCCCATTATAGTCCCCTACCATTCCATGTTGGACATGGAACGTAAGAAAGAAATAAAATCCTGTTGTTAGAAGCACCGGGATTGGTCACTAGGCATAATAAGCCAGCCATCATGACTTATACGACCACATTTGAAGCAACATTGTGAGATAAAGTGACTTAGCTATGCTAGCGAGAACCAGAGTGAGGACTCAACCCAGGCTACCTGACTTTGGCGCTGTGTTCATTCCCATGTGCCACTGGGAATGAACACAGGACTGTCACTGATGTATGAGTACCTGGTGGTTAATCTGCTGGAAATGTGCACCTGAGGGAGGGGACCAGATGTCACAGTCCCTGTGGAAGTCAGTAAACAATAGAGAGCTGAGTCGGGAGAAGGTCAATAACAGGAAGACGGAATTGGTGCAAAGTCAGAGTGGGCTCTGAGGTCCAATGTTGGGAGAATGTTAGCAAAATGAACAGAAACAGAAGAGACCACAAAGCACAGGTTGGGGAGAGGAGATGGTGAGTTCTGTTAACCAATAAGTGAGGATCATCAGGTCAGAAATGAAGACACCTGAAAGACAGCTGGACATGTACAACATGAGCCACAGAAGGGCGCTGGGGGCTGAGAATAAACACCAGGAAGTTATTTACATTTAAGTAACAGATAATACATGACAATGGATGAGGCAGACAAGAACCAGACAGGACAAATAAGGAGATGGAAAAAGGGGCATCATTTAGGGATAGAAAACATGCAGACTAGTACAAGAACTAAGAGCAGAGAAGGAAAGAGTCCAGAATTTACGAATCATGGAAACAAAAAGACCTAAAGGACTTAACAGCTGAGGATTCAGTCATGATTATGAAGTAATCGGTCACTTCATGGGGAAGGAAATGAATATCTATTGATATTCACTCTGGTCTTCAAAATAAATCAGAGAAAAGGTAAGATCATGAAATGAAGCCAAGAATGGGGCTAATAAAACAGTGAACTCCATTTAATGGATTTATACTTGCCATGGGTGAGCTGCACCCTGAGTTCTGTGCTTTTAAGCCGTTACCAAGGGGAAAAAATACTGTTTTCATAAGATCATTTACCAGAAAGAAAAATCAATTACTTAGAAACAGCATAGCCTATCAATTTAAGTATAATAATTCTCTCCTATGAGTCTTCTTTTCCAAATTACTGTGTATTATGATAAACAATATTCTCAACAACATGCTTAGGAAAAAAATAATCATTTCCATAGCTCTGGTTGCCTCTCTACCTTTGGAATAAATTACTAGCATCCCACGAAAAGAACAATACAGAAGAATTATTGGAGTGGGTAGCTCAAGATATTATTTGCCTTTCTTTTTTTTTTGGTTTTTAGTTTGCTAGCTTAGTTCTTGTTTTGTTTTTATTTTTAGGGTAAGGGGGATAAGTATATTTTCAGGGAGGGATAGAGCGAGCAAGTGAGAGAGAGAAAAAGATAGATATTCTGGAAGAAAGGAAGGACAGAAAGTACAAGACAGAGGGAAGACAGAGGGCTAATTGCTGATCTGGAACCCCGGGGAGTCAGGGGAAGATGGTGACAGTGGCCAATATGCAAAATGGCCAGGTTGATCTTAACAAGAGAGAGTTGGTTACTCATTCCCTTACACCGAAGGAGAAATGAATGTCTGTTCAAATATCCAGTGACATGTTTAGATACAGAAGACAAAGCTAAAGCAGAACAAATCCAATGAGTCGAATTTCTCAATAAATTGTTTACCCAACAAGCACAGATGCGTAGTAGCTCTTTATTGAATTAAATAAACTCAGTTATTTTCCCTCAAACACACAAGTCTTATCCTGGCAAACGAAATACAAGGTACAATTCCAACTAGGGTTTTGGAATCCCTTTGGGAGGTGGGATTTTAAAGTGTTACATCAGTTGCTAATTTTAGGTAACCAATGTATGCTTTCCTGGCCCACAAAGGTGCACCTGTTTTTGTTTTTTGGGTTTTTTCCTATGATTTGCATCTAGAGTTTCTCCCTCTTGTATCACTCTCTCTCAGAACAACAACAATAACAAAATTTAAATGGGCTCCAAAATAAGCAAGGAAATAACTCACATGCTCTCCCAGCACCCAAGAGGGTGGCAATCCTTTCTGTCCCATAAGCCCAGGGAAGCGTGTAATCTGGGGGGAGGGGAGAGGGTGGATTTGCCATTGTAATGATCACAACAGCGGAATGCCTAGATTCCCAAAATAGGCCGCGCTGTGTTTCAAGCAGTTGCTACCTTTAACCTGGCAGTTCCAGGCTCGCCCGCGGGTGCTGAGACTAAAACGCGATCCTGCCAAGTCGCCTTCACTGTGTCCTTTTCAGGTGTTTGGAGAAGCAAGAGTGGCCTCACTCGGAAAGATGAGAGGAGGCCCTTGGAAACTGCTCAGAGCTACTTATTAAAGGAGGCGGCAGAGATAATTAAAAGTAATTTTCCCCAAAGCTCCACAAAGGCACTGAACAAAGCGCGAAGGCGCAGGAGCGACTCAGATCCCGCTGTCAGCAGAAACCCACGCACGCAGCTATTTCCAGAAAACGGGGCGTTCTCCAGGCGGCTCTAAAGCACACAGTCAGAGAGAGACACAGGCGTTTTGCTTCGTTTCGTTTATACAAGTAAGTAGTGATGCCGGCACGTTCCTACAGAAAGGAGGTTGCCAGGTATGCCAGCGATGGAAAGTAGACAGCGAAAACTCAACGACAATCATCTGATTGACAGGCAAATAAATATTTTTGTTAGCTGTCAAGACAGGTTAACAGAAAATGGACCAGGAGGCTTAGGGTACACGTCAAAGTGACTGGAAGGGCAGAAAGCGTAAGAAAACTGATTGTGGCATTTGTGGCCTCGGTAAAATTGACACAGTTCCTCAAATATGCCTTTCTCCTCCTTAATCACACTCGTTCATTTCAGCTTTATTCACCATCACGAAGCAGACATGGAGTGAAGGGTTTGCTCTGGGAGATGCTCTGGCCCTGGTAGGATGGGGGCTAGCTGCGGTGGGAAGGAATGCAGAACAAACGAGGCAATGGGACGGGGTTTATCCATTAAATCTGAAAAGGTGCTGCATTTTCTCTTCCCTCCAACCAGGCTCAACACCCCACCTCTTCTTCCCACAGAAGGACTCCCCGAAGACGTTGTTTATGGCACACACATGTGGGAACACACTGATGGTGCCTTCACTTTAGGACTCCTTCTAACGTGGCTTCCCGTCTAGCTGCATGGAAATCACACTTCTGTGTGTTGTTTACTCCCTCCTATAAAGCCAAGGAACACGTATGTCTTACTGTCTCAACTTCTACGTCAGTACTGTCTTAGCTTGGGCTGCTGCAACAGAATACATTCCATAGACGGGGTGCCTAGAAACAACAGAAACTTCTTTCTCACAGTTTTGCAGCCAGGACCTTCAGGATCAAGGCACCTGCGGATTCAGTGTCTGGCAAAAGCCCATTTCCTGGGTCACAGATGGCCATCTTTCTGCTGCGTCCTCACATGACAGAAGGGGCAAGGGAGCTCTCTGGGGTCTCTTTCATCAGGGCACTAATCCCACTCATGGGGGCTCCATCCTCATGACCTCATCACCCCCCACAGGTCCCACCTCCACATACTGTCACCTTGGGGGTTAGGTGTCAACATATGAATTTTGATGGGGGACACAAACATTCAGACTGGAACAAGTACCCTCTGCCACCCGTATGCTCTTATATTAGTTTGGGTCCATTCAGAAAACTGAAAACACACCAGTTATTTGAATAGAGATAACTCAGTACAAAAAAACTGATAACTAGGTATAAAGTTAACTAGTTGACTGAGACGATATAATATAAAGGAGCCCCGTTCTACCCTGAGGCAGCAAGCACCCAGTGTAGGAGTCTGCCACTCTTCGGGCTTTATTCCTGTGATGTGCGCTAACTAGCCTGTGGGAAGAATGGTCAGAGAGAGAGGGGGCAGGCAAGAATGAGGGTTGTTTCTGATGACTTCTGACCACACACTGCTAAGGTCCCAGCTGTGTCCTCCAATAGACACACCTGAGTTGTTGCTTCTTATTCCCATCGGCTGACATACACTTTGCTTTCTCTTCCATAAAAACTCCAGCACGTGGCACCAGAGCAGGTAATAGGAGATAAACAAGACCACAGAATGTCAGAACTGTGGAAAGGTATTAGACATCCCTTAATACAATGCTGCCTCGTTTTACATCAAGCTGTCCGAGGCCTAGAGAAGTTAAATTACATGTCCTGAGTTCAGATTCCTAAATAATAGCTTCTTGGTGACTAAAGCTTAGTTCTTCTGAACATTAGTTAAGCGCTTTTCCCATACCATGCTTGGCAGAAAGTCCAAACCTAAATGCCACTAGCCACCCAATTCCACTCTCCCAGAACAGAGAGGTCCCTTCTCAAGTCTACAGCAGGATGAGCACATGAGAAGATGATAAAGTGTTGGTTCCTTCCAAATGTATGCACTGGGAAATCCCATGAACACCACCAAATAAAAGATCTTCATCTTTTTGTACCCTTTACTATTCAATTTCAGCCTTAAAAGTTATCGTGTTCATGTTTGGAGGGCTTCTTGAGTAGCTCTCATTCATTCATATTTTATTCATTAATTCATACATGTATCCTGAGATCCTGCCCCATCTCAAGAGAAATAAGTCAGGATATAAGACACAGAGAGGAAATGTGCCCATACTGCAAATTCACTTCTGGGACTTGCCATTAAAGGAAGAATCAAAAACTCTCTTAAGGGCCTCCAACAGATAGCTTTTAATACAAATTTTACAGTAACCAAGCTCCTGTATCTAATTTATAGAAGCATTAGGGAACTAGAATTCTCATGCCTGAGTAACCAGAATATTATTTCTAAAGGCAGATTGTAGGAGATTATGGTTCAAAATAGCCACTGTCCCCTCCAACCTTTTTAAGGGGAGTCCAGTTCCCTGCCTGTCGCTGTTCAGCTCAGCCATGTGACTTGCTTTTGCCTATGGGATCTTAGTAGATGTGATACAATCAAATATTGAAATGTTTCAGGGCTGGGTTTGCTATTCTGCCGTCACAATGAGAAGAGCTTTCCCAGTGTCGCTGCTGCCTCTTCAGCCAGAACCAATTCTGTGGGGGCCCATCTGAGTCAAACCCACAGCAAGAAGTAGGTCCAATCAGGTCCAGAAGTGGAAACAGAGCCACCCAGCTGAGCCCAGCCTGACGGGACCAACCCTCAGGTGCAAGAGTAAGAATAAGTAAATGTTGCCATAAGCCATGATGAGGATCACTTGTTACACAGTATTAGAGATGCAGTAACTGTCAGATCCACAGAGCTATTGGGAAGCCGAGTCGTAACTAGAATGGTATTTGATAAGCCCAGAATTAGAACAGGCAGGATAAACTAAACTGAACATTTAATAACTTAAGCAAGGCTTCCCTGATACACTCACCCAACAGTAGAAATGGTCTTACACTGGATGATACCGGATTATCTGAAGTAATGACCTATATTCCTTGTCCTTCATATGTATTCGAGGGGACTGCCATGGCTTACATCAAAAACTTCCTTTTTTTTCCCTATGATTCCACGGCAGGCCAACTCCTCTTCTTTTTTTTTTTTTTTAAAACTTATTTATTTATTTTTGGCTGTGTTGGGTCTTTGTTTCTATGCGAGGGCTTTCTCTAGTTGTGGCGAGTGGGGGCCACTCTTCATCGCGGTGCGTGGACCTCTCACTATTGCGGCCTCTCTTGTTGCAGAGCACAGGCTCCAGATGCGCAGGCTCAGTAGTTGTGGCTCACGGGCCCAGTTGCCCCGCGGCATGTGGGATCCTCCCAGACCAGGGCTCGAACCCGTGTCCCCTGCATTGGCAGGCAGATTCTCAACCACTGCACCACCAGGGAAGCCCCAACTCCTCTTCTGATGAGTAACTATTTCTTTAAACATGTTTATTCTAAAATAGATCATATATAAGAACTACAGATGCAAAGCCCATTCCGTTTCTTTGAGGCAACTGTATATATATATGAACGTACAATCTTATTTTCAAATATGTAGGTGATTTGAAGACCCAAAATACCGACAGTATCATTTATACTCTATTCCTCTGTATTGATGAAGAGGCTACAGTTTAGAAGAATTAAACTGACTTATTCAAAAGCATAATGTTAGTAAAGGGTCCATTTAAGACTTCTAGATTAGTAGTAATGTAATAGGGAAGAACAAATCTGACTCCATATTAGATCTGCTCCTTTTACTTTAAACTTTGTGCCCTGTGGCCTGTGCTTAGTCATGCTGGCTCTGCACCTTTTGTGAAAGAATGTTGCCTACAGCCTGAAAAATACAGGAGAGCCTATTCTCGGGGCTCTGACCTTCAAGAGTCCACTCATATAGAGATAAAAAGTTGCAGAACAGAGAATAACATTTGTCTTGTTGGAGGTTTACAGGAACATCACAACCTGACGTAGGTGAACAGCTGCAAGAACAAAGGATTCCTGCACCAAGAAGTCTGCAGCAACCAACCTCGCCTTGCCCCTCCCTCACCTTGCCTTTAAAAGTGCTTTGCTGAAACCCTTCAAGGAGTTGAGGGGTTTTTTGGGCATGAGCCACCATCTCTCTGCATGGCCCTGCCATAAACCTTTCTCTGCTCCAAACTCTGATGTTTCAAACTTGCGTTTGGTAACAGTAATTCCAACATAACCCCACTGTCTTTCACGTTGAGTGTGTCTTTTACAAGTTCTGAAAATTCCTTTTATAATTAATGTTCAGCCAGTTTGAAATCAGGAAAAAGCAATTGTATAGTTTAAACCAGTATTCTTCAAGGCAAATGACGCTTTGGAAGAAGGTAATAAAAGATGTAGAAAGACTTTTGTGTGTATTGAGAATGTATGGCATATCCAAAACCCTTCCTTACTCCCAGAAACAATAATGATGCTATAAGCAACAAACCCAAAGTACACAAATAATTATACTTCATGAAACAGGAAATGTCTAGATCCAGCAGTGAGCTGGCATCAGAGCACCAAATTAAATTTTGCAAAATAATTAAGTTGCTTACTGCTTTGAAAGGTCAATTTGCAACTGGCATTTTGATGGATACCTGGGGTAAATGCAAATACAGGTTTGGGCTGGAATAAGGCCTGGTTATGTAGGTCCACTGATGGTGGGATGAACATGTCTCCCTGGACATCCAAAGGCCTGGGTCTTAGCCTCTGTTCTGTCACTAGGTTGCTTTGTGACCTTTTCCTATTACTCCCGCCTCAGACTTTGAGTCTTCTTATGTGTGAAATCAGGATGATGGATTGGAGAACTCATTAGCTCTTTTAGTTTGGTGATTCTTTGATTCCACATTTAAGGAATAAGATTCAGCAAACATTTGTTCTATGATCTCCCTTGTACTAAATGATCTATTTTGTTCCTGTTCATGGGTTATGTGAATTTAAATACTTTAAACCACCCTACTAAGTTGCTAACATCTTGATTCTATAAAGGAAAAAAAACGGCAGCTCAAACAAAATAAGTTAAGGGTCAAAATTAGGATATGATAGAAAGAAAATTCAGACTTAAATATCAGTGTTCTTTCTACCACCCAGAGCCAGTGAGAAAGCACAGTATTTTAGAAGGTGAAAATCCAGGAGAGGGACCATGAAGAAGAGATATAGATGGAAAATATAGCTGCAAAGACATGGCTTGAACTCCAGACATATGAAATTTCTAATCTGAGTTTAATTCCATCCACATATAAACAGAAGTGGTTCTTTCCTTATGTTCCATTTACTGTATTTAAGAATATTGTTAAAAGTAGTAGAGTTACTAAAAAAGTTCTGATGAAGAAAATACAGATTTCTTATTAAAGCCATATGCTTCTTCCTCCAGAAATGAATGGGATTTGAAACACAAAAATAATAAGAAAAATTCATTCCATTCAAACAAAAATAATAGTATAAAAAATTCATCCCTAACAGAAATTCCAGAGAGTAGAAAAAATCTATTTATTTTAGTGTTTGGTCTTAAAATACTGACTTAGGATTCAATTCAAGTTGCTTCATTACATCCTTCCAAAGTAACTACTTAGCACTACTATGTATAACCCAAATCCTAAATATGCATAAAAATGTAACAAAGCCATGAAAAAAGTATGTCAGAATTAAGATGCACTGATGTACATAAAGTGACCATAATAATTTTCAACCCACTATATTTCAGAATTCATGAAAGAAAAAAAATATTCCATTGTTTACTGTAAATAAGTATCTCATTTATTTTTAGAGGAACAGTTGAGAGAAAAAAGGGAGATTTCTCTTTCTTCCACCTCATTTTAATAGCAGCTGGCACAGGAAAATAAAAAAGGAAGAGAAAAGCTTCTCTGGATTCCACTGCTGCCTATGAGAAGCCCCCCAGGGGCCCTGCCTCATGTTACATATCAAAGCCCTTGTTTGAAAACTAGTGTAGAGACTGAATTGAACAGTACAGTGAAACATGGATTTAAGATGTTACAAATAAAACAGTTTGTTTATATTGGATAGAGAATGTATTTTACATACTTTTGGACTTTGGGGAAAGCAACTAGCTTTCACAAGACGTGTGTTTATGCACAGAAAACATGTTTCCCCTAGCATTAAATTGAATAGAATCCCCCAGATGAAAATTAAGTCTTGCCACTAGACAAACTCTACCAAATTACATATATACATATACATATATATATTTTTTTTTTTACTAGGAAGATACTTCATTATGACTGTCTTGTAACAGAGAAGAACAAACCCGACTCCATATTGAATCTATTCCTTTAGCTCTGACCTTTGCTAAGTGGCCTGTGCTTAGTCATGCTGGCTCAGCCCCTTTGTAAAGGAATGTTACCTATAGTCTGAAATACACATAATAGCCCTTTCTCAAGGATCTGCCCACAGGCTTGACTTTTAAATGTATAACAATTTTCATTCCTATAGAGATAAAAAGTTGCAGAACAGAGAATAACATTTGTCTTGTTGGAGGTTTCCAGGAATATGGTGACCAGACCTACTTGGACAATAGCAAGGACAAAGGATTATCACATGCCCAGCCCCTTGGGGGTCTGGCCAGCACTTAGAAGTTTGTAACAGACAGCCACACCCTCACCCCTTTTAGTGTAAAAGAAGCCTGAACTCTAATTTGCTTAAGATGGTTCTTTGGGACACCAGGCCACCATCTTCTCAGTGCGCTGGCTTTCCAAATAAAGTCACTATTCTTTGCCCAAACCCTTTGTCTCTCAATTTAATGGCCTCAATTTAATGGTCCTACAGCAAGCAGTACAATGGACCCAATAACATGAGAATGCATATATTTATCTTTTATATGCTTTATCATGAGTAAGTACATGTATTAAGTTCAAATGACCTATTCACCATGAAGAAGGGGTGGTTTGAGTTTCTCAAATGGAGGTGTGAATTATCTCAGAGGATCAAAGACAAGTGGCGAGAAGACAGAGACAAAAATTCATGAGATTAATATTCTACATCTTCCTGGAGCATCAGCTTTTCTGAAAGGTTTGGGGGTAAAGTAGTCAGAATAATTTGTCCTGCAAGTGTCTGAAAGCCTGAACTCACTGCCTGAAGGGCATTTCATCGTTTCCCATAGCAGCAGGTCCACGCGGCAGGTGGCTCCAAGGCTGGTTAATCCAGAGACTCAATTAAATCATGAAGATTGTTTCTAGATTGTTTCTCTATTTTACTTTGTCATTTTCCTCATAGCAGCCCTTCTCCTCAGGCTGTGGCTGCCCGTTATTTACAGAATAAATACCACAGCTCAAGACATCACATCCAGACACAAGAATGTCTAGAAAAGATGACGAATATGTCACGATCTCTCTTTCAAGAACAAGAAAAAAATTTCCAGTATCCTCCCTGCAAGTAGCCCCTAAATATATGACTGGCCATAGTGATGGGAGTCCCATAGATGAATTAGTACTGACCCCGCGCTGGAGGCTGCGTCATCTTTCCTGCGTATATGGCCATGTTGGGAGGGCAGACACAGGAACAGAGCTAAAGGTTTATAGATAAAGGACGAGGACATGGATATTGAATAAGTTCACCTATTTTCAATCTAATTCTACAATTCGTTTTTTCATGAACAGGTTGGGAAGAAAATTTCCAAATTCACCTAACGTTCAAGCTCAAGCAGAAGGCAGAAAGGGATGGTTGTGCGTATTTATGTTTGGCAGACTCACTCTGAGTTATGCTCCATGTTCCCCAGGAGTCCTTGATGGTCCTCTCTGCTGACAGGGATACTTCATTGGAAAAGATAATAAAGCTTTTGTAGGTTGCTCTGACACATTTAGGGCTGGGCTCTGTATAGGCTGCTCTTTGACACTGCCAAGGGCGACAGGGGTTTAACAACCAAGTGCAAATAAATAACTGCAAGTAAAGGTCTGTCTCAGTCTCTTTGGGCTATCATAACAGAAACACCATAGTCTGGGTGGCTTTATAAACAACACAGATGTATTTCTCAGAGTTCTGGAGACTGGGAAGTCCAGGATCATGGTGCCGGCAGATTCTGTGTCTGGTGAGACCTTTCCCAGTTCTTTGAAGGCCCCTTCTCCTGTGTCTTTACCTGGTAGAGGGGCAAGCTCTCTGGAGTCTCTGTGTGCAGGGCACTAATCCCTCCACAAAGACCCCACCCTCATGAGCTCATCATATTCCAGCATCTCTCCCCACCCCCAGCCTCTTAACACCATCACACCAGGCATTAGGATTTCAAAATATTAATTTGAGGCCATGTGAGGGGGGACACATAGCATGGCTATCAGATCACAGTAATGTCCTACTCCTAAACATCCCTCACTGCTGTCATAATAATTCGCTGTAGTACATTAGAATACAAGGTTTTCATCTCCCAAATCCAATTCACCTTCCCAGGTTCAAAACCAACCTGCTTGGCCAAGGGCATTATGCTCTAGTCATACACACTTCTTTTTTTTTTTTTCACTAAACACAACATACCCTTCTGTAACTTTCTACTTTCTGATTCCTGTCCTCAGAATGCCACAGTGTTTCTCCTTCACCTGGAGAACTCTTGTTTATCATTTTCAAGATGCTGGTGGATGTTTGTTTTGTTGCTGTCTGGCATCTGCAGTCTTCCTGATAGCAATACTGACCCCCAGTAAAGAATTTTCAGTTCCCTCCAGTCTTCTGTACTTGTGTACTTGTGCAGCAAAGTATAAGCCCGCATTCCAACTATGGAAACCTAGAGAGTCAGGCCCCCTCTCTGAGTCCTGGCACGTAGAAGTGGGCACATGACAGACCTTCTCTTTAGAGACTTAAAGTCTTGAAGGGAAATGCAAAATAAATGAAAATAGTTTAAGGTCATTTCTCATCAGAGCTTTGCCAACAGTGGCATTGATGTCAACTCTCTAAACAGGTTCTTCCAGCTGTAAGATGCTTCAGGCACTTGACTCTCGAAAGCACTCTTGTTGTCTGGCCTTTGCCAAGCCCTCGGCCCCAATTCCATGTCAACACTGAAGCACTGTTTCTTGAACCAGGAACCCTGACTATCCAAAATGCTAAAGTCTGCACCAAAAGTAATATTTAGCCCCTTTTCACTATTCTTTAACATATTATATGTATTCCAATCACAGCATTATCGCCTCATGTTTTAGAAAAATGTGAGATCCCTGAAGAATGAAAACATATATTATTAATAATCTGACCAAGAGAAGTCTTACACAGTGGAAAAAGTGCAGTCTTCAGGATAAAAATCTGGATTTACTGGCTCTTTCATTTACTAGTAGCATAACCTTGTATGACTTCATTAACTTCCCTGGTCCTCAGTATCCACATCTTAAAAATGGAACAATAACAGAAGGCTTGGTGCTATGAAGATTAAATTACACGATATATAAAGTACCAGCAATATGTGGGACTCGAAAAATATTTTTGGCATAAATGGATATACAAATAAACTTAAGTGTTGAAGAGGGAAATCAACCAGTGTGTTTTAGGTCGAGGTATAAACAGTCACATTATCATTATAAACCATCTGACATTAATACGGCTTTTCAGTTTGCAAAGTGTTTTCACCTACATCATTTCATTCAATGCCAAATTTGCAAAAAGTCCATTTTACAGACAAGGAAATGAGGAGTAGAGAGGTTCAATGCCTCATCCAAGGTGCAGGGTTTTAAGAGGTTTTCAAAAAAAAAAAAAATGGCTACATAACTGTTTCCTTGTCCAGCTATTAAAGTTTCCATGACAGCAAGTTATTTTTCTCAAACTAGAATGTGAGGTCTTTGAAAGTAGAGGACACTTATGTTTATGTGTCATAGGCACAAAGTACTCAATAAGTACTAGATAAGTGAATAAATAAAATAAAAATTTTGAAAGGGAATGAAGTGCGATTTCAGTGTAGTGGGTAAAGACCCTAACTCTGGAACCAGGATGCCCAGTGTCAAATCCCATCTTCAGCTCCTACCCCCCATACAACCTTGGCCAAGCTACCTAGCCTACTTTGTCTTTTATTTTGTCACCAGGACAGTGGAGATAATAACCACATTGATTTCGGGGGGAAAGAATTAATGGCTAATATATGTTTAGTGCTTAGAATAGGGTTTGGAACATAATAAACACTCAGAAGACAGTGATAACTATACCACTACTGCTACTAGTGCTAACAACAATGTCATCATTATCATCACCATTGTTACTGCATTATGTAGTGGCTTAGCTAGCTTGGGCTGCCATAACAAAACACCATAGACTGGGTGGTTGAAACAACAGAAACTGATTTCTCACAATTCTAGCAGCTGCAAGTCTGAGATTGGGGTGCGAGCATTGTTGGATTCTGGTAAGGGCCCTCTTTCTGGCTTGTAGTTGGCCACATTTTCACTGTGTTCTCACAAAGGTGGGCAGGGAGGGGGGGGAGGGAGAGAGGGACACTAACATAGCTCTCTGGTGTCTCTCCTTACAAGGGCACTAATCCCATCATGGGGCCCCACCCTCATGACCTCATCAAACCTCACCTCCTCCCAAAGGCCCCTTCTCCAAACATCATCACATTGGGATCGAGGGCTTCAACGAATCAAGTTTGGAGGGATGTAAATATTCAGTTCATAACATGCAGCTATGCCTCCAAGAAAAGCCACGGCTAAAAGTCTAGCTAGCCAGACGGACCCAGCAGACAGTCAAGGTCCCAAAGACAACAGGTTAATCCTGGGGAATGCCCCCCAAGAGCCAGGAGGGGTGGGCATATGCAGTAGATTCAGACAACTAGTCACATCATTAACAAAGGCACCTTGAGCGAAGAAAGCCTGCAAATGCCCCCGCTGGACCACTCCCTAGCGAGCGCTTCATACATATCTCGCTATACGTAACTCTCGGTTATAGGACCACTTGGACTCCAAGGGCACAAGGCATTCAGGAACCCACAGAGGAAGAGGAATCTCCACCTGGTCTCTTCGTTTGATATGTCAGTTGTCATCTCTGGCCCCACAGACCACCTCACTACCTTCAAGGAGAACACTGAAATCATTCAGCAAGAAATTTCCTCCCTCTCTGAAAATTTCCTCATTATGGGTAAGCTACTGCCCACTCTCCTCTATCTGACGGCCTTAGGGTGTGGCAGAGCTTGTAGTGATTCCAAATTTGCCCACACATCGTAAGTCTCGCTATGAAGAATGCAAAGATTTTGATGGTTGTTAGGAATCTGTCACAGTCTCAGTTTACCACACTGGGGATGGGGGGAGCCCCACCAGTAGGCAGGCTGACCAAGATATCTTTTCCATGCTGGCACTATAATCCAAAGAGAATACCGCCAGGCCATCTTCAGTGAGACTCCAGAACTTCCAGTAAATGATCAAAGACCCAGACTACTCGCTTAGGATGGGTGAAGCAGCTGATAAACGAGCAAACTGCAGCCTCTGCCAGCCTCATGAATCAGCAAGTGTGCTCGGCTGAGAAAGCAGCATGTCTTCCAAAATAACTTTAACCAAATAATTATTTTACTGTTTGCCTTCTTGATTTAGCCGTAGGGCGTCTTATGTGGAAAAGGGCTATGATCATTGTTTTGATGAATGGCACTTTGTCAATAAATTTGGAATAAATTTAGACTTGTGACGCTAAAAGCGGACTCAAGATAAAAAAGAATTGAAGATTAAAAAAAGATCATGAGGGAATGACCAAGAAGGAAAATAAGAAATCTCTGAAGCCTTTCCATGACACTCTCACAGCAGAACTAGTGCATTTAATCTTCTAAAACTAAATAATCAAGTTATCTGCTCCCTGGAATCCCCTAGGGTGATATAGCTTCTAGCTACCTTAGTTTTGAGGGAATAATCCTGGCATATGGGTATTATTCATTTCCAAGTTGATTTTATTTCACTCTTAATACTATAACTCTACGCTTAGATCTTCTGCACACCTATAGAGCTCAGAGTTAAAATGCAAAATTTAAGTACACATATTGAGTGCAAATTTCCATTATACCCATTATAATGGGTCTCTCTTTCTTAATTCTTCTTACTAAATTTTCTTGAGTTTCCATATTTTCAGTATCTTTCATTTATGGTAAGGCTAAACATTATCCAAATGAAATAAACATCTTTCTATAAACACAAGAAGTAACCAAGACAAAAAGATTAATATACGCAAAAGAAAAAAAGAATGATGTGCTGATTTTAAAAGTCTCTTGGTATCTGAGATGAATAAATGTCAAGTCATTTAAATATCCTGCTGCATTCCTGAAGTTACATTATAAGATTCAGAACAGTTACAGGTCATAATCTGAGTAGAACAAGGGGTGGAGATGTATTAGTTCTGTATCTGCACATTAGAAGGAAGAAACAGATTATAGAAGGGAAGTCCCTACAGATTGAAGGGTTTTGACAAAGATGACTTAAGTAGGAGAAACACTTAGAAGATTTCTTCTGAGAGAGGCACCATTACCCACTAGAAGTTCTGAGATCTCATTTAAGCATCACACAGAAAAGCAAGGAAGTGCACTGCCAATAATACAAGCAATGACCCAAATAATTACCTCCTTCTCTTTTCTCATTTATGGCAGTGCTTCTAGTAGACAAAAATGCCTCACAGAAAACAATTCTGTTTCCATCTTCTGCCATCAATGAACAAACATTAAGCATCTTTATAGAACATCAACTAGGTGATAGCAACTCATAGTAGGTGTAGGAAATGCAGAGAAAACTATTGTTTCTTTGAGGGTGTAGGGGCTCAGTAGTTAGTGGTAGAAAGAGAAGTCAGCCAACAACAACGCAATGCAAGCACCATTAGAAGAAAGAAGGAACCTTCTGAAAGAACAAATAATTGTTAGGTTGAATTATTGGTTTTAATTTTTCACTCCCCTAAAAGAATTCTGCATTCATATCTTTGGCAAGAGGGATTTACTTCCCAGCCTCTGACTTTGGGTTTGGCCATGTCACTTGCTGTGGCCAATGAGACATCACTGATATGAACAGACTGAAAGTGTGTTTGTGAGGTTGGGCTGGCACAGCCTAGAAAATGCTTACAATACAACAAAAGACGCCCAGAAAATCGCAGAATAGTCTCAGAGATATGCTAAAATTGCCACAATTAATTGTACAGAAAGAGCACATCTGTCTTGTGGTTATTCTTACAAGCAGATATTATTTATCTATCTGCCTATCCATCTACTATATATGTATATATGTAGAATATATATAGTATAAGTGTGCATATTTACATAAAATACCTTCTTTTTCCCTTATATTCATGATACTATTGGGAAAATATACAATACCCTTCACTGCTATTTTTGTCTTTCTTTCATGTAATTAAATGTACACATTATACTTGGTGTTTCTGGTACCAAATAAACACAGATATACTTTATGATGGAAACATTTGATATTCTGGTATATTTCTCTGTGGAAGTAATTCACCCTAATTTAATAATTGCCATGTAATCATATGTATGTCACTGGAACAGACTGGGTTTAAAGCTATTTATTAATTTTACTTCAGTTGAGAACCAAAGAACTCTTCCCCAGTTCCTCTTTCTATGGTGAATATTTGCATGGTTTAAAACTACTAACTACCAAATGGCATAGAAATATGGACAGTAAGTTAGAACCTCTAAATAACTGTAAGCGGACCAGTAGAATCTATGAATTCGGAGGCCAGGCTCTGTAGATATCAAGTTCACAGTGCTTCGAAGAGAATAATGGAGAAAATTAAAAATTAAAAATAATGAAGGTTCAAGAGACTACAATGACTTAATTCTCTCAGAAAAGAAATGATGAGTATATAAAGGCAAACATGTGAATCCCTTTGGCATGTTTATCTCTGATGAATGACAAGAACTCACCAAACATAGTCATTTAGACGTAAGTTACCTTGACTTTTACCTGATAAATGTTTCATGTGAAGTACAGATCATCAGTAAAAGTAAGGTGATTACAGTAATCTCAGAATTGGGAAAGATGACTGTCATTCTACTAAAATAATATTATCTACCTGAAAAGATATTTAGTACCCATCATAAATGTCTCACACAAATCACAGAAAATAATGACCAGGGACTCTTAGACTAGCCAACTTGTACACATTCAGAGTAGGTACTACAACATCACATGGGTTAAGGGGGCATTTGTCTTGATGTTGTTGTAAGAAAACAGCATGGGAGACTCATTTCAGCTGCCTGTGGCCAAGGCCCAAGAAAAGGGAAAGAGGCTGAAATTATTTTCCATATTTAAAGAGGGTCTCAGGATGCTACAATTTCAACCTCTGCAGGAAGAGTTTGGTTAATGTGCTTTTCTCTCTGGGATCATATATTGTAACAGAAAATTCATCTGGTTCATTTTTAGATGAGATTTTTAAAGAAAAGATTTTCATTTCTGACTGAAGAATTTTTTGCCATTTATTTAAACTCCCCACGTATCAACCAAAACCACACAAAGATATCCTGCAAATTCCAAGTCAGTGCTTTTTAATAATAAAGTTATGCAAAGCAATACATTTTAAATCATCTGTTATCTTTTTTTAATCCTGTAATATTGTGTGTAAGTTGATATATGTTGCTAGAGTTTCCAGAGATTGAAATATTGTTACAGCCAAGAGGCACATGAGAGGATGTTCAACATCACTAGTTACTGGAGAAATGCACATCGGGGCTTCAGTGAGGTATCACCTCACGCCGGTCAGAATGGCCACCATCGAAGGATCTGCAGGTGATAAATGCTGGAGAGGGTGTGGAGATGGGGGAACCCTCCCACACTGTTGGTGGGGATGTAAATTGGTGCAGCCACTATGGAGAACAGTATGGAGGTTCCTTAAAAAACGAAAAATAGAATTACCTTATGACCCAGCAATCCCACTCCTGGGCATATATCTAGAGAAAAACTTGATTCGAAAGTATACATGCACCCCAGTGTTCACTGCTGCACTGTTTACAGTGGCCAAGACATGGGGGCATCCTAGATGTCCATCGACAGATGAATGGAGAGGGAAGATGTGGTATATACAGTGGAATATTGCTCAGCCATTAAAGGGAATGGAATAAAGCCATTTGCAGCAACATGGATGGACCTGGAGATTATCATACTGGGTGGGGTGGGTCAGACAGAGAAAGACAGATATCATGTGATATCTCTTACATGCGGAATCTTAAAAAAAAAAGATACAAATGAACTTGTTTGCAGAGCACAGACAGACTCACAGACTTACAGGGTGAACTTGTGGTTGCCAGGGGGATGGGGAGGGATGGGTTGGGAGTTTGGGATTGACATGTACACACTGCTATATTTAAAATAGATAACCAGCAGGGACCTATGTATAGCACACAGAGCTCTGCTCAGTATTCTGTGATAACCTAAATGGAAAGGGAATTTGAAAAGGAATAGATACATTTATATGTATGGGTGAATCACTTTGCTGTACACCTGAAACTGGCGCAGTGTTGTTAATCAACTATACTCCAATATAAAATACAAATTAAAAAATAAAAAAGTAAATTAAAAAATAAAAAAAGAAATACTGTTATAACCAAATCAGCATTATTTACAGAATACACAGACACACACACATACAACCTTATTTGTTTTAGAAGCTAAATTACCCATCAATCAAATCATCCATTTCGGAAACAGAAAAAAGAAATTGAAGATTATTTTTAACTTTTGTTTCTTGCAACTTTTCTGTTTCCTACTAACTTTTGTTCCTGGTGGTTTTAGTATTTTCCATTCATGTTAAAAAAAAAAAAATACTACTCTGCTGGAGATTATCTCAGACAATGAAACAAAACTAAAAAAGTGTTCACTTTTATCCCTTGATAGAACACCTAGAGTAAAATTACAAATTAACAGGATTGTTCAAAAATTTATGTAATATATATTTTTATTATTATTTTTAGAGTAAATTTTCATTTATTTATGATCTTTATAGCTTCATAATTTTTTCATAAAAAGTTAACCTTTAAGTTTTTAAAACCAAACAGTCAACACAATGAATGCAATTATTTTTTAAATTATTGCACATTTCTCATCTTCCATGCTAAATATAATTGTACCAAACAATAGCTGACTGAAGAAAAAATGGAAAGTATGGATATTTTAAAGAAAACATATTTAATACAGGGAGTTGCTAAAGAATTTTGGGTAAACTAACAGAGTAAAAGGGGAAGGTGAGGTTATCCAGAGATTAGTGATGTCAGGAAGCTGCACTGATCTGTTGGTTACCACATCACCCACTTGTGGGTATTTATCCAAAGGAATTGGAATCAGGATCTCAAAGAGACACCTTCACTCACATGTTCATGGCAGCATTATTCATACAGCCAAGGTATGGAAACAGCCTAAATGTCCATGGATGGATGAATGAATGAAGAAAATGTCGTCTATACATGCAATGGAATATTATTCAGCCTTAAAAAATGAAAAAAAAAACCCTGCCATTTGCAACAAAATAGGTGGACCTAGAGGGCATTATGCTAAGTGAAATAAACTGACACAGAAAGACAGATACTGTATGACCTCATTTCTACGTGGAATCTAAAAAAGTCAGTCTCATGGAAGCAGAGAGTGGTTGCCAGGGGTTAGGGGTGAGGGAGATGGGAAGGTTAAGGTCAAAGGGTACAGAGTTTCAGTTATGCAAGGTGGATAAGTTCTGGAGATCCACTAAACATCATAGTGCTTGTAGCGAATACTACTGTATTGGACACTTCTAGTTATGTTCTTA
Source organism: Balaenoptera ricei (assembly GCF_028023285.1). Classification (NCBI taxonomy): domain Eukaryota; kingdom Metazoa; phylum Chordata; class Mammalia; order Artiodactyla; family Balaenopteridae; genus Balaenoptera; species Balaenoptera ricei. The sequence goes on along the minus strand of NC_082659.1, from coordinate 7,416,933 downwards.
CTAAAAAATAACAACAAACAAGAGGTTGGGAGGAAACTTTCAGAGCTGATGAACCTGCCTGCTGCCTTGATGATGGTGGTGGTCTCACAGGACTACACGTATACCCAAACTTATAGAACTGTATATATTAAATACGTGTAACTTTTTACATGTCAGTTATACCTCAATAAAGTGATTTTTTAAAAAAAGACAAAAAAATAGACAGTCACATTTACTTTCATGAAAGAAACTCAAATATCAAAGTCAGGGAGAAAAACAATAGTTGTTGATACATTAATTAAAAGTATTATGGCATCTTCTTCTCAAGTAAATAATTTTATAACTCCTATTGAGTATGATCGAATATCATAGGAAAAGGAAGGAGAAAAGGAAGAGAACAGAACTCATTTACTGGGTATCAGTCATGAGCTAACATAGGCATCATGATTGTATTTAATACAAAAACTATATGTTAAACCCATTTTGTACATAAAGCAACAGTGGCTCTGCAAAGTTAAATAACTTGTCCGAGGTCACTCAAATTTCACAACTGAGACAAGAACCCACATCTGTCTGAATCCAAATATTGGCATTTAACCCAAGTTCTATACCTAAAAGTTATAACCCCTCTCTAAGTACTGGTTTTCCAGTTTATAAGAAGGACTTTGGATTATTACTGGATATATGATGCATGTTTGTTAAATAAATAAATGAGATTTCTCCGATCCTAAAACTCTAGTATTCATAGATCATTTCAATGCCTGGTTGATTACTTCAGCACTTCAGAGGCTTTGCAAAAGAGATTTTTTAATAAGGAAAGTAAGAAAAATATGTATTATGTTTTTATTTTATTAAAATATACTTAATTATATTTTAAACAAAGCCATTTTATGGTTCTGAATATTATTGAATATGAGTAACTTCAAAAATTTGTTTAACCCTTTATAAGACAGCAGTTTGGAGATCTGGATCTAAGTTTAGTTTGTTTTAATATTTACATGGCTATCACAACTGGGAAAATTGTTACTTCAGAAATGGAAGGAGGGGATTGCGGGGCCATGTTCACTATCTCATCCACCAAATACACTAAAGTTTATTAAATTATTATTTTCCCTTGTGTATATCAGTTTTTCTAACAAATTAGTTGGAAGGTGTTGTATTTTAGGTTTGAAACTAATGTGTTCAAAATATAGTGCCCACTGAGTCAGGTGACCAAGGGATAGACCTGTTCGTGGTAACACCCTTGACATGATGTGCTGAACATGGCACTTCACCTCTGTGGTCTTCCTTCCCCAAACCCATAACTCCAATCTAATCACAAGAAAACAACCTGAAACTAATCCCAGTTGACAGACATTCTATAAAATACCTGATTAGCAAGCCCTAAAACTCTCAAGGTCATTAAAACCAAAGAAAGTCCGAGAAACTATCACAGCCAAAAGGATCCTAAGGAGATGTACAAAATGCAATGTGGTATCTTGGATAGAACTCTGGAACCAAAAAAAGAACATTAGGTGAAAACTAGGGAAATATGAAATAAGTACAAACTTTAATTAATAATAATGTATCAATATCAGTTCATTAATGGTAGCAAACGTACCGTATTAACATAAGATGTTACCCATAGAGGAAACTAGGGACAGGATATGAAACCCCTTGTACTACCTTAGCAATTTTTCTATAAATCTAAAATTGTTCAAAAAAAATTTCATATAACTCTCATTGCAAAGATTTTTAAAATTTATTTCTGAGGCTATTTTTTCCAGTGTGCGAATATGAAAAGCTTTTAGAGTGGACACACTTATCTCCTTTTCTGAAACAGAAATCCTGAAAAAACAGATACAATTAAAAAAAATTTTTTTTCCAAACTAAGACTCCCTCCATAGTATAAGTTTTCCCTCCCCAAACAGCACTTACTCTGGGATGCATTAGTGAAGATTACCTATCTTGAAGACTGAGTAAAGTCTGTGATTTATGACAAGCCTCTGCTATTTTCTTGTTCACTGTGCTTGCCTCAGTGGTACATTTTCATTCTATAGATTGCTTGTGTGAATGTTTTTTCACTTCTTTTTGTCGTTTTGTGAGGGTTAGTTTGGTTAAAACTGGATAATTTACATGTAAGATAGATAACCAACAAGGACCTACTGTGTAGCACAAGGAACTCTACTCGATATTCTGTGATAACCTATATGAGAAGAGAATCTAAAAAAGAATAGATACAGGTATATGTATAACTGAATCACTTTGCTGTACACCTGAAACTAACACAACATTTTAAATCAACTACACACTAATAAAACTAAAATATTAAAAAAAAAACTGGATAATTTACAAGCGTACATTACCAGACAAAGGTCAATTAAAATATGTTACAAAACTTAAAAGTGAACCCAATGGCTGAGGGTCCCCTGCCCACCTCTTCCTATCGTGGAAGCCCCTCTCTTCCCTCAGGACACCTCACTCCTCACTCTAGACACTCGTTAGACTAACATGTAACCAAGCAAGAGCCCCCATGACCAATGAAAAATAGTAAAAATTGTTCTATTTAGAAAAAAATAAATATAGAAAATAAGTTCTAAAATTTTCTTTTTGTGTCCAACAGATATTCTTGTGAACTTTATTTTGGGGATCAGCCTTTATACCCCTCACTCTCACTTGCGTGTTATGATAACTAATAAAATTCCAATACGTCTTTATTAGACCAGGATTGCCACTATCAGCAAAATCTACTCTGCGTCTCAGGGCTAAGTTGCTTCCCAACTTCATCCCTCTCCCCACTATGTGCTGACGCATTTAGACATCAGAATAATTTAAAATACAGTTGTACAAGTACTTCTCTATGGAAATAAACTAGCCAGCCTCCTTTGGGAACAAACTAGCCTAGTAAATTAAAGGATAGGGGGTGTGTGTGTGTGTGTGTGTGTGGCGGTAGGTCGGGGTGTTTGCACACACAAGCACTCATTCTAGTGCATTTTAAAGGGAGAGCTGAGGTGGACATTTGGACAGTCATTAGTTAAAAATTATTTTAAAAGCCAAATCTAGATATTGATTCAAAAACTACACACAGATCTTCTCTTCTAGGGAATAAGTGTTATATATAGTTTATCTTGAGAATGTGATCATTTTAGGATGGCGGAACATGTTCTAATTGCTTCCAAGCAAGGAAGGATAAAGATGAAGCGGTGGACCTCTGGGAGCCGTCACCTCCTTCTGTTTTCACAACCATCTGACCTCAAAGAACCGTGGATCTGTCCCTCAGGAAAACCCAAATGGAATATCGCCCTTACGCTAGGGAGGAAAAGACTTGGTATATTTCAACTCTGTTGTTTTATTTTGTTTTGTAGTATTTTTATAAGAAGAAGCCCTTTAATATATTGCCTCCTGGAATTCCCAAGATACCTCTGATATTAGGCCTACTGACGAAACATGAGCTATCCATTAAATAGCCAGGTAGAACTTGATTGGTTGATTTGTAGTGAAACAATGGAAAGCTCGTGCAGCTCACAGGGAATTATCTTATAAAGGAAGAAAAGAATGAATCAATAATCATTTAATGTGAATCTAAAGTCTTAAGACAATTTTCTCTTAACTTTCTTTTGTTAACTATCTTTCCTTCTCAAGACCCAGTAGAAAAACATACATAGAGGTATACCCCTTGTTCACATTTCTGAAAATGGTACATGGCAGTGATATTTGGTAAATTATATTTTAGATGCAAAGTGAAGCAAGAGGTCTGAAATTTGTCTATGTAATATAAGTAAGCCTTGTTTCCTATGCATTATTCTCTTAGAGTAAAATTTTTTTATAAGCTAGTTTTCCTAAGTGAAATTCCCATGATGATATGAAAGAAGAAACTCAATTTTTCCCAAAGCAATAAAAACAGTATATTATGGGTGCTACTGTTTTTGAGATTTGTTGATTGTATGTTTGAGGTGGTTGGCCTTGATTGGAGCTGTTAGTACAGGGCTCCCTTGTGAGAAAAGTAAGACTTGTGAAATGTAAACAGACCCGTAGAAATGCAAACACATTTTCATTTACTAATTGCTGCAATCAAAGCAGAGCTTGTAAATCATTAGCTTTGAAAAAGTATAAACAGAAGTAATAAATTGATTAATCATCTTCTACAAAACATTCAAGAATTTGTTTTAACCCTATCCACTTTTCAGATAAGAACACCAGATCAGAGAGAGAAGTTAACTTGTGGAATCTCACAGTCTGGAAGGTAGGGCCATCCGACCCCAAACCTCATTCTTTAATCTCCATGCTGACGTTTCCCAAACATTATAATGCCTTCTCTTCTCTCTTATTCTGTTTTATTTTTATTTAAATGCTGAATGAGACCCACTAAACTAATTTCATGACCCACTCATTTGATTTGCTGTTTGAAAAATTCTGCCCTAAGCAATAGGCTTAATTACAGAGACATTGAGACTTTAGGAAATGCTTTTATGTATTGAGATCTCATTTTATTCTCAGAACACTGCTTTGAAGACCAAGTAGATAGGAAAACTAAAGGTTCAATGCCATAGCCAGGCTCTCCCAGCTAATGTATTACAGAATTAGGGCTTAAACCCACAACTCTGGCTCAAAATTCCCCCTTTCTCTTCAGCCCCTCCACCTCTCCTGCACTGACCCCAGCCATGGTCCTCGCTTAGCTGGGCCATTACAATCGACACCAGGGGGTCTCCAGCTTGTCCCCTTCCCTCTAGGAGGCCATTCTGCACAGGACAGCCTCGGGGACCCTTGCAAAACTAAGTCCTATCTCTGCTCTGCTCAAAACCCTTCCACGGCTGCAGACAGAGCGTGTCCTAGAAGGCCCACATCACCTGGCTCACAGCCCCCCGCCACGTACACACATGTATACACACATACACATGCACGCATACACATACACACACAATACATACACAAACGTGCAAATATGGGTACACACATTCACGTGCACACAAACATACACAATACAAACACATACACGCAGACACAAACATGCATCCACGTCCATGTGCACATGCCCTCACCCCCAAACATAATACACACATGTACGCACACATGTGAACACACATACATACATACACACACACAAGCGTGCACTCTGCCATTTCTTTGGTTGGTTGGTTTCTGGCTAGTTTATCTTCAGTAGGGAAGCCTTTGTATCCTGTATTTTAAGTTATCCTGATGTCCAAATGTGTCTAAAGCACACGCTGGGGAGGGGATATCAGGAAGCAAATTAGCCTGAGACAGAGTTTGGAGATAATGTCAATCTTGGTTTAAAAACTAATATTTGGGGCTTCCTGGGTGGCGCAGTGGTTGAGAGTCTGCCTGCTAATGCAGGGGACACGGGTTCGAGCCCTGGTATGGGAGGATCCCACATGCCGCGGATATATATATATATATATATATATATATATCTATCTTTTATTTTTTAGATAAAAAATTTAAAGATAAAGTAAAAGAAATCTTTTCTGTGCTTCATTCAAATTTTAGTGTACCCCTGCTGTTACATCTCCTAGGATGAACGCTCCTGACTCCTAAATCAACACGTTCCCTTTGAAACACCAAGAGCAGAGTGTGAAATACAGATTTGCTTTCCACAGCAGGCTTGCTTTCCCCGAAAGTTTCCTTGCAAAATCCTCCTTTTGCTCTGCAATCTGCTTTTCCTTCCCAATCACTCGCCACCCAGATGCCTGTATTCCTGTTTCCTCTCAACAGCAAGAACAATTCACCTTTCACTTTGAGAAGAACAGAAATTCTCTGGATGGATGAAGAAACATGCAGAACCACATCTCATGCATTAGAATTCCGGTGCTTGGACAGAAGCACAGTACTGCACTGACAAATAGGAACTGATAGTTTTACACCCTGCTCATTCATGTATTCATTCATTCGTTTGTTCAAATGTGTCCACCCCAGCGAGCTCTGGGGCTGTCAGAGTGGAAGGTAACACGCAGTCCCTTTTATCAGGAAACCCACAACGTTGTCGCCAAGAAAGACCAAGTATTTATCACAAGCGTGTCTGCAAAACCTGTGAAATGCGCAATTCATGCTAACAAGGTCCTCCCATGCAACCTTTCAGGTTTAAAGGTAAATACTTCTGTCAATTGATTATTTATGCAAATTCCTCAGGCATCTGCTCTAGTGACATATTGACTGATTTTTTTTCCCCTTTCTATGAGAAAAGGTACAACGGATACAACGGCTGCCTTAAGAGAGCATGTGGGGATGGTGAAAGATTCCGATGAGGGAAAGCAACACCGAGGTCAGGGGTGCCAGGGCTTGGGCGAGGGAAACAGTGATATAAGTTATGCTCAAGGCAAAAGCTGCTGATGTTAAGTTCTCACACTGACCACTCTTGGAACTGAACTATCGTATCATAAACCACTTGTAACTTACACATACATTTTTCTAAAGATACCAGAATCCAAGAGATACAATAGAGATATCTCAGGATTTCTGAATTTGTGGAAGTAAACGTGCAAAGTTTTAGAAGGCGCTGATGCTTTTCTTGAACTGCCCAAAGTATTCACAGATATTTGGAAATTCATATTTTACTTTTCTAGTCGATGACAGTAAGTTTTCATGAATATAAGTAATTCTATTAATAATACTTCTATTTTCTTATAATAATCTGGTTTGGGTTTCAGTATCATATATGTGCATGTGTGTGTGAGTGTACCTGTATAAATATGTATATACGTATATGATTAACAGCATATATTATACATTTAATGTAAGAAGACTAATAATAATACCAAGTATAGCAAAATAATTCCTCATGTTAGAAAATATGTATTAAATTACATACTCATGGCAACTTTAAATTTACCCCCAAAACATCATTTTCAGACAATTCAAGATTTAGGTCATATATTGCTATTTTCAGGGCTTTGATCACATGCCACATTCTCAAAGAGATCTTCTGCCCTCCACTCTAATTTGGTTTCCCCACTGTATTCTCTCCTAGCACCTTGTATTTTCCCTTCACTATTCCTATTACAATGTATCACCACTGTGTATTAAGGATATCCCTCACGAGATCGTCTTTGCTTTATTCAAATGCTGTACCTCTGGGGAGCAACTCTTACTCTGTGTGCAGCAAATCCCTTCTGCCTCTGTCTGCTTCACACCTGTAGGAATGGTCCACGGATGCTGTACAATCCCTGTTCATACCCAATTCTCTCTCTTGACGCTGTGAATATTTTTCCTGGACCTCAATGTCTTCCAAAGACCATTAACCCTAACATTGCTGCCCCGCCCCCAACACCTTCCCTTCAAATTCTCAACCCCACCTCTGCAAGTATTTCGTCTCCTCTCAAGGAAACCTGTTCACCACATAACTCAGAATTAGCGTGGAGCATTCCTCTCCCAGGAACTTTTCTCTGCCCACACCTTCTAGTTTACTTCCCTCATCTAGAAAACACAGAGCAAACATAACCCTGCCAAGATTCCTATTCAGTATAATAATACAACGGACTTCCATCATAATCAGGTTGCCCTTACCCCTCAGTGCTATTTGAATAACTTTATTTTCCATTTACTTTTTTGCTCAAAGAGTCAGAACATTGTTGAGGGCAGACCGCCAGTCAAGGTAAGAGAACACCTGAGATCACAAGCCCGCCCCTCCTTAGATGTGTGATTTGGAGCAGTTCACTTATTGTCTTTAAGCTTCAGGTTTATTTGTAGAACGTGCATAGTCTGCTCCTAAGAATGCTTTGGGGAAAACACGAGCTGAAAGATCTTTACAAAAGCTGTATAAGCCACTTTATAAAGAATTATTTAAATATGAAATCATATTACTGTGGCAGCACTTGGAGAAGGAAAAACAAAGTGAGAAAGAGAAGCTTCATTCTGCCCAGAGTACAATAACTTCTTTTCAAATGCAGGATATTTTAAGCAAAGGAACAAATATTATTAAGAGTCTGAAGGGTGAAAAACATAAATTTATGTTCACTTAATAGAGAAGAGAAATAACATTTGTGTCAAAGTATTGTATTTAACTGTCACCTATGTCTTCCCAGGCTTCATAAATAAGAGTGGTATTAACAATTTCAAATCGCACATCCCTGATTACTTCCATCCACTGTTGCTAAGTGGCCAGCACTCTTCAGAACTGCAGCATCACTTTGAGAGGAGGTCCTAGGGATAGTCTATATGTTTGCACAGATGCTCTCTTACATCATGAGATGTCTCCCAGTACAGTTCTAGTCTTGTTCTCCCTAGAGAATTCAGCCTGGTCTCCTGAGAGAATCCAGCACAGTAACCATTTTATAGGATGTACTTGCTGAAACTTTTTAAACTCAGAGCTTGAGAGAGGCAGTGGGGCTACAAATGCCACAAAAAAGTCAAGCTACACCAGCATGAAAGAAAGAAGCTACAGGATTTGCGCTGACTGGCCCCAGAACCCTAATAAGCCAGGAAAATTAGGGTAAGAACCTATTTAGACTTGACTCCAGGAACTTAAGTGTTAAATGTCCTGTTGAACAGACAGCTGTTCTTGATCGAGATCCACCCTAAATAATTCTGTGCATTCACTGGCAGTCTCTGTAGTCTTGCAGAAAAAGAAAGAAACATTGTGAAGAGGTCATTTGAGCTAACTCTCCGATTCAGACAAAGCAAATGTGTTCCTCATCTTTACATGAGTTCAACCCAAAGCAAGAACACAGAGCGAGAAGTTCTTTAGCAATAAGAATGTACACACCAAAGCGGATAAGAAGAAAAGACTGTTTTGGAAGACAGGCCTTTTGATGCACCTCAAATATTTACACATTTAGTCAAGAGGGAAAACATCTCACCACAGAGTTCAACTGTGTTTTCCTTTCAAACACAAATTAACTGGTAGGTATGATAAACAAGATGAGATCTTTGGGGCATAGGCTTAAAAGGATTCTACTGAGACTCAGGGAAATTTAAACGGATACATAACAGAAAATGAACAGGAACTATAGGATATTTTCCTTAGCACAAGATGGGAAGAACATAAAGTCTTTGGAAAGAGTGTCATGGCACCATCTATAGAGACACAGGAGATTTCAGGAGGATAGTTGGTGAGTGAGGTGCCTGGAAAATAGAGCTTGAGGCAAAACTCAAATTCTAATATTTTATCCGGAGGTGCAATCTCAGCAAAAGTGTGGGAGAACGGTAGTGAGTCAGGAAGTTTTGGATGGGAAGCAAATACTTGGTGTGTAACTGAACGATTCATTTATTTATTTTGTAAAGACTTATATTATTGAAGTATAGTTGATTTACAATGTTGTGTTAACTGCTGTACAGCAAAGTGATTCAGTTATACGTATATATTATTTTTCATATTCTTTTCCATTATGGTTTATTACAGGATATTGAATATAGTTCTCTGTGCTCTACAGTAGGACCTTGTTGTTTATCCATCCTATATAAAATATGAGCCATTCATTTATGAGTTTCACTTAAGAAAAAGGAAAACAAATCTGACAGGTGTTCAGTCCCACAATACACCTTTGGACTTACTTTCATGAAACTACCCGCCACCAAATAGTTCATTAAAGGGAGCAATGGGAGGGAATGTATCTGCTGGCCCCTCCTTTCTCCAATCCCTTATTGGTAAGATGTGTCCCAATTTTTCTTTTGCATTCTTTTATGAGATGGTCGGGCAGGTATGGACCCAAGGGGAGACAGAGGAGAGGCTCAGGAAAAAACAAAGTGTATTGTACTTACAGGTCCTAGAGATGGGAGGCACTGGGGTGGTCAGAGGACGAGGAGGGTGCTTAGGCCACAGCCTTTACTGGGGGTTCCATGGAAAAGGCAAAGCAGGGCAAACAGCTTGAGATTGACTTGTATGAAGAATCTGGGCAGGCTTTGGGCTATATAGACAGTCCCTATTTGCCTGCTACCTGGCCCTGGGATGATTATAGCAGAAGAACATTGCCTCCTGGGGTGCACAGGCAAGAGACAGGAGTGTGGCTCTGGATGGGTTAGTTTGCCAAAGGCAGGCTCCTGGCCAAGCCCTTGTTATCTCTAAGAATTGGCCAGCAGGGAGAGGCAGCCAGAAAGGTTGTTGAAGATGTCAAAACATAACAATATACAGAAAATACAACATACATGCACAATTAAAGCCAAACCTCCCACTCTTCCAGCCCATCTGCCTGAGAACTTCAGCAGACCCAGGGGAAGGCAGATCCCATAGCCTTTGCTGCGGTGCTTCCTCAAGGAAATGGTCAAGAAGCCAGAGGTTCCAGCCAGAAATGTCACCCCCTTCCTTGCATGCTCTTCCAGTGAAATGAAAAGCCCGAACTGTTCAGCTGTTTTTCATAGGCTACTATCTCTCGTGGAAGAAATGTTTCTCCTTTGAGAATCAAGACGCCTAATGTAGAAAAGCCTAAATTTAACCTGAAAGTAAAACAGCAGACACAAATCCAAGAGGAGGTCACTGGGAGTGATCATGGAAGGACCTGCTTCCTGAAACTGCGAAATCTAACAGGACAAGGTACCATATTCAGCAACTGGCTCAATGCTTATACTGAGGGTTGTGCCAGAGGACAGTGCTTCATCCCTACAAAGTGTTGTCCCCAGGTAACCTTTAGCTGAGCTTTCTATCTGGTCAGCAGCTTCTGTGCAGTGGGCCACGTACTAGGACTAGTGAAATCCATGGCTCTCAGCCTCGTATGATGTCTTCTTAAAATGGATCTCTTAGACTGAGGCAACAACATGTCAGAGACAGTGTTGGTGGAGAGGTGCTTTTTTAAACAAATTAATTTATTTTTTAAATTTTTATTGGAGTATAGTTGCTTTGCAGTGTTGTGTTAGTTTCTGCTGTACAGCAAAGTGAATCAGTTACACATACACGTATATCCCCTCTTTTTCAGATTTCCTTCCCATTTAGGTCACCACAGATCATTAAGAAGAGTTCTCTGTGCTAAACAGTAGGTTCTGATTAGAGAAGGCTCTTTATAAATCTTTGGGTGGTGATACTTTCAGATATATTTCTGGCAGGATAAGGCAATTTAATATCTAAAATAGGTAAAAGTTCCGTTAAAGACAAATTACTACCCCCAACCAACATGGAATGAGCTGACCAGACAACTGACCAGCGATAAAGGCTGAAAGGTCTCCTTAAGAAATGAAGCCGTGCCCAAGGCTCAGCATTGGTTTCTGCTTCTAGAAGGACGGGCTGTATAATCATCCGTCTTGGTGAGAGAAGCTCATGCTCCTGAACCCATACATAGTCTCCAGCCCCGCTGCTAAGGCCACTCTATTCCTGGGCCCAATGCACAAGCCTTGAGGAGAACGGCTGACTGGGGAAAGCCAGCCCCAAGAATCCATCCACATCTTTCTTCCCCAGACATTTTTGTTTCCAATTTGCCAGTCATGTGCCGTCCAGGCTCCTGAATAACCAATCCATTTGTTGCTGCCCAGGGGTCAATATATATGCGTACACCGGATCATCTTTCCTTCTGAAGAAATAAGAAACGCAAAGCTCTCCCACCGGAAGGATTTCCCTTTACCACTGCCTTTCAAAATCATCCCTAAGCTGGCGACATCATGTGTCAGCAGTACTTCTGAAGCTAAGCTAAATGTATGGGCTGAATTGTGTCCCCCTACCAAAACCTATGGGGAAGTCCTAACCCCTGATACCTGTGAAGGGGACCTTACTTAGAAATAGGGTCTTTGCAGATGTAATCAAGTGAAGATGAGGTCATAGGGTGGGCCCCCATCCTATATGACTGGTGTCCTTACAAGAAGGAGAAATTTGGAAAGAGACAGACACACACAGAGGGAAGACAATGTACTGACACAGGGAGAAGACAGTCATGTGATAACTGAGGCAGCGATTGAAGTGATGCATCTACAAGTCAAGGAACATGAAGGATACTTAGCAAACACCAGAAGCTACAAGAGGCAAGGAAGGATCGTCCCCTGCTCCCTGCAGAGAGAGCGTGACCCTGCAGACACCTTGATTTTGGACTTCTTAGCTTCTAGAACAATGAGAGAATAAATTTCTGTTGCTTGAAGCCATCCCAGTTCTGCTTTGTTACAGAAGCTCTAGAAAACAAAGACACATCATGCCAACTGCCTATGATTCAGACCCAAGTCCTTGCTCCCCTCGTGGTTGGTCATGGGGAACTCCCATGGGTTTGAGTTGAGGGAGAGGAATAATTGAAAGCGGGATTCTTGGCCCCAAATCCTGCCTCTTGAACCTGCTCAGGTCAGATCTTGAACGTGCCCTTAATCATACAATGGCTAGCTGCCATGCCCTCCCTAAGGTTGGCTTGCTGGAATCAATAACACAGCTTATTATGACAGGCTTAGATCACATAATTGCCGTGGGTCCCATGCCTCAGTATCTACTGAGGCCAGAATAATAACAGAAGCTATTTCTCAAGTAAAGAGGAGCTATGGCCTGAGAAGGGATTGCCCTTGCTCCAGAACCCTACAGGGTCTGCCCTACAGTACCCACCCCTACTAGCGCGTGATAAAGACTCCATCAAACAGCCTTACCCACCAAACTTAACTCCAGCTCTAAGAGGCATGCTTGAAACTACGGCTTACACAGCAGGTGTCACAAACCACAGCCAATTCCAGCTGCAGGGTCCTCTCTTGCTCTGTGCCCTGGAATCTGGGAGACTTTTAAGTCAGCTGATAAGTGGATAAGAGCAGTATCCCCAAATGTGACAGACATGCTTCCAGCAAAATTCAAAGGGGCATACAAACCTTGGCATCTAACTCATAGTACCAGAATGTGTCAAGCAAAGTTACAAACACCTGTTAGGAATGTACTGGCATGCCCCAGACCTCTGGGCCCCTAAAAACTTCCCCAGTGTGGCCAGACTCTGACTCTTCACGAGATTTATCTTCTACTCTCTGGCACACATGTTTCTTACCAGGGCATCAATGGTACTGTTATAGACTGAATGTTTGTGTCCCCCCCCAAAATTTGTATGTCAAAGCCCTACCTCCTAGTGTGATGGTATTTGGAGATGGAGCGTCTTGTCAATTTCTATTGATTGGGGAAGGCCAAGAACCCTGGTCGGTATCACTGAGACCTTTCAGTTCTGTCTGTGACTCTAATTCCGACTGAGAATTTGGGGAACGGCATTTGAATAAAGATTAAACAAAAAATACGGTAGAAATCAATTTGCTATGTGGACCTAATCACACCTCTCCAGATCTCGTTAGCTTCTTATCCTGGAGGCTGGCAACAGAACCACTTCCCCTGCAATGCTGCACTACAGGTAACCGGTTTTGAATTAGCTGGTTCTTTTCCAAGAATGGATTGTTGCTACCTTATCAGTTGCATTAGTATTTTATCTCTGCGACCACTGCAGGTATTTTAAGAATAAATTTGATCAAAGTTTAATCTAGGAGAAAGACAGCACATATAATCATTTGCGAAACTTTCTATATTGAAGTGGCTGAAGGTCTGTGTAAGAAGAGACCATTTCAATGAACGTCATGAATAAGCTTACCTCGTTTCTGATAAAAGCCCACATAATTTCATTGGGAAAAGGCTTCTAGCTTTGAGAGTTGCAATTAAGGTAAAGGTACTTTGCGATAGGAAGTCCCTCTTTCTTCTGACCCCCTAGCAGGATACTGATGGCTTTCATTTGTATTAGACCTTCTAATTAATGCAAAGAAGTTTCTCAGTGCTTAACATCTTTCCCAGCATATCTGGCTTAGATATTTAAATGCTTGAAATGTTCAAGGGCATTCTGGGTTCTTTAATTACTTTTCCTTGCATTATGGCTCACTTCTAAATAGGGAGAATAGTGTGGCCAAAGTTTAACTAGCTTTTTTCACAAGGCTTCCCCTCAGTGGTTCTTATGTAATCACCAAGGCAGGCTTCTTGCGTTCTTTGTCTAAATTCTTGGCCAAAGTTTCAAAATTTTCATTAAACTTCATGATTTTTATATTTACTATTTCCCCTTTTATTATATGGATGGAGGTGACTTTGGATTTTTGTTTGTAGAGACTGATTTTCTCTTGTACGTTTCAAGAGAAATTAGTAGGGTGGGTGATAGAAGATCAAAGATCCTTTGAGTCTTTGTGTTTTACAAAGACATTGTTTCTCCTTCCTGCTTTGCTTTGCTGTCTTAAAGCAACCTTGTTTTTACTATTCTTTATTTTAAATAGTGAAAGAGCTTGTGATATGCAGTTTTCTCTAGTCACTAAATGTAGCTCGGGCTTTTATTCACCTGCTTTTTATTTGTGAAAAACTAATTTTCAGTCAGATGAAGAACAATACTTGTAACCATGGATCTGCTTAATGGTAGAGTCAGGACTGGAATGCTAGTTTCCGTGTGCCAAAGCTAGTGATTTTGGCAATACATTTATGCCTTCCTTTTAAAGTATTTTAGATCTAGCGCAAAATGATTTTGGGTCAATGTGGGCTTAACGTTCACCTCTACCATAAAATTATGGTAATGTAGCAGTCGCACCCCCACCACTCACTCAAGTGGTCAGATTTTCTCCTCCAAGTAGAGCTCTTTTGCCTATTTGCAAATGGACACTTCTCTGAAAATAATTACATTTACCTAATGGCCATGAAAAATCATCTAAAGTTGTGTCTTGGACATAACAAAGATATAATCATGTTTTGTGAGCCTCTAATCTTTGTAAAAACCAATAAAAAAGGAATGCTACTGAATAATTAGAAGATAGGACAGCAACGTATAGTTCCCTATTTGATACTGAAATCTGAATATACCTATTAAATTTAATAGCTCCCCATCATCATCTGAGCCTTAGAATATTTACAGCAGTCTAGAACCTATAAAAGTTCCAAGTCACTAACGTATTTACTATAGCAGAATTTTTAAATATCAGCAAAATAAAATATTCATGTGTAGATATATGATACAAAATAATATCCCTTAATTAAATGTTCAGTATTCACCTCTATATGGATCACCACAAAGAACAAAGAAAATGGAAAGAGAAAAACTTCTGAATAATTATAATTGGTACCACCAAAATATATGTACTAAAATCCATATACTTTATTGACCGAGAATGTCTTCATTTAGATTCTCCTCTGAGTTCCTAACAGGTAGAATATTCAAAAGATAAGACCTAAATCTGTATCTTTATCACATGAATTTGAGACAGTTGCAATTTTATCAGGCACCATTACCCCTACTCTTTTCTTTGTGATAATATCTGCAATTTATGCATGCCATGATAACAAGTTAACAAAGTTGGTCACAAACTGTAGCCTAAATTATGCAACACATGTACAGAAAAACATAGTTGTGTTTGAGTCTCAAAGTGATATGCTATCAAGTAGCTGGCAGAAACAAACCTTTTCTGGAGAAATTGACTTTAAAATCAGGTGACAAGAAATTCTGCTTCTACTGTGAAGCAGGGAGCTGCCAACAAAATGACCAGCCTGCAGACAGCAACTATGAACTCTGGGCAAAATTAAAAACAAAAAAACAACCACAATAAAACCTTTCTAAGCACTCTGGAGCCTGCGAAAAAACAGGCAGATTTTTAGGGGAGTTGAATCTTAAAGGAAGCAGTCAGCTACAAGTGAGGTCCCCATCTTTGCAGCTTTTCCCCGACTGCTGGGCCAATCATGAAGGCAGCGAGATGGGAAAGATTCTGCTAGAAATTCTGTCATATTTCTTGTTGAAGGAACCAGAGGGAGGAGCCTGGGGCAACCCGGGCTGCAGAAAGGAGAGAATCATAAAGCAGGAGTTCAAGTTCTGTGTATAAACTCTGCTTATATCTCCAGCTGAACCATGAACCTCTGTGTGCAGTGAAGACTGAAACACAGCCAACCATGATCTGAACAGCCACCAGCCACATACACAACAGAAACTGCAATTGGACTATAGCCAGTTTTATTGCCTTCTAAGGCAAACCTTCCATATTCTTGCAAAGAATATTACAGAATCCATGTCTACAACATAACATCCACAATATTGAGGATACAATCCACAACTATACAAGATACAAAAGGCTGGAAAAGTATATTCAATATATTCTCAGAGAAAAAGACAACTCTGTAATCACCTGCATGTTGGAATCATCAGGCAAGGACTTTAAAATAGATATTATAATCAAGTTTAGTGGAGCAAAAGCAAAAAGTATATATTTATACAAATGAAAAATTAGGAAATCTCAACAAAGAGACAGAATAATATATAAATAGGTTTGTGTGTATATATACACGGAAATATACATCTAGAAATAAAAATATACGATACCTGAAGTTTTAAAAAAATTACTGAAACTGAGCAGTACCCTGCAGGGACTTCCAGGGGACAGAATCTCCCCCACTCCCGCCGCTATGTTTCATGTCTCTTGTTTGTAGAAAAGCTTTAGCCTCCTAGGTCTTCCAGGAGTTCCAAAGAGCAAATTTAATCACAGAAGTCAGAAAATGCAAAACAAAGGAAAAGAGTCAAACAAGACAAAATAATAATAGTTTAGTCATAAAACAAAGTCAAGGACCTTTAGTTCCTCCTCAAGGGCCACAGATAATATCCTGAGCCATATCCCTGCGATGTTTTGCAGATACTAAAACCCCCACTAGGCGGAAGAAGTCACCTGCATGCTGATCACCAGAATGTGGACCCCAGAATGGTTGGAACCAGAAGGCTGATGATGTTGATTCCCAAAATACCACCCAGTTACCTCACCACCAGCCAATCAGAAGAATGTCCACAAACGGATCAGGCACCTGACAACCCACACTCCTAATGTTGCCTGTAAAAAGCCTTCCCTGAAAGCCATCAGGGAGTTCGGGTCTTTTGAGCATGAGCTACCAATACCCCTTGCTTGGTGCCCTGCAATAAACACTGTACTTTCCTTTGCTACAATCCAGTGTCAATAGATTGGCTTTGCTGTGCTTCAGGCAAGCAACCCAAGTTTGGTTTGGTAATATTACTGGATAAGTCTAGGAGTGAATAGAGATAAAAATGTAAACGAATATATGTAAGTGAATTTGAATATATATATATATATATATATATATATATATATATATATGATTGTGCAATCTAAAAAAGTGAAAAAAATACTTCAGAAACATAATAAAAGAGCCTCAGAAATTTGCAGGACAGTAACAAACTTCCAACATAAGTGTAATTGGAGTCTCAGAGGAGAAGAGAGAGAGAAGGACTCAGAAAAAAATTTTAAATAGTGACTTTAAACTTCCAAATTTGGTTACATATATTTACAGATTCAACCACGTCAGCAAACCTCAAACAAGACAAATACAAAAGTCCCATTCCAAGGCCCCTAAGAGTCAAACTACAAAAGATGAAAGATAAAGATAAAACTTTTAAGGCAGCCAGAAGGAAGCAATATATTATTTACAGGAAAACATTGATGCAGACTGTTAGGGATTCCCCCTCAGAAACTGTGGGTGCCAGAAGACTAAAAAATATCTCAGCAGATCTGCCCTTCAGAAATACTAAAGGAAGTTCTCCAAGTTGAAGAAAGAGGATAAGAGAGGAAAACTCAAATCTTCAGTATAAATGGACTATCATTGAAAGTTAATGCATAAAAACAAAATATAAAAATTGAAAATATATATATTATACAAAATATATTATAAACATATTAATATGCATATATTGTTTATTAATATAAATTACTTATATGATTTACTAATGCATAATTATATAATATAAAATATAAAAATCATTTTATACTTTTAAAATATTTAAATACATATACTTTTTTAAAGCAAGAAGTACACTCTTGTTTTGAGGCTTTAATGTTTATAAATGTAATAGATATTACAGCTATAGCATAATGAATAATGGGGAATAATATTGAATGGGACAATGTACCAAAAATAAGATAAATAGAAAACAAACTGTTCAAAGGCACACCTAAATCAATGCATATAAATAACTTAGTTAAATATAAATTAGTACACAAATATATGTGTGTGTATACATATGTACAATGTTTCAGCTAAATAACTAAGGTAATTGCACTGGATGCAAAAAGCAAGAACCAACTGTATGGTGCTTATAAAAAATGCACTTCAAATATAAAGACCCATATTGGTTGAAAGTAAACGAAAGAAAAGATACACTATAAAAACAATAAGAATAAGGAGGCTGAGTGGCTTTAGTAACATTGGGTAAAACAGACTATAACAAAAGTAGTAGTACCTGATATAAATGGACCATTTCATAATAATAAAGTTGTCAGTTTATCAAGAAGACATGACAACCATAAATGTGTGTATACATAAGACAGTTTCAAAACATGTAAAGAATAAACTGACAAAAAGGAAGAGATACAGGATTTCACAGTCATAATCAGAGATTTTAACATCCTCTCAGCAATTTATTAAAAAAGTAGGCACATCAGTAAAGACAGAATATATGAAAAACATGGTTAATTACCTTAACCTAACTGCCATGTAGGAAATCCTATACCTAGGAACTACAGAATAAACATTATTTTCAAGGGCACATAGTACTTTCACAAAGATAGGCCCATATAGATGAGCCATAAAATAAGTCTTAAAAAAATCTTAAAAACCGAAATTATACTATATGATAATAATAATCCCTGAGTATGTTCTCAGGGAAGAGCAGAATTAAAACAGAACTTAATAGTAATAAATATATAGGAAAAATCCATAACTTTGGAAATCAATATATTCCTAAATAATCTATGGGTCAAAGGAAAAAATCACCAAGGAAATTAGAAAATATTTAAAACTAAATAATTAAAATATTAACATTTACATTAATATTTCTGTGAAACTAAAGCAGTGCTCATAGGAAAATTTATAGTTTAAAATTATTTTACTAGATAATAAGAGAAGTCTTAAATCAATATCCTAAATTTCCACCTCAAGAAGATTTGAAGAGTAAATACAAAGAAAGTAGAAGAAAAAATACAAAGAGAAAAGCAGAAATCAATGAAATAGAAAATAGACAAACAAAAGAAAATAAAGTCAGTATCTGGTTATGGAAAATAAACAACAAAATTGGTATATAGCTAGCTAAACTGAAGAAGACAAAAGAAATACCAGGAACAAAAAAAAGAGGTTCTCACTATAGATCATAAAGAAATTAAAAGTATAGCAAGAAACTATCATCACAGCTTTGAAGAAATTGAATTCATTATAAATACTTTTCCAATTAAGAAATATCAGTCACTGATGTCTTTATTGGTGAATTCTATTGAACATTCAAGGAACAAATACACCACTCACAAAAATTAATTAAAAGTGGATTAAAGACTTAAACATAAGACCTGATACTGTAAAACTCCTGGTTGACAACATAGAGAAGAAGCTCCTTGACATTTGTCTTGGCAATGATTTTTTAGATTTGACACCAAAAACACAAACAACAAAAATGAAAATCGGTAATCAGGACTACATCAAACTAAAAAGCCTCTTCAGAGCAAAAGAAACAATCAACAGAATGAAAAGACAACCTATGGAAGAAATATTTTCAAACCATATATCTGATAAGGGTTTAAAATCCAAAATATACAAAGAACTCACATAACTCAGTAATAACAACTACAAAAAAAATTGAGCAATGGGGAGAGGAAATGAATAGACATTTCCTTCCAAAGAAGAATCCAAATGGCCAACAGGTATGTGAGTAAAGGCTCCACATCGATAATCAGCAGGAAAATGCTGTATTTACCCATCAGCTATAATCAACTAGAAAAATCACAAATTATCACAGATATCTAAAGTATGAAAAGAACTATAAGAAAGAATTAGGATGAACAATTCCTAGAGCTAACCTAGGTCTCCAACCACAGTGGAAAAATCTTTGTAATACACAGTGTAGAGTCTTCATAAGGATATTCCCTTACTAGAGGTGTAAATTCACCCTACACTGAAGGTTTATCTGAGCCCACCCTAAGAAAGATTAAAAAGAAGTCTTGAAAGAATTCCAACAACGTAAGTGCATGCTGGAACAAAACCTAACAGTATGTTAATGAAACAAAATCCAGCAACAAACAACATAAAATTTTGCATGTCTGGCAGCCAATCAAAATTTATGAGGCACTAAAAAAATGAAGAACAATATAACTCATAAACAGTAGTAAAGTCAATCTATAGAAAGAGGGCCATAAATGACAGAGGTGATAGATCTAGCAGAAGATAAAACACAGGAATTAGAAATAGGCTCCACATTTTCAAGGAGGTTGAGAAAACTATCAGTGTGGTGAGGAGACAAAAGGTATAAAAAAGAACAGAATAGAGCTTCTAGATATTAAAAATATTATATTAGGAATAGAAAACATACTGGCTGGGATGAATAAGAGATACGTATTTCAGAAGAAAAAAAACTAGCACACTTGAAGACACAGCAATAGAAAATAATCAAAATAAAGAATAGAAAAGAAAAAAGATAAAAAATAGTAAACAGATCATCAGTAAGTGAGTGGGCAATAGTATGTAGTCCAATATACATATAACTGAGGGTGAAAAAAATATTAAAAGTACTTTAAGAAATAATGCCAAAATTTTTCCAAATTTTATGTAAACTGTAAGTCCAAAGATCAACAAACTCAAATTGCAAGCAGAATACACATAATCAAAACCACTCTGAGGCAATCATAATCATATTGCTGAACACCAATGATAAGGGAAAAATCTTACAAGCATCTAACAGGGGCTATGGATGGTGGGCTCACTGTACATTACACACAAAAGACAAAAACAAGAATGAGAGATAATTCATCAACTACCACAGGCAGCAGTGAAGGGCAAATAAAAAAAAGAAACTGCCAATCCAGAGTTCTTTACTGAGTGAACTCTCTTCTAAAATAAAAGTAAAATAACATTTTCAGGCAAAAAAAAAAAGAAAGAAAGAAAGGAAGAAAGAGAGATAATTAGTTGCCAGTAGCATATCTTCTTTGAAATAAAGGTTAAATTAAGTTTATCAGACAAGAGAAAAACTATGCCAGTTGAAAATTTGGATATATACCAAAAAACAGTGGCAGAAATTATATATTTTATATATATATACACACACACACACATAATACACACATATATGTATATACACACATATACATATCACACACATTTACAATGCTGTGTATCTACACATAATGCTAGTATATACATATAATGGTATGTTATATATACATACAAATATATATGTATAAATATATATATATATATATATATATATATATATATATATATATATCACATATCTCTGTGACAGTCTTTTCGTTTTCATGTCTTTAAAAGATAAATAAGAACTCCAGCTATTTTACCGTGAAGAGGTTGAAGAATGCCCTTCATACACACATACATACACAAAAAAATCTTTATAAAATAGACAAAACAACATCACTACAGGCTCAGAAAAATTTTGAAAGGGAAAACAAATGACAAACGTTAATTCTTGAGAGGCTGGTGGAGCTTTGGATGAGAAAGGTGGAAGTCTCTGACCTTCTTGCCCAGTGCTTTTCTCATGGACCCCAAATTCAGTCAATGAGAATGAAATCTTATCCAGGGCAGAGCTGGTAACTAAAACAAGTAGCCTTGCTTCCAGAGGGGGCAAACCTGACTTGAGGTGGTGAATGAAAACCCATGGCAACATTATCAGTAAAAATATTAAACTCTGTTGAGAAGTGAAAGGGAAAACTTGCATCTCTGCTAGCCTGAGATCTTAATCCAGTTGCAGGAGTGAAGTGCAGCCAGAAATTTAACAGGGTGATCCTGGAAATGAAAGGGCCATAGAAGCTCTTCACAAACTCCTGGCTAGAGAAATTTTCATGTGCAGAGGAGAACTGGAGAGACTATTAGAAAGTAAAAACTGAGAGAGGTTTAAGAACCTTTAATGTACCTCCCCTGCCCCACCACACACATCCACTGGCAGAGACTGGAAAACTTACAAGCTCAGAAAGATTGAGCACAATTTTTCCCCCAAATCACTGGCGGACCGCTATACTATTAAGTCATAGGGTCAAGCCCTAGAAAACTAGACTAAAAAGTAAGAATTCAAAAACAGATCACAGACATCAGCAGCTGCACATCCCTGGGAAAAATAGATATTTTAATTGAAGTCCAGGCCAAAAAAAAAAAATTCAATGGAAAACAATGAAAACTTAGAGATGCTATAATTAATATATTACGTGAAATGACCAGTTTTTAGCCACAGCAATAACAATAGGATACAGCCAAAGAAACAGGAAACTATGATATATAATCAAGGGGAAAAACTCAACAGAAATGGATTCTAGATGGGCCCAGATGTTGTACTTAGCAGACAATTCAAAGCAGCTATTATAAATATGTTCCATTAATGAACAAAAAGTATGTTTAAAGAATTACAGGAAATTATGTAATAGTGACTTAAAGAATCTCAATAAACTAAAAGAAATATATGGAAATACTAGAGTTGAACAGTTTTAAAAAGTAAAAAAATTAGTAGATAGACTCAATAGCAGATTTGAGGTGACAGATGATCAGTTACCTTGATGATTTATCAGTAGAAATTATTATTTATTTGAAAGATAGAAAGGAAAAATATTCAAAAAAATGAACATGAAATCAGAGCCCCATACTTAAGCAGCAAGCATAAAACATACATGTAATGAGAATCCCATAGTAGAGGAGAGAGAAAGGGGTAGAAAACATATTTAATGAAATAGCTGAAACCTTCCCAAATCAGATGATGAATATTGATGTATACATCTAAGAAACTCAACCAACCCCAAGTAGCATAATCACAAAGAGTTTACACCTAGACACATCATAGTCAAACTGCTAAAACCCAATGACAAAGAGAAAATCTTGACAGCAGCAAGAGAAAAGTACTCATCACAAAAAGGGTAACAAAAGTATGATTAACAGCTGACTTCTCATTAGAAATAGCATGGGTGAGAAAGCAGTGGAATGACAAAGTACTGAGAGAAAATACTGTCAACCAAGAAGTTCACCCCCAGCAAGACGATCCATCAAAAATGAAAGCGAGACTCCCCTGCTGGATAAGATAAAATAATAAAGGAATGTATTTACACTACAACCTAAAATCAACTAATAAAAAAAAGAACAAAATATATGAAACAATGGTAGGCAAGACATTGGGAATCAGGTAACAGAGAACAATGATCCTGGAGAGACTAGAAAGGGTCCAGGTGAGCCCAGTGATTGCCCAGCTTACTGCCTGGAGTTAGATTCGAGGTTATGGCAGAGACGGGAGCAGCCAGCTGAAGCCTGATCGTCTCCTGGGAGTTCAGGGAAGGTAAGGAGTCTAGAGTGTTCAGGTAAGAGCACCAGAGAAGAACAAGCTGCACGGAGAGAGAGATAGCCAGCAATCTCAATGTGGTACCCGCCCTTGGGGCTTAACACGTTCTAATCAGCATGTGCATCTGAGGAAACTACAGGAGGTCAAGGAAATAATCACCCGAAAGGATTCGGGAAAACAATCCCCTTAGCTCACTTAGATACAGGAATAATTCCTATTCCACAGCCAGAGCCATAAACCTCACAACTCACAGAGCACTGGGTAATCAGAATAGTTTTACCTAGATCATCAGGCAAAATTAGCCCTAGAGTAAAAGCTGCTCTGCTGCCACCAGCAAAGCTTAAATCAATACTCAAAATGATTAAGAACTTTTCAAGTAACTTGACTATATCCCAAGAATAAAGCTCAAGGAATATTTATAGGAATCCCTAAGAATCTAGCACCTAAAAAGTAAAATGCACAATGGCTGGCACACAAATAAAAAGTTACCAGGAATGCGTGGAAGCAGAAAACCATGACTGACTCTGAGAAAAAGTCAGTAAATTAAAATTAACTAAGAAATGGCACATCAAGCACATTAAACAGTTATTACAACTGCCTCCCATAAGTCCAAGAAGCTAGGGGACTGGTTGAATAAGATAAGCAGAGATAGGGGAAATATTTTTTAAAAATTAAATCAAATTATTAGATGAAAACTCTAATGTCTAAGATGGAGAATACACTGAATGGGATTAATTCCAGATTAGATTACAGAATAAAGGATTAATGAACATGTAAACATCACATTAAAAATGATATAACAGGGCTTCCCTGGTGGCGCAGTGGTTGAGAATCTGCCTGCTAATGCAAGGGACACGGGTTCGAGCCCTGGTCTGGGAAGATCCCACATGCCGCGGAGCAACTAGGCCCATGAGCCACAACTACTGAGCCTGCGCATCTGGAGCCTGTGCTCCGCAACAAGAGAGGCCGCGATAGTGAGAGGCCCGCGCACCGCGATGAAGAGTGGCCCCCGCTCGCCGCAACTAGAGAAAGCCCTTGCACAGAAACGAAGACCCAACACAGCCATAAATAAATAAATAAATTAATTAATTTTTTTAAAAAAGTAAAAAAAAATGATGTAACAATATAAAATGAAGTGCAGAGAGAAAAGAGACTGAAAAAAACCCACAAAGCTTCAGTGAGGTATGTGACTACTCTGTATCTTTAGAGTAGCTTAATATATGTTTAATTGAAGTTCCAGAAGGAGAGAAGAGAGAGATGACAAAAATATTTGAACTAATGATGGAAATTTTTCCAAATTTAATGAAAACTATTTACTTTCAGATTCAAGGACTCCAAGGAACTCCAAGCACAAAAAAATATGAATAAATCTACATTAAAATCAAATTGTTTAAAAACAGTGATAAAAAGAAAATCTTAAAAGGCATCAAGGAAAAAAAGACACATTAAAGAAGAAAAAAAGGAAAAAAAACCATCAGATTTCTCATCAGAAACAACGGATGTGAGAAAACAGTGGTGCATTATCTTTAATGTGTTGAGAGGAAGTTGTCACCTAGAATTCTATACCCACTGAAAATATCCTTTGGAAATAAGTGAAAAAGACTTTTTCAGACATTGGGAAAAAAACCCTAAAGAACTCATCACCAGCCCACTTTAACTATAAAAAAAAAGTTAGATTGTTCATGCAGAAGAAAAATAATAGAAAACAGGTAGAAAACTAGATCTATGAAAAAAAATTAAGAAAATCACAAACAGTAACAATGTGGGTAGATATAAAGATTTGTTTCTCATTAAATAAAACTCTTTACAAGATAATAAGGAACTTATTACATTTATAATACAAACATATATAAAAAGATACATAACTATTATAGCATGTACTATGAATATTATAACATGCATAGGAGTAATATGTATACCACCTATTACATAAGAGGGAAGAGATGAAAGTACAGGCATACCTCGTTTTACTGTGCTTCACTTTATTGAACCTCACAGATGCTGCATTTTTTTACAAATTGAAAATCTGTGGCAACTCTGCATGGAGCAATCTATTGATGCCATTTTTCCAACAGCATTTGCTTACTTTGCGTCTCTGTGTCACATTTTGGTAATTCTCACAATATTTCAAACTTTTTCATTATTTATTGTATTTGTTACAGTGCTCTGTGATCACTGATCTTTGATGTTGCTCTCATGACTTGCTGAAGTCTCAGATGATGGTTAGCATTTTTAAGCAATAAAATATTTTTTAATTAAGGTATGCACATTGCTCTTTTAGACATAATGCTATTGCACGCTTAATAGACTATAGCATAGTGTAAACATAACTTTTATATGTACTGGGAAACCAATAAGTTTGTGTGACTTGCTTTATTGTGATACCCACTTTATTGCAGTGGTCTGGAACTGAACAGGAAATAACTCCAAGGTATGCCTGTATTCTATTTTAGGTTCTAATGTATATTATGGATAGTGGTCCATTATCACTTGAAGACAGGCTTTAATAAATACATATATTTATAATATATATAATAGCATATATATTAGAATATATACTGTATATGTACTATGTAATGTAGTATATGTGTATAAGGAGATACTTACTATGTATACATATATACTATATATTCTAGTACATATTTATTCTAATATATGTGCTAAACTTATATATAAGTATATATAACATATATAAAATATATATAATTTATACTATATGCTATAAACTAAAAAGAAACCATTAAAACAATACCAGAGATATTCATAGCTAATAATCCAACAAATTAGGTAAAATTATTAGAAACATTCAATTCAAAATAAGGCAGGAAAGTAAGTAAAGTGGAGAAAAGAACAACGAAACAAATAGAAATCAAATAGCAAAATGGTCAATTTAGATGCTTCCATATCAGTAATCATAAGATATATAAACAGTCTAAACATCTAATTAAAGGCACAGATTGTAAGACTGAATAAAATGCAAGACACAACTATTTATTGCCTACAACAGACACAGTTTAAATACAATGATACATCTAGTTTAAAGTAAAAGATAAGAAAAAGATTTCCCACGATAAAACAAATTTCTTTAAACTGGAGTGACTATATGAGAATCAGAAAAATATATTTCAGAACAAAGAATATTACCAGGAACGATGAAGGTCATTTCATAATGGTGAAGGGGTCAATTAATTCATCAAGAAGACATAACAATCCTATATATTTCTGCAGGAAATAACAGAGTTCTTACATGAAGGAAAACAAGGAATAGTCAAAGAATTCAATACTGATAACTGATAGAATAATAGACATTAGGCTTCAGAAGACGTGAACACTATGGATGGATTTTAATATTTATTTAAGAAACACCCCACTCTAAAACAGCAGAATACACAATCTTTTAAAATATAAATGAAGAATTTACCAAGGCAGAACATGGTCTGGGCCATAAAAAAGTCATAATTGAATTAAAAGAAATAAAATCAAACAAGGTTTGTTATTTAAATATAATAAAATTAGAAATCTATAACAGAAGGATTCTGGAAAATATCCAAATACTTGGAAACCAAACAACACACTTCAAGAAGAAAAGCATAAACTGTCCTACATCTAATAAAGAAATTTACTTTTAAGAGCTTTCTCACAAAGAAAACTCCAGGTTTGCAAATTCTACCAAACATTCAAGAAATAAATATTATTGATCCTAAAATAAAAAGCTACCAGAACTAATAAGTGTTTTCATCAAGGTTGCAGGATATAAGATCAATATGTAAAATCAACTGAATTACTGCATATTAACAACACTTAGAAATTGAAATTTAAAAATCAATACAATTCACAAAAGCATCAAATATATAATCTTGAGGATAATTCTGATCAAAAATTTATACACTGAAAATGACAAAAAAACAGCTGAGATAAATTAAAGAAGACCTAAATAAATGGAGATATATACCATAGTCATGATTCAAAGAGCTCAACAATGCTCAGTTTTTCTCAAATATATCTGTAAATGTTTAATCAAAATCAAAATCCCCAACAGGATTTGTTTAAAAATTGACAATTTTATAATGAATTCACATGAAAATGCAAATGACAGGGATTAGAAAAAAACATTAAGTAAAACCAAGTTGGAGGATATACATTATCTGACTTCAAGTATTATTATAAATCTCTGTAATAAGACTGTGGCGTACTGGTGTTGAGAAGGACAAATAGATCAACGAAACAGAAGATCCAAAACTAGATCCACATGTGGTCAACTGATTTTAGACACAGGTACAAAGTCAATAGGCTAATCAACAAATGATGCGGGAGCTATTGTATTCACATGCAAAACCCCCCAAACTTAGATCCATACATTGAACATATACAAAAATTAGCTAAAAATGAACCACAGGTCTTAATGTGAACCTAAAAATACCAAATTTCTAGAAGAAAGCATAGAATAATATCTTTGCGACCTTAGAGTAAGAACAAATTTCTTAAATGCTTAGTGAAGGCATCAATCTTAAAATTTTGACAATCAGAACTTCATCAAAATAAAAATACCTTTTGTTTCTAAAAGATTTGATATAAGTATAAAAAAAGCAAGCTACAGAATGGGAGAAAATATTTTTATAACTCAATAAAAAGAATACAGGCAATCCAACAAAATGGGCAAAATATGTGAACAGGTACCTAAAACATAAACCACATGGATGGCTAATAAGCACATAATGCCCACCAACATTACACATTAGGGAAATGCAAATAAAACACGAGACAGAAGTACACACCCACTGAACTGGCTAAAGTTAAAAAGACCAACAGTAACAAGTGGTGGTGAGGATATAGGGACACTTACGCACTGCCGGCGGGAATGCAAATGGTACCTCTTTGGCAAACTTTCTGGTGGTTTTGTAAAGAGCTGAACTTTCACTCATTATGTGAGCCAGTCGTTCTAACATTAGGTATTTAAAAAAAGAAATGAAAATGTTTTTTCATGAAAAAATTTATACAGAAACATTCATAGCAGCTTTATTCACAGTAACCAGGAGCTGGAACTAATCCAAATACCTATTGACGGGTGATATGAGTACATCCACACAATGTAATACTACTCAGCAATAGAAAGGAATGAATTACTGCTACACATAACAAGAAGGATAAATATTAAATCATTTATGCTGAGCAGAAGATGCCAGACATAAAAGAATGCACTTTATATAAATGGAATCATACATTATGTAAACTAATATATTTTGACAAAAAGCTCACTGGTGGTTGCCTAGAGCCCAGGACAGAGGAAGGGATACAGTGCAAAGAGACACAGGAATCTTGGGGGCATGGTGGAAATTTTCTCTATCTTGCATGTGTTGGCTGGAAGCTGAAGAACCAGGGAAAACAGTGGTGACCTTCAGTCTGAGTCTGAAAGTTCAAGAACCAGGAGCTCTGATATCCTGGGTGGGAGGCAGGTGGATGTCTCAGCTCAAGGAAGAGCGAATTCACCCTTCCTCTGCGTTTTTGTACTCTTCAGGCCCTCAGTGAATGGGATGATGCCCCCCTGCATTGGTGGGGAACATCTTTTTTCACTCAGTCTACTGATTCAAATGCTGATCTCTTCCAGACACATCCTTACATCCTTACACATGCACCCGGAAACAACGTTTGCCCAGTTATGCGGGCATCCATTAACGCAGTCAAACTGACACATAAAATTAACCGTCATGACTACTAATCAATAATTCAATATCCTAATAATCTTTGAATAATGAGGGCAAATAAGGACATTTTTCAGGCCACAATAAAAAGAGAAAACAGAGAAAATTTCACCAAAGGAAATTCTAAAGAATGCACCTGAAAAAGGAGGAAAGTGATTGCAGAGGAAGGTCTCATATGCAAAAAGGAAGGTTTAATAAAGAAGATGTGAGGATAGAGGGATGTTACGGTTTTCTTCTACCTTAGTATTTCCCAAATATTCTCTGCATTGTCATTATGTTGGTAATTTTTTAAAGCAGAGACCACTTACTGTAGGAGCGAACAGTACTGAACTCTCGACAGACCCAGAGAGCATGGCTCTATCACCCTGCAATGATGGAGGATATAATCTTCATTTAATTGTGAAAAGTTGAATGTGAAAGAGCCTTAGGCTGTGTCTTACATACTTCTTAATTTTTAGTGAGGAATGAAAAGGTCACGTTATGTTCTTTTTTTTTTAAAGGTAGAAACATTTGTTATTTTATGAAAATTTCTATCCAAAATAGTTGAGGACTTTTAAAAGGTTAAACATTTTTAAGGGTCAATTGTAACAATATGGAAGGTTACCTTGAGTGAAACA
The DNA here is from genome assembly GCF_028023285.1 of Balaenoptera ricei. Lineage (NCBI taxonomy): Eukaryota > Metazoa > Chordata > Mammalia > Artiodactyla > Balaenopteridae > Balaenoptera > Balaenoptera ricei. The sequence continues at coordinate 7,387,461 of NC_082659.1, read as the reverse complement.
CTTCACTGTCCAGTATTGCTGGATATATGCAAACATTAATTGCATCTAGTTGCTTAATAGAGAGGATTGAGTTAATAAGGAAATTACTTCTTATGTATAACATGGGGAAACAAAGTCTTCCTTTCTAAATGATGAGTTGATGATGGCCAAAAGAAAAATGGTTCTTTATTTGCTTTTTTTCTTTCTACCCCTCTCCCCAGTGGGTACCCAACATAATACTTTACATATAGTAAAATTTAATAAGGGAACTGAAAGACAATTCACTAAAACTATTCAGTTGATGGTCTCATTTTTTATGGGTAGAAAATGATCAATATAATGCAGAAAAGTCAATAAAATACTTTATGATTAAATGTTCATATTCCTGATGAGTTTAGGAGAATCAAGGAGGAAATCAAGATGAGATCCAAAGAGTATCGAAGGAAACAAGAATCTTGGAATTCCCATTAGCTTGGATATAAGGCAGAGCTATACAGATTCATTTAGTAAGAGTACAGTGGAGAAAGTGAGAGAGGCAGAGAGACAGACGTAGAGACATACAGACAGAAAGAAGCACAGTCAAGATGTAAAGTGCTCTCAGAAAACATAAATATTAGGGCATTTTTAGGGCTGTGATTTAATTGTCTCAGTAGAGTTTGCTGAACACGGTGAAAAAAGATAGGAGAAAAATGAGAAAGGGAGAGAAGAGAAAAAAATTATAAAGAAATCATTGCTTGTTCAAAGTTGCCTGTTAGAAAATAGGCATTTTCATATACTGACTATGTTATGTAGGGCAGAGCCATGCATGATAGCAGAAGATTGGATCCAGTGCATCAGAAGGCAGACTAAAGCTAAAATAAGAGGCAGAAAGGAACACTGTGCAGTTAAAAAAGGAATGGAGGGGGGCTTCCCTGGTGGCGCAGTGGTTGAGAGTCCGCCTGCCAATGCAGGGGACGCGGGTTCGAGCCCTGGTCTGGGAGGATCCCACATGCCGTGGAGCAACTGGGCCCGTGAGCCACAGTTGCTGAGCCTGCGCGTCTGGAGCCTGTGCTCCGCAACAGGAGAGGCCACGACAGTGAGAGGCCCGCGCACCGCGATGAAGAGTGGCCCCCGCTTGCCACAACTAGGGAAGGCCCTCGCACAGGGACGAAGACCCAACACAGCCATAAATAAAATACATAAATACATAAAATTAAAAAAAAAAAAAAAAAAAAGGAATGGAGGAAGTCTTCATGTACTGATAAGAAAACAAAAAGGGCAGAATTGTGTTTACAGGACACTGTCTCACACGCATGAGATGGGGAAATGACAGTACACCTGTCTGTCACAGGTGTACACTAGTACACAGTTATCTCATTTTGATTTTTAAACATGTGTGTGCACTACCTATTCAAAACAAATTTCACACACACACACACACACACACACACACACACACACACAGGTTCCCAGTTAAAGGGTAAACCTCCCTGATCATGGCATTTGCTTTGTATGTGCTCCATTCTTCACATTGCAACATGAATCATGAATACAAGACTCAATTGAAGTTTTAAGGCCATAGATCTAGCAAGGCGCAGAGAACAGTCGGAAATAAGTCATGACAACAAACACAGGAAACGTTTCCTGCTTGTGATTGGGTGAGGTGCCCTGGTATACGTGAGTCTGTGCATGTATAAATTCAGCCTCCCCAACCCTGCCCATCCCAGAGAGCTGCCTTTGCTGCCTGGTGTGAAAAACTGTCACAACAAATACAGAGGCAAAACCAAAGACACTGACAGGTCAGCTTGATTTACTTTGAGACGGTACAGTTTCTGGAGAAAGGCATATAATGCATCCGGAAGTTGAGGAGATCACTGAGAAAGAAAGGAAGGAAGTAGCACAGTCAGTCATTTGCATGGAGGGAAGGGAAGTGTTTGAGGGACTGCTGTCATGAATGCTTTGCTTTTCTTTCTCTTGTTTGGCCAACAGATTGGTAGTTTAGTATTTTCTTTTTCTTCTTTGGCTAACAGATTGGTAGTTTAGTATTTTCTTTTTCTTCTTTGAATATGTTATTGTATAGAAATGAACCCTAAGAAGAAATATATATATATAATTTTAATTTTAATATATAGAATATATATAATATATATTATATTATATATAATATATATTATATTATTTATATATATTATAATATATATTATATATTATTATATAATATATATTATATTAATATTATATATAGAAATATATGTATAATTTTAATTTTAATTTTAATTATATATGTATAATATATAATATATGTAATACATTACAATGACAAAATGAGAAAATATTACTTGGAAGTACTTTGTAAACAAATATATAAATACATAAATATACTTACATATATATTTATAAGTACATAAATTATATCTATACATACACATAATTTATACAGAGACAATATAAATACATGAAATAAATACATATAATATTTTATATATTACTATAGTTATAACAAATATATATTAAGGAGACATTTATATATAAATTTATTAACTTTGTTATAATGACCAAATGAGACAAAAACGTGTGAGAGTGTAACAGGGAAGAACATTTTGTATTCTATTACAGGTTAACGCTAAAGGGTTGTTGCTTATATGCTTAAATTATCCATACTGGCCCATCTCTGGGAACCCTGCTTCCCAGGTTACGAGCGTTAAGCTAAAATACCTTTGTTTAGCTCCCAGGAAACATCCTGACCAGGCCCACCTGTGAATGACTGTAGGGAGGAGGAAATGAACACATCCCCTCCGGAGGCTGACGGGAACCAGGAAGTGCTGACTTTACTCCCGCCCCTTATAGTATAAAAGGAACCTGAAATCAACTCAGGCAAGATGATTCCATGGGGCAGGAGCTCACCATCTTCTTGGTTTGCTGGCTTTCTGGATAAAGTGGTTATTCCTGGCCTCAACAACTCTCTCCCGATTATTGGCCTGTAGTACTGCGGAGCACTACAAGCTTAGACTCAGTAACAAAATATTACGCTTTGTACATAATATTTTCCTCATTTGGTCACTGTGGCATTTTTTTTTTTTTTTTATTCCTAGGTGTTTTATTCTTTTTGTTGCAATGGTGAATGGGAGTGTTTCCTTAATTTCTCTTTCTGATATTTAGTTGTTAGTGTATAGGAATGCAAGAGATTTCTGTGCATTAATTTTGTATCCTGCAACTTTACCAAATTCATTGATTAGCTCTAGTAGTTTTCTGGTGGCATCTTTAGGATTCTCTATGTATAGTATCATGTCATCTGCAAACGGTGACAGTTTTACTTCTTCTTTTCCAATTTGTATTCCTTTTATTTCTTTTTCTTCTCTGATGGCCGTGGCTAGGACTTCCAAAACTAGGTTGAATAAGAGTGGCAAGACTGGACATCCTTGTCTTGTTCCTGATCTTAGAGGAAATGCTTTCAGTTTTTCACCATTGAGAATGATGTTTGCTGTGGGTTTGTCGTATACGGCCTTTATTATGTTGAGGTAGGTTCCCTCTATGCCCACTTACTGGAGAGTTTTTATCATAAATGGGTGTTGAATTTTGTCAAAAGCTTTTTCTGCATCTATTGAGATGATCATATGGTTTTTCTCCTTCAATTTGTTAATATGGTGTATCACATTGATTGATTTGTGTATATTGAAGAATCCTTGCATTCCTGGGATAAATCCCACTCGATCATGGTGTATGATCCTTTTAATGTGTTGTTGGATTCTGTTTGCTAGTATTTTGCTGAAGATTTTTGCATCTATATTCATCAGTGATATTGGTCTGTAATTTTCTTTTTTTGTAGTATATTTGTCTGGTTTTGGTATCACTTTGGCTAATTTTGAACATTTTTTTTCCCAGTTTTACTGAGAAATAATTTGGTTTATTTTTTTTATAAGATTCCACATATAAGTGAAATCATATAGTATTTGTCTTTCTGTGCCTGACTTACTTCATTTAGCATAATGCCTTCAAGGACCATCCATTTTGTTGCAAATGGTAGCATTTCCTCATTTTTTATGGCTGAATAATATTCCATTGTGTGCAGATCTCTCTTCAAGTTAGTGTTTTCGTTTCCTTTGGCTATATTCCCAGAAGTGAAGTTGCTGGATCATAAGGTAGTTCTAGTTTTAGCTTTTTTTGAGGAAACTCCACGCCCCTTTCCATGGTGGCTATAGCAGTCTACATTCCTACAAACAGTGCCCAAGGGTTCCCTTTTCTCCACATCCACACCAACACTTGTTCTCCTGTCTTTTTGACGATGGTCGTTCTAACAGGCACAAGGTGATATCTCACTGTGGTTTCACTTTGCATTTCCCTGATGATTAGTGATGTTGAGCATCTTTGTATGTACCTAGGCCTTTCCTATGTCTTCTTTGGAGAAATTTCTATTTTGGTCCTTTGCCCATTTTTCAATTAGATGATTTTTTTTTTTTTTGCCATTGAATTGTGTGAGTTCTTTATGAGAAAAAAACATTCATTTTTTAAGATAAGGAAGCAGGATCAAATAGTTGAATGATGCATTCAATATAATACAGTTAACAAAGAGAATTTAGTCCATTCATTCATTCATGTATTCACGTACTCATTCATTCATTGGAGAGCTTACCAGGGATCAAGTGCTTTTGTTTTTTCTGGGGAAACAAAGACAAGCACCGTCTCTGCCTTCAGGGAGCTCCCATTCTAGCAGAGGACCAAGTCAGACATCACGTGCTACGGGAGAAATGGGGGCAGGGACACAGGAAGCACCAAGTCCCCATGTTCAGTGCTGCTGGCTGAGCTGGCAGGATGGTCAAGGTCACTGGCATTCCCAGGAAGGGGACAGATGGGAAGAATGCCTCCCCTCCGGCAGAGGACCTTCACATCACATAGCCTGTCCCACCGGAGAAGTGATGAAAGACAGTCCTGTTAGGGCGGGGCGTCCATTCACAAAAACCTTTATCTTCAAACCCAATCTCTGCCCTCCGCTCTCAAACTTCTCTGTGCAAATCACCTGGAGCGACCATTCAAAATTCTCTGGGGCCACCTGGGGACTCTGATTTTGAGTCATACAGTGTCGAATATAACAGAAGTCACACTTGCAAGGTCTGTGGGTTGAGATTGTGGATGAAAACAGCAGGGGACAAAGCATTAGGGCATGTCTGCAACCCCGGCTCAACCACCACCGAGCCCCTTCACCACTGGGCCCTCCTTCCAATGTTTGCAAAGTGATGGTCTGTGCCAGGGAAGTAGTGCCCAAAACCTTCATTTCTTTTTATAGTGGAATTTTTGATGTTACTCAGAAACGTATGACAGAACAGAAATACATAAATAGCTGAGAGTTGGGTGATTCAGAGGTGAAGAGAAAAAGCTCTCATGTCTGCCCTCCACTGCTCATCCAGAACACATCTATGGCTGGTTTTGTGGGGTTTTCTCGCATCAACTAGTTCTCCGATTCTCCAGACACAAGCTGGGGGCCCTACAATTCAATTCAGTTCTGACACTGTCTACTCCAGGGGTCACACAGACACCACCAGTTAGGAGCTTGGTCTCAAAAGACTCCCCCACTTCAGAAGCCCCTCGTCAGGTTATCACATGTACTTCTGATCGACCAGCTATAAATCAGGGTTCTCACGACCCCATCTTTGGGTTCAATAATTTGCTAGGATGGCTCATGGAACTCAGGACAACACTACTTATGTTTACCAGTTTGTTATGTAATAAATGTAACGACAAAGGATACAGATGAACAGCCCGATGAAGGGAGAGTAGGGTAAGTCTGGAAGGGTCCAGTGTGCACAAGTTTCTGTTCCCATTGAGATGCCGTGCACCATCCTCCCAGGCCATGGATGTGTCCACCAACCCAAAAGCTCCTGGAACGTCATACGTTAGGGATTTGTTGAAGGCTTCATCACATCAGCATGACTGATTATTACTCAGTCTCTAGCCCTCTTCCCCTCTTCAAAGGATAGGGCTGAGAGTGAAAGCTCTAAATTTCTAATCACACTTGATCTTTCTTGCAACAGCCCTCACACAGGAGCCCACCAGCAGTCAGCTCATGAGAACAAAAGATGCTTCTACCACCCAGGAAATTCCAAGGGATTCAGAAGCTCTTGTAAGGTGATCCTATCATTCCAACTGCTTAGAAAATCACACAGGTTTTAGGAACTCCATGTCAGGAACCAGAGTCAAAGACCAAATATTAGCAGCAAGTGGGAGCAGAGACAAATATGTGTATTATTTCACAAGAAGGAAGTCTGGAAGCCCTCCCAGTTCTACTCTCTCCTGAGCAAAGCACTCAGGAAAAGCCCCAGAGCCCTGCTACAGACCTGAAGCCCTGGGGAAGACATGGTCTCCTGCTAATTCTTCAGCAGTTGAAAAAAGAATAGGTTTCAGAATATAGCAAATGATACATAAGTGCATTAAAAAGAAGGCGTGGTTGTCCCACAAACCTTGATGGGACACTCTTCAGGGTCAAGCTGATGGTGCCTCAAACTATAACTGCAATTTTTTATTCACAAGATAACACCTGTAGGGCTTCCCTGGTGGCGCAGTGGTTGAGAGTCTGCCTGCCAATGCAGGGGACACGGGTTCGAGCCCTGGTCTGGGAAGATCCCACATGCTACGGAGCAACTGGACCCGTGAGCCACAATTACTGAGCCTGTGCGTCTGGAGCCTGTGCTCCGCAACAAGAGAGGCCACGATGGTGAGAGGCCCGCGCACCGCGATGAAGAGTGGTCCCCGCTTGCCGCAACTAGAGAAAGCCCTCGCACAGAAACAAAGACTCAACACAGTCATTCATAAATAAATAAATAAATAAATAAATAAAAGAACGTGAATTTCTTTAAAAAAAAAAAAAAAAAAAGATAACACCTGTAGCTTTATAACTGAAAATGAGGTGGTTCCCCCCAAAACACAAATCTCCAGGTCAGATGCCACACTCATCTTGCTCAGCACTGGATCTCCATCACATAATACCACGTATGGCATTTTGTAGCTACTTCCTGAATATCTTTTGAAAGACAAGATGCGATGAGACAAAAAATAAGAGCGAATACATTCAACTAAAATGCATGAAAGGGAAGTAGAAGTGGAAAGTCTAAATGTATTATATTACATAACCATTGTTCTTATGTGGGAAGAAATGAGTCTGAGAAAGAAAAAAGGGATAAGCAAATAAACAAAATTAAAAAGAATAAGCAAATAAACAAGTCAGTGTAATTTCCACCCTGGAGTCTATCAGGCCGTCCGAGAAGGTGGGGTGAAGTTAGATTAAACTGTACCTTACAAAACTTATCTGAAAATATCCCAGGGAAGTGCCACAAGAAAAATGGGCCTAACACGTGCACCTCTCATTCACATGCATCTGTAGGTCAGATGGAGTCTCTGACCTGCTTTAGACTTTCTCATTGAAAGTGATGAATTGGGGAATGAGAGCAGCTGAGACGTGGTTGGAATTACTTGGTACCTAAGCTGCGTATTTTAGAGTTGATATTTACTTTGACCTGCAAGGGCAGCCTTGACCATTCTTATTCATTAACACATCTCCTTCAGGGGCTCAGTTACAGATCCTGGGTTTTCTGAGGGTTTTTTTTGGAAGGTAGTAAAACTGTATTTGGCCATCGCTAAAAATTATAAAGAGCCTGTACAACAGAGAAATGACTTACAATGCCAACAGCAGGGAGACCTGATATCATGGAGGGGTTAAGAGATGTATTAATAGAGAAAACAGCACGACTTGTCAGGCAAGTCACTCTGTTGATGCATCACCTGCCGTGTGTATGATTTAGGAAACTCTACAGGTAGCCAAAAAGCGCTGATTAGAACAAACAGATGATAAGGTATTGACATGTGAAAGTTGGGATAAAACTCACAAATCAAAACATTTCAGCTTCTTCCTAAACATACAGTGCCCAGAGCAGTGGAGTTTATGGTGATTACCCAGTAATTGTTAAACAGTACATTTTGAGTCACACAATTCTGACGTGCTCACATTGTACTGGCCGTGGTTCCCATGCAGGCAGCACAGAGTTGATGCTTAATATATATTGATGATTAAATGAATAAAGATGAACGACTTAAAACTGAAAAAATATGGAAGTACAGGATGAAGGAAAATTGGAATTGACAGAGGTAAATGCTGTCACAGCTACTATCTATAAACAATTAACAGCCGTGTTAATCTAACTTTCTGTGTGTTTCAGAGTTTGAAAGCAATCAAAACTTGAACTACTTTCTTTCTATAAGCCTATGTCCTTCAAATTATCTTAGTCACTTGGGTATTTAAGTTCCTGTTTGTCTGGCTGTCATTCATTGAGTAATTTGTCCATTCATTCACCTACATATTCATCTATTCATTTACTCATTCATGTATTCATTCACACATACGTGCATTTTTCATACCTTCCACCCCCCACCCTGTCTTTCTCTTTCTGTCTCCCTCCCCTTCCCGACTTCTCTGGAAATTTGGAAAGCTGGATGCTGCTTCCTCTTTATTGTGCTTTCACAGTAGAAAGCCCCTCATGACAGCAAATTGGTGTAGCCACTTTCCCTCACACCAAAACTTTGCCTGGAAGACCCCATGAAAACATTTGCAAAGCAGCCGAACTCAGAATTGTCCCTTTGTTTGCCATCTTCTTAAGCCCTTAAGAAGAGCTTTTGAGACTATCTCTGTTTCTATGAACCACATTAAATATCATGTTAATCACACCATAAATGAATCCATAGCTACAGAAAAATAGAAAGCTCATGTCAAATAGAGAAAAATAAAGAATGCCAATTCAAATAAATGTCAGAATCATTAGTAAACAGTATGGAAAAATGCAATCATCTTCCTTTCCTCGCATATATATGCTGCTGAGAGAGAAAAACAATTAGCCAAAAATGCTAATAGGAAACATATAACACCAATGACAATATCCTTCCTGAGTCACAGTGATAATATGATGGTCCTCTGTAAGGGGACTTCTCTCTCCTTCCTTGCTTTTTACTTTAACTATTAAACTGGTGGGTGTTTCATGTTTTCTTATTCTTCTGGGTTTCAGAATCTGCATACACGCTGGGTTTGCCAAAAAAAATCATTTACCTGCAGAAAATTTATTCCTGCACTATGCCCACAGGCATTCTTAGAAATAGAATATTTCATTTCATAAGTGTAGACTTTAATGAGTGGGCACGGAAGATTTCTAAGCAAAGAAATAACAGAGTTGTGTTCTAGGAAGATTTTGGAAGCACAGTGTGTTCCTCTAGATGTGGGATGAATTTAAATTACGTTTAAATCATTGTTGTACCTAATTCATAAAGCTTTGTGGCATGACATTGCAGTACCAGAGGACTATTTGCACCTATTAATACTTTCTATCTGCAGAGTGCTTCACAGTTAAAAATACTTTTTGTTATCTCATTGTATCTTCACAATTACCACACGAAAGAGGTAGCATGGTCCCCATTTATAAATATAGAATAAATTAAGTTTCAGTCATGAAAGTTTTCATATACATCATAGTTAGGAGAATTAGGACCAGAATCCAGGGTTGTGAAATCAAGGTCTCATGTGTTGTTAATGGCTATATTACTGAAACATCAGCAAGGGAGGAAAGGAATAGGAGACACTGGAAATAACAACGAATCAAAGTAAAATTTAAAGAACACAGGTACCTAAACTTAAAGAATTTAGGGGCGACTCATTGCTTCTACTTCTATTCTACTCAAACACATAATTTCACTTTAAGAAAATAGAATAAGCGTTAACTTAACATATTAGGTGGGAGATTACCAGGAGGGAGCCACTGGCACTTTGGCCAGATTCAATGCCATTCTCCTTCAACTTTGACATGAGAACTAGCACATTTAGGTCTCTAGTTTTTTGGGGTTTTTTTTTTTTTATCTTTTTCATTATCAGACTCTACTGGTGTCTGTCTGAAGACCTTGCCCTACAGGTACCTAAAACTTTAGGGGGATGGGCCTTTGCCTCAAAGGTTGCCATGCTTTTCACAAAAGCCACTGTAGTTATTTGACTAGCAAATGCATATGATTCAAAACAGAGTGAATTTTAGAAGGAAAACCCCTTGGGCGTAGGCAGGATTTTAAGACACCGCATTTTAGATTCCCGGCCCTCACCTTCTCCAAGTTACTCAACAAACACTAACCTAGGCACTGTTGTGAAGGGGTTTTACAGATGTAATTAAGCTCCCAAATCAGCTGACCTTAAGATATATTACCTGGGTAGTCCTGACCTAATCCTATGAGCCCTATAAAAGCAGAAAAGTTTTCTCATGTTGGTTGCAGAAGAGAGACAGACTCTGGCCAGCCTGGGAGGAAGTATACGTGTTGTGAACCACCTATGAGGACCACATGGCAAGAATTGTGGGGAGCCCCTAGACGCTGAGAGCGGTTCCCAGCCAGCACCTGGAAGGAAAACAGGGACCTCAGTCCAACATGTATGAGGAAATGAAATCTTCCAACAACTGGTGAGTTTGGATGTGGCCTCTGAAGGTGAGGTGAGAACCACGGCCTCAGCTACATCCTGATTTCAGCTCAGTCTCCTAAACAGAGAATCCAGCGATGTACATCTAGATTCCTAACACGCAGAAATTATGAGATCGTGAGCTTGTGTCATTTTAAGTCACTCAGTTTGTGTTAATTGGTTATACCCCAATGCAAAAGAAATACATCTTTTGTATTATAAATAACAAAGCAGGTCAAGAAAGATAATTATTTGATTCAAGGTCACCTAGCTAGCTGGTGACACATCTGGAGATGAAACTAAGGTTTCCTGACTCTTAGTACAACGTTTTTCGTTCTTCCCTGCTTTGGTACACTCAGAATCTCCTCTTAATCTCACATGCCTTCGAGGTGCCTCTTCCCAGACTGGATCTCTGGTATTACCTCTTTTATTTATCCTCTGATGGTTAATTTTACGTGTCAACAGGGCTGGGCCACAGGGTGCCCAGGTATTTGGTCAAATATTACGCTGGGTGTTTCTGTGAGGGTGTTTTTGGATGAGTTTACCATTTGAATCAGTAGACTGAGTAAAGCAGAGTGCCCTCCCCAATGTGGGTGGGCCTCGTCCAATCAGTTGAAGGCCTGAATAGAACAAAAAGGCTGATCCTCTCATGAGTAAGAGGGAACTCCTCCTGCCTGACTGCTTTTGAACTGGGACATCATTTTTTTCTTGCCTTTGAACTCGAGCTGAAACATCAAATCTTCCTGGGTCTTGAGAATGCCAACTTTTGGAGTAGAACTTATACCATCTGCTCTCCTGGGTCTTCAGCTTTTTGACAACAGATCTAGGGACTTCTCAGTCTCCATATTCACATGAGCCAATTTCTTATAACATTTTATATATAGATATAGATGAGATAGAGATATATAGATATAAGGATTATGTAGATGATTATATATTATATATAAATCACACATACATACATGATTCATTATAAGGAATTGGCATTTATACACACACACACACACACACACACAATTAGTCCTGTTTCTCTGGAGAACCCTAACACACCCTCCTTCCCTTACCCCAGCTTGAAATACTTACATACATTTCTCATTCGACAACACCCATACCCACACCCAAAGCTGTGCCCTCTGCCTTGTCCCACTGCCAAAGTCTTAGTGAAGAACAAGGCAGTTTCATAATTGTGACATGTGCCTGGCCAAGCTGGGATCACTTAAGAAACAGAGACAGTGGAAACAGCATAGCACTTCAGAGTTGGACAGTGGTCCCAGATTCATTCCATCGTCAGTCTCTTGAACTCCAAACTTGCGAATCTGGCATGTCTCTCCACATCCCTTCTCACGGTGTTCTCCCCTTTTGCTGGTTCTCTTCCTTGAGTTTCTGTTTCTACACTGTACGCTTAGTGCTGTTTACTTTGCTGACATGTTAACCACCAGGATCCCCACACATGACCTTGACGGCTTAAATTACATGGAGCAGTTCATATATCACTCATCTTTAGAACATCATGTCAGCTTAGAGGAATAGGTATATTTACTTATTAGTGGTAATTGTTATTACTAGTGTCAGTTGGCATTTCAATATAATTTTAGTTGAATCAACTAATAAGAACCTGCTGTATAGCACAGCAGGTTCTTACTAGAACCTCCACTTCACTGTATAGTAGAAACTAACACAACATCGTAAAACAACTATACCCCAATTAAAAAAAATTTTTTTTGAGAAAATGCTTCAATTAAAATATACTTTTGGTTTGCCAACAATAAATTTTTTAAAATCACAGATCATTACATCTCAATTAAAAGTACCCGTCTTTGAATGTGGTAATGCTAACAGCCATCAGACATAAAAAAGATTATGCCCCAAGCTGAGGTTCAGTTTAATATGAGAGCTGAAATATAAGTGCAAGTTCAAATGAAAGAAGAAAACTATATTAATCTTACTTATGGGTAAACGTATAAAACCCAAAAGGTGTCCAATCCCAGAGTATTTTCAGTGCTTAAAACAGATTTTTTAGAAGCTCACATTTACTATGTCCTTAAATTTTCTTAAAGGATTTGAATTTCAGTTGTATTTATCAATCTAAAACACTTCCACCCATTGATTTTTAGATGATGGCTTGAATTAGATGATATTGAGTCATAGTCAATTTGTAAATATGTACATATAGCATAATTTTCTTTTAAAAGTTAGTAACATGCAGATTAGCCAATTGAAAAATAACTAACTTGCTTTTATCAGCAGTTTTAAATAACAGCTAATCAAAGCGTAGACATTCATTTTTCTCTGAACAAAAAACACTTGTTTCATTAAGCAACATGTTGACAGCTCATGATAAATTTAAAGAACAAATACAAATTTTACAAACACATCAACTGTTAACAAAAAATGCGAAAGAACATACTTTTGAATAAGGGTGATTGCTTCATGTAGATAATTTTTGTCACATTTACTTGAAATACACATGAAAGAGCACTGATGTTGAATAAGTTATCATAGAAATCCAACTTTAATTTCTATACTACTACTACTTATAACTATATCAAAAGAAAAAGATTACAACTAGCAGATGAAGTGGAAATAATAGATCAAACTGATGTTAAAAGCGTAAACAGAGTATTCAAAGAACATTTTCATCCTTAAAGACACATTTTTGTTGAAACAAGATAGGAAAAAGAGTTACATATATTAACTCCTCAATTGAAATTTATACACAGTACCCTATTGAAGATCTCTTCCTCCATCTATCTACTGCTTCTTGAATAAATTACTTCTTTTTAGCAAGATATAAACACTTTGCTTCCTAATATGATTCCAGTGAAAACTATGCAAAAATTTAAGTGTCTTACAACAGGGAAATCTCTAGCTTGTGAAGCAGCTTTAACCTGGTTAAGAAGTGAAAATATTCCAAACAAAATTTTTAACTTATGAAGAGAATCGTCCTGCTTTTTTTTTTTTTTTTTTACTGCTTTTTAATGTTATTGATGGAACTTAATGAGCATGTAATAACCCATTTGTTTTCTGAGCTCTGAGTTACCCAAATCAGCTAATAACCAACTTGTGGTGAAATTCTTATAGATTATTTTGTTTCTATAGTAACTCATGAAATTGATTTCTAGGAATGTCTTCTCCAATGACAACAAAAGCCAGCTTGTTGTGTAATAGGGAAGAACAAATCTGACTCCATATTAGATATGTTCCTTTTACTTTAGCCTTTGTGCTTTGTTGTTTGTGCTTAGGCTGGCTCTGCACCTTTTGTAAAAGAATGTTGCCTACAGCATGAAATACACAGGAGAGCCCATTCTCAGGGCTCTGATCTTTAAGAGTCCATTCATATAGAGATAAAAAGTTGCAGAACAGAGAATAACATGTGTCTTGCTGGAAGTTTACAGAAACATCATGACCTGACCTACGCAGACAGTTGCAAGAACAAAGGATTCCTGCACCAAGAAGGTTGCCACATCCAAACATGCCCCTCTCTCACCTGGCCTTTAAAAGTGCTTTGCTGAAACCCTTTGAGGAGTTTGGGGCTTTGGGGGCACGATCCACCTGTCTCCTTGCATGGCCCTGCAATAAACCTTTCTCTGCTCCAAACTCTGAAGTTTCAGTTTGTTTGGCCTCACTGTGTGTCAGGCACAGGAAATTGCATTCGGTAACAGTTGCAGTGTGTACAGAGACCCTCGCCTCAAGTGTTTCCTTCATGTAGAGCCTCCTATCAAGAAAAGTCAAAGTGCATTATGGGGTTTAAGACTGTTGCCAAATCATCCAAAGAACAAACAAAAGGTGAAATTGATAACACTACTGCATTCTTCCAGAGACTGTCCAGCAGACTCTGATCTCAGCAGGAGAGCATCCCAGATAGAAATAGAGGTCCGTGCAGCAGTGAGTGTCTTGTTTGGGGAGGGGACAGTGAGATTCCTTGAGGACCTCAGATTTTGTTCCAGGGAGAGTGTCACAGGACCATCTGATTAGGATGGATTCTATTAAAAAATAAATAAATAAATCTAAACCACTGAAAACAAGGCTGTAGAACAGGATGTCCATCAGGACTGGGGGTAAAGTGTATTGCGTTTCACTACTTAGCTGTAGATATAGCTTCTCCAGCATGAGATCTTTCTTATGTCAGCAATGGAGTTAAGCTTTCTTTTCTTTAACTACCTAGAGAATTGTTCGTCTATATTATGATATTTATCATCTTGAATCTTATATTCAAGATTCATAACTAGATGATAACTTTAGGTCTTTGTTTTTCTGATTCATTTTGAATTCCCCATAATGCTTACCCTGCATTACAGCCAACAGATACTCATTAGTTATTTGTTAAGTAAGCTCATAAAAGACTCTCATAATCTCTTAAATATTGAGAGTCTAAATACAGCCACTTGCCATTGCACCTTTAGGTCAGCTCATTCAGATACTAAGGTGTTTTTCCTCTATCATAAATGACCCCCATTTAGGGTGTCTTGTCATAATACGATAGTAGGTGCCTATATTGTCATGGTCTTCTCATAAATTCTAAATATTTCTCATTCTTGAGATTCCCGTTGTCTGCTCAAGACAATAGAATAATACTATCTACGGTTTACAGATTTTCATAGAAAAATACAATTTTTTATTCTAAAGGCAAGAAAGAAATAGCATCACAAAGCACATATTTAAGGGTGGTGTATATAAAACAAAACACTGGATAGAAAAAAATATCCAAGGAGGAAAATCATACAACATGATGGCACATTTACATAACTGCTTTCTTCTGTTTTTACTGTAGGTCATGGAGGAGAGGACATGCATAGGAGACAGTTTGTTTACTCATTTCCTCTCACCAAGCTCTCAGAACCTCTAATTTCCTACTTTATAGCCCCTCCAACGCAATTTACCCAACACCAAGGAGACAACCTTCAGAGTAAAACACCCATAATAAATGTTTACTGGTTCGAATAGCCATACCGAAAGCCAATTAAAATAAACAGAGATAAAACTGGTCATAAAACAATTTTATGACCTTGAACTAATAGAAAATTTTTAATAATTGATTTATCCTTCACATGAAAAGTTCTGATTTAAGAATCATTCATCAGAAACATGCTAGCCGCCATGATGTGTACGTCCTCCAAAATCTCAGCGGCTTAACACAATAGGTTTACTTCTTGCCCACAAGAAATTTAAAAAGGGTGTTCTTGGTTGTCGTGTAAACTTCCATCTGGTCAGAAAAGGACCCAGGCTCCTTCGGTATCATGAATCCTCCCTCCTCGCAGCGTTCCGAGTCCTTGCATTCAGACAATGGTTGGAAAGATCATGTTCATCACTTCTACTGCATTCCACTGGCTGGAAATCAGCTATATGATGACCACACCCAAGAAGGGAGTATAATATGTATAATAACTGTATGACCAGAGAGGAAAGAAGTCTGGTGGACAGCTAGACAGTCACTGACACATAAATGACTTGCCTGCTCTTCCTTATATTTTAACATCTGTCATTGAAGAGGTCTAATATTCCTTTGGCCAAAGTTCCTCATGAATACATGAGGATTCATGGATGAAAACAGCACAGAGACTATACTCTCTCAGAGGTAAGTATTTTACTTCTAAATTGTTCATCAATTCCTTTCCTCAATCTTCTTATATTTTCTTGAAAATTTGACTTATTAACATACATAATCCTCTCCCATGACAAACACGTGTAGTTGCTATCACTCATCAAGATTTCCCACAGATGCAATGGTTTGCTGTTGTTGTTTTGTTTTTTTTTTAGAAACTGTCAAAGAAATTTTTTCTGTGAATGTATTTGCTTGAAACACACCTTTGTTCCAACAGCTGTATCAGCCGTGACACCTCTGAAGCCAGATCTGCATCTAGCTCTCTTAGGGCACCTGATACTTGGATGCATGCTCCCCCTGTTCTTTTCAAGTCAAGTCAGAAGGACTTCAGCTCAGGTTGGGTTTTCACTTGCTGCCTCATAAAGCTGTCCTCCACATAATTTAGGAACCATTTTGATAGCTTTAGTTATAACCCAACAGATGTCTAGGTAGTTAAATTCCCCCGGAGTATGATGCCATACAATTTGGAACTCTTTGAAAGTGGTCCAATATTTTCCATTGTTGCTATTTGCCTAGTCCCAAGAGACTCCAGCAGATGCCACAGATACCCCTGGAGTTTCTTCTCTCCTCTTCATTCTTTACATCCTCTCGTAACACCCAACAATTTTTTTAATTACCCAACTACAGTCCATTGGCAATACAAGTCAAAATAGCATCCTGAATATAACTAATCCCTCCTCAAGAGGTGAAAAGGATTCATACATGACGTATTTTCAATATGTTACACAAGACACAAAAGGAATATGATGTTGCTTCATTATATTGAATCAGCATTTTGAGAATTCAGAAGGAAAACAGCACTCTTATAATCTAATAATACTAAAATGTAATATTATGCAATAATATTAAAGTTTATGTCCTCTATTTCAACCTTCAAAATAAGAATTCATAGGAAAAAAGTAATTTGGATTTTTAACAGAGGTAACTGAGTTTTGCTACCTCTCCACATACCTTATTAATTATCCTCTATGTGCTCTTGTTTACACTGATTTCCATTGTACCAAATGAACTGTCCATCATTGATTGGGAATGCAACATCCCTTCTAATCTTCTAAAATCCTCTCTCCCACCCTGCTCCTCACACAAACACAAACACCCAACAGCTCATACAGCCCTCCACAATCCACACTATACAGAACCGGCATTAAATTGAGTCAAGGGTACAGATGCCAAGAACCCCATGCTATATTTTGTGGGGCAGGATATTTTAACCAACATTTATTTGTGATGCGATTTGTACTTGTTGATTTGCCAAGAAGAAACAGACTCGATACAGAAATTAGAATCTGAGTATAATGAGAACCTGACAATCCTTTCACTAAGACAGAAGGAAAAATTATTATTATAGGATCATAAAACCAACTATATGAGTATGAACTCTAAAGAGGGGCCAAAAATTCTAGGCAATATTCTCCACTCACAGAACAAACACAATTCATTAGGATGAGATGTATTTCCTCTCACTGAGACGATATGAGATCAGTTTTATTTTGGAGCTCCTATTTATCACACCACACACAAGATTTTCAAATTCATAGGTCATGTTTCCATAGACACAATCATCTAATTCACCTATTTACTGCATAAATTCAACATCAAAATAAATAGTGCCTATTAAACAGTGTATTTGTTTTAGAATTTCAATATTCACTAAATAGACTGAGTTTTCGAGATTTTTAGGAGAATTTTTCTTCAGAGAGATTTTTTTACCCAGCTCTCCATAGCACTAAAGTAAAGCTATACGAGAAGTAAAGGAGCATGTTGTGGGATAATGGTTCTTCATGTATTTCTGGGACCTAATATAAGGGCAGGTACATAGTAGGTGCACAGCAAAAATTGTTTGCCTTTCAAAAATTATCTTGAGGACATTATGCTAAGTGACATGAGCCAGATGGAGAAAGACAAATACTACGTAGCCTCACTTATATACGGAACCTAAAAAAAACAAAGTCAAACTCATAGAAACAGAGTAGAGAAGTGGTAACCAGGGACTGGGGTGGGGTAAAGAGGGAGAGGTTGGTAAAAGGGTACAAACTTTTAGCTCTAAGATGAAGAAGATCTGAGGATATAATGTAAAACATGGTGACTACAGTTGATAATACCATATGGCATAATTGAAGTTTGCTAAGAGAGTAGAACTTAAATGATCTCACAAAAAATAATTATAAATTTCTTGTGAAGGGTGCAGTGGCTTTTTGTTTTCATGAATGTTTACACTGGAGAACTCCTATCAACCGAAATTGCTTATGTGTACATATTGGTGTTTACAAATTGACTATACATGTCTTTATTTGATCAAATAAAATTCACCTCAATATTCTTTTTATTTTAATTGAGGATATCATACATATTTAATAGAAACTTTATGCACTTAACTCATCTTTCACTCCTAAGCCAGAGAAAATAAACAAGCCAAATATTAATTAGGCATTGGTGGAACTCTGCTGATTCTCTTGGAATTGACTTGGCATGTGGACACTGAAGTTGATTTTCTGAAAATATTGTATCCAATTCCTTGACTATAGTTCATCCAAATGCCTGAAGAAGAAACTTAAGTTGATGCCATTTATTTCTAAGCATCATTCTTTACATAGCTGTTTGTGGTCCTAAAACACAATTTACAAAGAAGTGTTTAAAAAAAAAAGGTGTTTATTACAGTCGCCCCGACTTAGGTATACTATGATTCTTATCAGGAGGTGCCTTCCATAATTTCTTCTGTGTGGTTTCTAAATAATCTGTGATTAGTCACACAAGTTTATACGATCAAGTAAGTTCAATAATACTAGATCTCTAGTTTGACCGTATCATACTTATGCACCTGCTTTTTCCAGACAGAACTGAGGGAGGATGAGTGGCCACTTGTTGCTCAGTCTTCTGTCTTCATACTCAAAGCTGCTATGTACCTACTCTTCATTTTATACACCCTTAGGAATAATGCAGTTGAAAGAGAATTTCACAACATTTTTTTCTATAACAGTCTAAACAGGAAGTTAATGGGAGTTTAATTTCGCCTTCATAAGCCCTCATAGGTTTTGCCCATGTGTTCCTGGCTCAGGCAGTGAGACCTGAAGTGTGGGAGAAGGGGAGGGAGGCTGAACTTCCAGATACCTCCAAGCACCACCCTACCCCCCGTGAAATAAGTGATACCAGAGAAGTCCAGAACTTCTTTTTAGTACACTAAGTCCCCTACATACAAACGAGTTCCATTCCGAGAGTGCGTTCGTAAGTCCCATTTGTTCATAAGTCTAACAAAGTTAGTCTAGGTACCCAACTAACACAATCGGCTATATAGTACTGTACTGTAATAGGTTTATAATACTTTTCACACAAATAATACATAAAAAACAAACACAAAAAATAAAGAAAACATTTTAAACCTTACAGTACAGTACCTTGAAAAGTACAGTAGGACAGTACAACAGCTGGCATACAGGGGCTGGCATCAAGTGAACAGGCAAGAAGAGTTACTGTCTGGAGGAGGGAGAGGAGGTGGGAGATGGTAGAGCTGAAAGATCCTCAGCAATAAGAGACGGAGGACAAGCTGCAATTTCACTCACGCCTGATGCTGATGGAACGCACATGCCCATCTTTGAAAGTTCGCAACTTGAAGGTCTGTATGTAGGGGACTTACCGTATATGTGTAGACAAACCAAGACCAAGAGGCCTCCCACTCTGCCCACCATGCTTCCTGGATTCACACCCTCACACATCTCCTTGCCCACTTGGGAGGAAAAGCCCTTTCCTTCCCTATCCTGTGTTTCCAATCCAAACAAGCCAAAAAAGGCAATTATAAAGAACAAAGTTTAATGAAACAGGAAACAAATAGAGCATAGAAAAAGGCAGCCATGCTCAACTGATTGTTTTTGAAAAGCAAATAAAATCAATAAACCCTTAGTAAGACTAATAAAAAATTAAAATAGAAGGCACACAGTACCAATACCAGAAAAAGGAAAAAAAAAAACTACTATAGATACTACGTACATAATAACTTTTTATAAGAGTATTTATGAACTCTTTGCCAATAAATAAAACATTTAGGTGAAACTGACAACTACAATTTTAGAAAAACACAAATAACCAAGTATTTTTTAAAAATTTAAATGACATTTTCCTCTATGTATTAAAAAATTAAATATAGAACTAAAAACTTCTCAAAAAGAAAACACTTTGCTGAAAGGGCCAATGAAATAAGGCAATAAAATGAAATGAAAAGTCTGAGGATTGGGAATAGGAAAAAAATTAGTCATTTTTCCCACAGGACATTATTGTATTTATAACAAATCCAAAAGAATCTAGAAACAGTATTAGAATTAGTAAACAAATCTAGCAAGGTTTCTGTTATTTAAAAAAAAAAAATCAGTGATATTGCTACTTAATGAACAAACTGGAAAATAAAAATTTTAAATATCTTCATTACAATAGCATCTGAAAATTATCTAATTTCAGAAGCTATGCATGATCTCTACACAAAAAAAAGTTATAAAAAATATAAATAAGAATATTTAAAAAGAGCTAAATAAAGGGATATACCATGTTTACATATTGGATGATTTAATGTTATAACATTCATTCTCTCCAAATTGATACATATATTCAATGCAATCCCAATAAAAGTCTAAACTAAATTTTTAGGGGGGAAGGAGTAAATTGAAAAGATGATTCTAAAATTTATATGAAAGTGCAAAGAGCCAACAACAACCATGGTAATCTTGAAGAAAATGAAGGCTGGAAAGCTTACACTACAAAATATCAAAATTATTATAAAGCTCTTGTGATTAAAACATGGTGGTACTTGCACAAATAGAGCTAATGAATATGATAAATAATCCCCAAACTGGCACTCACATATACAGCCTCCTATACTTTGACAAAATTATAAGGGAAGTGCAGCAGGAGAGTGATCTTTTCAATAAATGGTTCTGGAGCAAACACATATAGAAAAAAGGAAAAAACTAACTTTGACTCCTATACCTCACACTATGTGAAAAATAATTTCCAAGGGAATTCTAGACTTAAATGTAGAAGTAAAGTGATCTGATGAATGCCAAAATTTTCTTCAACAGTATACATGAACACTAAACATAAATAAAAGTCCTGACAACATCAATTTAAGAAATTCTCTTCATCAAAAAACACCATTAAGAGAGTGAAAAAACAAGTCACACACCTCTTCTTCCCTCATTCTATGTAATATGTGACAATGAAAGAGCCAGTGCAAAAAGGCAACTTCCAGTGATTTGTGACATATCTATCCATCCACCCACCCACCCACCTATTCACCTACCTGCTCATCTATCCATCGACTTACCCATCCACATCCCATCCATCCACCCATCAGCGCACACACCTGTATCTATGTACATGAATCTATGTGTATATGTGCATATCTGTGTGTATGTATTTGAAGTGCAAGTGATAAAGACATTAAAGGCAAATGAATTTGTACCTCAAATCTCTTGATCCCTAGATCACTAAGTGAGTTACCTTTTTCACGTCTGTAAAAGGTAGATATTAATAATAATATCTCATCACATAGCTGTATGACTCAAGTGAAAGCACCATGAATCATATGAAGCATTATTTAGAGGTCAGCATACTTTGTCATGATAATTTTTGACATACTGGAAGTTCTTTAGTTCTGTGACTAAATTCAGTGTACACTGCCCTGTTCTTATGCTTGTCACAAAATAAATTTTGACCTTGAGTCAATGATGGGATTTTTTTCATATAAATGAATTCTCCAGAATCATGATCGTCTTGTGATCTATCTTAAGGCTAAGACCTGTCGGGTGACGATCTTAGCTACATGAGCATAGGCTTCTCTGTCCTCAAGAGACACAAGGGACCTAATGTAGGTCTGGTTCAAAGAATCAGGGTAATGTACTCACCCTAAGCAAGGACTGCTCTTCCTTTTCTTGCCTTATGAGGGATTTAATATGTTATCTTACAGACACAGTTATACGAAATTTGAAAATAGCCCTGGAGTCACCATTCTCTCCTTCTACTCTGTCCCAGACAGTCACTTTATAAAGAGTACTACTCGGGAGAATTCTAAGGAGTCCGTTATGAGCATGTTTTCATGACGTTATCATATTCTTCCCCTATCAGATGGAAATTCAAATGTTTCTAAACTCCTGAAGCTACGTAACTATTGTCCTTGGAAGTTCTTTAAAAAAACAAAAAGAATGAAGAAATGTGTTACTTTTAAAAACTGATTAATGTTCACATCACAGAATTTTGAGCACATTGTCTAAATAATAACTATTACTCATAACGTGCTGACAAAAGCAGTCATACGATGGACAGTAAATTCTACTTTACTGAAAAGAGTTCACGGGTGGAGTTGAACTTTCTTGACAATATGAAGCAATAAGAAACTTAGAAATACACTGTTTTGAAGATGGATTATCATGTACCAGTCTACTGCAAAATGTACCTGAAACATTTTGATTTTTCACTTAGTTACAAAAAAATAGGCTTCCTATAAGGCTGAGGTGAGAATGATTCCAAGATGGACTTTGAGTTGAGTCAAGGCGATGACTGACTCGTGAAGCCCTCCATGGACGCAGGAAGACGCCAAGGCTGTACGGACGCACGTTCGTCATCCTGTGTGTTTAGGCTGTTTGCACTATCTGTTCTCCTGTTCAGACCCGTATAACCATCTGCGACCTGGGCAATGCTGTGTAGATCTACCAAGGAGGCGCCAACCAGCTGCAAGAGCATCAGACATCAAACACAATGATGTACTCCAAAAATGGTATTTTGTTTATACGACTGACACACGCGGCTACCAAGTCCAAAACCTGAATTTATTACCTTCTGCCAAACCTCTTTTTCTCATGTTTTCTTTATTCTGAATTGTGTCATTCAAATTCAGGGCCACTATGTACAGCTGTATAGGGCTCTTCAAACTCCAGTGGGTACCACTCACATAACATGCAGTGTTAATGGGTGCAGGGGACCTGCCACTCCCCCCTAGTAATCCACACCAAAAACCTAGACTCCACCATGTCCTTAAATCCAGTGGTCAACACATCCTTCCACCTCAAACCCCTCCCCACAAACGGCCTCTTCACGCCCCTGCAGGTTGCTTCGGGTCAAGCTGCCCGCCTGTAGCGTGAGCCGAGGCAAGAACCCGCCTCCATTCATGGCCCCTGCTAATCCATACACCACGATCGATCGGCAGAGTCAAATGTTTAAAACACACACTGGTTGTGACACCCCTTATTTAAATACTCCAGTGCCTTCCCACCAGCCCACAGCATAAAGTCCCAAACTCCACAGCCTGGGCCTCCGCCTTCCAAGATCAGACCCCGCCTCGCTCTCCATCCTCATCTCAGGACAGACCCTCCTGAGCTGCAGCCCCGCCGCACCCCTGACACCCCTGCTCCAGCCTTGGCAAAGGAGGCAGGGTTCCTCGCATGCGCCGTGGTGTTTGTTCATCTTACGCCTTCTCACATCTTTCGTAATCTCCCCAGCCCCACCATCCATAAAATGCGTGTTTTCAATTGTCCCCTCCTTGAAGTTTTTACTTCTCCCTCTGTCCTGCTTCAATGCTCTGTTCGCCTTGTTAATGTCTAACCACACTGAAAATAACTATGTCCATGTCACTTTTCCCTACCAGACCATCAGGTCCTTGAGAACGGGAAAGGAATGGTCTACAGTTATATCCTAAGCAGCTAACACAATGACTGGTATTCAGTGAGGCCCAATAAATGCTGCTGAATGCATTAATAGAGGCTTTAAATGTCACCAAATGTCCTCTTTCTATTGTTTAAGTAAACTCATAAAATTAGCATCAACAAAGAGATGCTACCTATGTATATTAAGATCATATACGTAGAGAATAGAAACAAAAATATAGAATACCTAAATATTTCAAAGAAAATGAAGGTAAGTGCTGATGGAGAAAAATCTTGTTTAATACAATTTTTATTTCATAAAATGCATTTCATTGAGAATGCCATCATAGAAGATTATTGCCCATTCATGGTATCTTGCTTTAATTCAAAGGTCAATGGGTTTCTCCATTAGAAATCCTATTTTCTTGTTTCAAAATAAGATTTGAAAAAATGAAATCTCATTATTCTAATTCCATAATAAAATATTTAAATAAATTTTATAAGCTGCATTTTAAATGGATGATTTTTAAAATAATTCTAATATAAGGTTGTTGTACTTGGCAAATAAAAATATAGGATATATAGTTGAATCTGAATTTCAAATGAACAATGAAGAATTTTTTTAGTGTAAGTATGTCCCATGTGACATTTGGGGTACACTTATGATAAAATTATCCATTATTTATATGAAATTCAAATTTAAATGGTGGTTCTTTATTTTATCTGGCAACACTGTTCTAACAAAATGTTACAGAATGTGGTGAGTTTAGAACTCACAAAACCCCAGACCGATATTCTGTCAGCCTTTAAGGATAGATATAGATGGGGCTTCCCTGGTGGTGCAGTGGTTAAGAATCCGCCCGCCAACGCGGGGGACACGG
The DNA here is from genome assembly GCF_028023285.1 of Balaenoptera ricei. Lineage (NCBI taxonomy): Eukaryota > Metazoa > Chordata > Mammalia > Artiodactyla > Balaenopteridae > Balaenoptera > Balaenoptera ricei. Next base: position 7,362,933 of record NC_082659.1, on the reverse strand, counting down.
GTTCAAGCCCTGGTCCGGGAAGATCCCACATGCCGCGGAGCAGCTAAGCCCGTGCACCACAACTACTGAGCCTGTGCTCTAGAGCCCATGAGCCACAATTACTGAGCCCACATGCCACAACTACTGAAGCCTGCATGCCTAGAGCCGTGCTGTGCAATGAAGAGTAGCCCCCCGCTCGCCGCAACTAGAGAAAGCCCGTGCACAGCAATGAAGACCCAACGCGGACAAAAAAAAAAAAAAAAAAGGATAGATATAGATGTAGTTAGCAACAGAGAAACAGATACAAACATGGATATAAATTCCATGCAAATTTTCCTGTTATGCTATAAAATTGTAATATTCCCAGATATATTTTCTTCTTGATAAATAAAAAAGAATAATGATACTGATATTTTATTCAATTTAAGCCACAACTATACTTTCTGGACTTGTGGGTATTCTGTATTCTGGGAAGCTATGCCATAGAATTTTAATTATTTACCATAAAGTTTACCCAGCTGTATTAACATTCACACTGAAGAATGACCCTGAATAATCTCAGGGCAATTTCTTCAAATAAATTTTCTTTCTATACAGCCTGAACTCACATAGCTCTTTGACTGAATAGCTAATTGACTAATTGGTCAAAAAGAATCCAAGTATTTTTCACAACTGCATTTTAATTTAATGGTAAGATGTTTGACTTAATCCCCTAACCACAAAAAAAGTACAACAAACAGTTTATTTGTTTTCAGCCAGGGTGTAGACAACCTAGGAGCTCAGTAGACCTTTAAAGGCCTGGGACTAGATGGAAATTCTTCTCCTGGTAGTTTTAAACACATTTTGAAGTCAAAGAGTAGGTCACTAAGAACATGCAGTAATAAAAGAGATGCCATAAGAATTGATCTGCTCACAGGGACTTCCCTGGTGGTGCAGTGGTTAAGAATCCGTCTGCCAATGCAGGGGACATGGGTTAGAGCCCTGGTCCGGGAACATCCCACATGCCGCGGAGCAACTAAGCCTGTGTGCCACAACTACTGAGACTGAGCTCTAGAGTCCGCGAGCCACAACTACTGAGCCCATGTGCCACAACTACTGAAGCCCGTGAGCCTAGAGCCCGTGCTCCACAACAAGAGAAGCCACCACAATGAGAAGCCCACGTACCACAATGAAGAGTAGCCTCTGCTCGCCACAACTAGAGAAAGCCTGTGCACAGCGACGAAGACCTAACGCAGCCAAAAATAAATAAATGAATTAATTTAAAAATAAAAAAAAAAAGAATTGATCTGCTCTCTTTATAAGTGAAGTACCAGACCTGGATAAAATTTACATGACTTAAACATAAATAAACAGGAAAAATGATAGTTCTAACAAAAGATTCTATAACAAAAGACAAAAAGAAAGGAGGCCACGGCACAAGAAAGAGGAGGAAAATTATTTTACTGCCGAAAGTAGAAAGGTATTTCAGAAGGGTATGCTTTATAATACCAATAGAAGGTAAGACATTTGTTGAATAATCATGTATGAAATACCAGATTGTTAAACCACAGGCAGATTCCAAAGGAAATATGACCAAGCAACAAGCACAAATTAAAGGTGAGTCAAATGAAAAAAGGAATGGTTTGTATATAATAGAAGAAAGTTTGATTATAGAAATTTAACCTGCATTAGAACTGGTAATGAACAGAAGTAACTGCAGAAAATTGAATTACTAGCACGGATGACAAACTTGAGAAACTCCCCAGTTTTCATGAGCAAGAAAGACAAAGAGGTAAACAAAATCTGAGAGAAGGTATAAAATGGGTATAAGGGGCATGAAACTACATCTAATCTGTGTTCTTGGAAAAAAACACAGAACACCGCAAATAGAAGGAACACTAAAAACATAGTAGAAAAATAATTCCTGGGGCCAAAGACTTGACTCTCCTAGTTAAAAAGCATTCTGAATAGCAGTAAAATTATTTTTAAAAAAATAAACATTTAGATTCCATCAAATGAAAGTGTTCCCTTGAAGCGAGAGAAAAGAATTACAGACATTAAATTTAAAAAATTAGAGCAAATCCAAAAGAGTTGAAGTCAGATGTCTTCTTCCTAACATCAAATAGCCTTCCAGAATTACACTGGAAAAAGTTGATGACTTAAAATCCTATATTCAGTAATTCATTCAACAAATATTTATCAAGGACCAATTTGTACCAAACATGGGGCTAGAGTTCATGTTCAACTTAGGGAACTTCCTGCAAAATTCATGCTTGAAGGTGACAGGAGGCTTAGAAAGTAAGTCTCCTAACCTCCCTTTGAGGGGTGGCATTTGTAAGCATTGTAGCCTACGAAGAGATAAATCCCACCAGGGAACCCCAAAGAAAAGAAGTGGCAAATGTGTGTAACTAGAAAATAATCGACCAGACACGTCGACTGCCCCTGTCACCGGGGCAGAGAACTGAGACCCCATCTTCCTTTCCCTCCAAGTAGGAAAACCTGTGTGTGTTAGTCCAGAACATTTGCTTACACAGGAAATGGGAGAAGGGCCCAGGGAGAAAGGATTTGGTTTTCCTTGAATGAGAGGAAGGACTTTCCTAAGGAGAGACAGTAAATGCCTTGGTTCTGTAAGTAACACAATTGCTTAGGGCTGGATCCTGCCCTGGTGAATGCCACATATTCCCAGAAAACAGCATAACTGAGCTCTCTTCTCCCAGAGCCCAGGATTTTCTCTCCAATACCCTGGGTCCTGAGAAGGCTCATGGTCTCCTAGAACACAGCTTCCTTTTCGATGCTTCTGCCACTTGGTCCCTTTTCTCCCTTTCCCTGTGTTTGTAAAGTTTCCATGTATCAGCGGCCGTGGGTGCATTACAGCACAAACCTGCTGCTTTAGGACTGGGTCCAGGGGAAAGCTTTGCATACTGACCATCAGTCGGTGCCCCTCTATGAACCCAGACAAAGCCCCAAGGGACTATCATAGTCTGTAATCACAGATCTGATCATTATCAGTGTCGGTTAAGTTTTGTCATACAGCTGAAGTACAGAGGCTTGATGAAGAGCACAAAATAGCATTTAAACATACCATTTTTCTGAATAAATTCTAATTCAGTTATAAACCAGAATGCAAATATCTTAATGTTTACATATTGACGGATATCTCATCTGAAATAAGAACATTCATCCAAAATTTCAGAATAATTAGTAAAAGCTAGTACTATCTTAAAAGAAATAGATGTAATAATTGTCCTGTTTTTCACAAGGGTGTCAACAGAGTTTTGTTTTTGTTTGTAATTACTAAGGGTTTTTTTTTTTTTTTTTACTGCTCATTAGAAAATATAGCTTCCAAAATGTTTCTGAAATTGGTAACATTAACTGAAGATCATATAAACACAATATAATAGTCTGCTCAGGCTATTATAACAAAATATCACAGACTGAGTCACTTAAACAACAGATATGTACTTTCTCACAGTTTTGGAGGCTGGAAGTCCAAGATCAAGGTTCTGGATGATTCGGTTTCTGGTGAGAACGCTCTTCCCACTATGTCCTCACAGGGCCTGTCCTCAGTGCAAGCTTGGGGAGTGAGAACTGGATTCCTGGTGTCTCTTCTTCTAAGGACGTGGATCCTTTTCCCATCAGGGCACCACCCTTATGATGTCATTCAAACTTAATTACTTCCTTTACTCCAAGTACAGATACGTGGGGGGCTAAGGCTTCAGCGTGTGAATTTGGGGGGGAGACAGACCTTTAGTTTATAACAGACAACATGTATAGTCTCTATATTAGACAAGAGGTGTACTATATGATAAAAAAAAAATAAGGACAGAGTAAGAAAGCACAGGAAGATGACATGAAATAGACTATCTGTTAAGACTTTGGACAAAATGGAAAAAAATCTTCTCTTTCAAGGCAAGACTCTCAGACTGAATGATCTCATTTGCAAAATAAGTTGACAACACCACCAAAACAGCTTAGAAAAGCCACAGTAAGATATTCATAAGCTATGTCAAGCCATGATAATCAAAAGAAGAGGAAGATTACTACATTAATAACAACAACATAGAATTCAAAGTTAAAGAGAGATTTTACACGAGTGGGTATCATGCATTAGGAAGATGTAACAGGAAAAATGTATCCCCCCAGAAACATGTACCATAGAAATATATAATGCAATATGTATGTATATATACACATATTTATCATAGAAATATTATGTAATGCAAAGACATTTGTTAAAAAGTAGAAATAACAGGCATAAAGGGAAACCTCATATACTCTTTCATTCTTCGGCATTTTAAGCAAGCAAGATATAGGGAACCTATACTGAATGCATTTTAATAGATTACGTACCATACAATCAGGATGATTTTTTTTTACCTGCAACATTCGAGAAAAACAAACGAAAGTGTATTTGAACTAATAAGAGAGAAGTGGGATATATGAGTTACAAAATATGATACAAAAATCAATAGCTTCCCTTTATACCAGAAATAATGGTCAGAAAAACATAATGAAAAATAACCTATTCACAAAAAGTTATTAAAAAATACTGCCTAGAAAATAAACTTTAAAATACATGTGCATGACTAGAGGAAGAAAACTATAGAATCAGAGAGAATGTTCTAGAAGATGATCTAAATAAACGGAGAATCTCTAAATGGTAAGGAATCAATATGATGAACAGTCCATATTTTCCAAATTAATTTATAAATTTTATGTTATTTCTTTTATAGAATCTTATTAGTTTGATAGGGCTGTCGTAACAAAATACCATCCATTGGGGCTTAAACAACAGACACATATTTCTCAGTTACGGAGAACGGAAGTCCAGACTGAAGGTGTCGGCAGGTTTGGTTTCTCCTGAGGCCTCTCTCCTTGGCTTGCAAACAGCTGCCTTACTCTTGGGTCCTCTGTTCATGGTCTTTCCTCTGCACAAGCATTCCCTGGTGTCTGTGAGTCCAAGCGTCCTCTCCTTGTCAGGACACCAGTCATATTGGATTACAGCTCACCCTAATGACCTCATGTAATCTAAATTACCTTTTTAGAGGTCCCATCTCCAAATATAGTCACCTTGTAAATTCCTAGGAATTAGGACTTCAACACATGCATTTTGTGAGGATATAATTCAGCTCATAACAAGGATGCAGCAGAGACTTACTGAATAATTACCAATCCTGTCTGCCTCCTTCGCAGCTGATTTGGACACAAAACTGGATTCTACTCCAGCGGTTTGTGGGTGGAAGTGAGGTGCTCCGTTTCAGGCCAGGCCATCAAAGACACTGGGTTGTCCCGGCTCTCTCTCCTGCCTACTGTGATGTTGGAAGACTTGTGTTTTAGTGACAGCATCACAAAACAAAAGCTGCCTGGATCTCAGAGTAACCTTTAGGAGGTGAGTGCGCCCCCAACCTGCATCAGGCTGTGCTAGAAACAAGCAACAAACCAGTGTTTCTGTTAGGTCCATGGAGTTTTCTTTCGTGCTGCAACAAACACAAACTACTGGAGAATTACACAGAATACACAAAGCGCTACCTATTCTGGAACATTCCCCTCCACTGGAAAATTTTAAAACCCTTCATGATTCTTAGTTGTATCTCCCACTAAGCATTTAAAGATTGTACTGAAAAGAGGTATCAGTCTAATAAATAGTAAAAATATTAAGCCCTATTAGTATCAGTTACTGATGAAAAACCTTATTCTATAAAGTGAATATTTGTATACCTCCAAATTTATTTGTTGAAACCTAACCACCAGTGTGATGGTATTAGGGGGTGGGGCTTTTGTGAGGTGGTTAGGCCATGAGGGTGGAGCTTTCATGAATGGGATTAGTGGCCTTAGAAAAGAGACCCCAGAGAGCTCCCTCACCCCTTCTGCCAAGTGAGGACACAGCAAAAAGTTGGCGGTCTGTGAACCAGGAAGAGGGCTCACACCAGATACTGAATCTGCCAGCGTCTTTTTTTTTTTTTTATAAAACAGAAACCACTCCAGGTATTTATTTATTCATTTATTTTTTTTTTATTTTTTTATTTTTGGCTGCGTTGGGTCTTCGTCATGGTGCACGGGCTTCTCATTGAGGTGACTTCTCTTGTTGAGGAGCATGGGCTCTAGGCGCATGGGCTTCAGTAGTTGTGGCACATGGGCTCAGTAGTCGTGGCTCATGGGCTTAGTTGCTCCGCAGCATGTGGGATCTCCCCAAACCAGGGCTCGAACCCATGTCCCCTGCATTGGCAGGCGGATTCTTAACCACTGCACCACCAGGGAAGCCCCTGCCAGTACCTTTTTTTTCTTTAATATTTTTTAAAAATATTTATTTATTTATTTATTTATTTATTTATGGCTGTGTTGGGTCTTCGTCGCTGCATGCGTGCTTTCTCTAGTTGCGGCGAGCGGGGGATACTCTTCATCGCGGTGCGCGGGCTTCTCATTGCGGTGGCTTCTCTTCTTGTGGAGCACGGGCTCTAGGCACGCGAGTTTCAGTAGTTGTGGCACGTGGGCTCACTAGTTGTGGCTCACGGGCTCCAGAGCACAGGCTCTGTATTTGCGGCACATGGGCTTAGTTGCTCCGCGGCATGTGGCATCTTCCTGGACCAGGGCTAGAACCCATGTCCCCTGCATTGGCAGGCGGATTCTTAACCACTGTGCCACCAGGGAAGTCCCAATCTGCCAGCATCTTGATCTTGGACTTCCAGTCTCCAGAACTGTGAAAAGTAAATGTCTGTTGTTTAAACTACCCAGTCTATGATATTTTTGTTATGGCAGCCTGAGCTAAGACAACCTACTTTACATGTTGACCAATGTTATCACAGAAAAAATAGCTTCTTTGAAGGTCTTTGCATAGAATATATTCTAGAGAATCCCCAGTAATGAAAGTGAAAGAATACTATGCCCTACATATAGAGCAAAGCCTTTAAATATGGTCAAAGTGTAAAGTGGTATCAAAATAAAATAGGAGGGAGGTTCCTTAGAAACTAATAAAAATAGAGTTACCATATGATCCTGCAATCCCACTCCTGGGCATATATCCAGAGAAAACTATAATTCAAAAAGATACATGCACCCCAGTGTTCATTGCAGCACAATTTTCAATGGCCAAGACCTGAAAACAACCTAAATGTCCATTGACAGATGAATGGATAAAGAAGATGTGGTACATATATACAATGGAATACTACTCAGCCATAAAAAAGAATGAATAATGCCACTTGCAGCAACATGGATTGACCTAGAGATTATCATAGTAAGCGAAGTAAGCCAGACAGAGAAAGACAAATATCATACGATATCACTTTATATGTGGAATCTAAAAAAAAAAAGATACAAATGGACTTATTTACAAAACAGAAATAGACCCACAGACATAGACAGAGAAAACAAACTTATGGTCACCAAAGGGGAAAGGTAGGGGAGGGATAAATTAGGAGGTTGGGATTAACATATACACACTACCATATACAAAACAGTTAACCAACAAGGACCTACACTATAGCACAGGGAACCATACTCAATATTTTGTAATAACCTATAAGGGAAAGGAATCTGAAAAAGAAGGGATGTATGTACACAACAGAATAACTGTGCTATACACCTGAAACTAACCCAACGTTATAAATCAACTGTACTTTTAATTGAAAAAAAATTCCCTTGCATAAATTTGTACTATTTTGACTGTCCCTTTGAACCTGTTACATCATCTGCCTTGAGCCCTCATATCATGAATAAAAAAATCCCGCAACACACACTACTGCCTGAGATGCAGGTGCAGCCACATAGCCATAAACATAACCATCTACTGACAAGGAAATCATGACTGGATACACAATCATCAACTTGTAAAACTCCAAGCTACTGGAGTCAGAGGAAAGGCTCAGTAGTGTTTCAGTAGACATATGGTACAGCCCATTTGTCTGCCAACTTCTACTCTAATTCCATCTAAAATTATCCTTCACCTGAAAAGCTGGGGACTTTTAAAATTGTTTCAGTGCTTTTTAAAGGTAGACATCCAAGGACACAGAGACCTCTGAGCAGACACTCTGACTCACAGCCAAGCCCCATCACCAGGCACCCAGAGAAGAAGCTCTTTCCAAGAGAATAATTGTGAGAAAAGTTACAGGGCTTGTTAACGAAAAGCACCTCTGTTAATGAGTGTTGATAAAGATTATCATTAAAATTTAGCCTTTGCACACATGCATACGCAAAGACTGAGAAATCTTTGGAAGCAGTCATGAAAAATCCTTGTAAAAAACCAAAACCTTTCCAAAACAGATTGGCATAAGGCAAGAATGGTGGCAAATGGGCCAAAAAGATGAATTAAAATATATATATATATGTAAGAAGATTTCCCTTAGCACAGTTAAGGGTTTTCATAATTGCTTTAATAAGGCTGTAAAAAGAAGTTACATACAATGCACATGCATGAGCACATATGCACACACATCACACAAGGTGACTGTATCCCAAGTGGCATGAGGTTTTCATCTCCTTGGTAGAGTTTCAGTTATTCACACTGTTTCCTTTTCACAGGTGTCACACCTGGAGTACATTTTAACTAGTAGCAGAACCAGCTGCTTGCATAGCACTCAAGACCATGTGTATTTGTTAATATTTTCTAGCTTCCAAAATTACAAAGTGCCATTTCAACACTGGATGTCTAAAGGATGTATATTGTGCTATCTGAAATTATTGTATAGATGTAAGCTACAGATTGTCCTGACAATGCTTTGGTACAGGCAGGGAAAATGTGTATGCCTTTGTTTTCCATTACGAAATTTATCATCTAATATGGGACAGCAAAAGAAGCCTGAAATCAATAATATTAGGGACAGCCAACAGGCCCAAGATTATTCATACTAACCAAAAAAGTATTCTGAAACTTTTAATAGCATGCAAATTTGTTTCTAACAAGACAAAGAATCCCTACCTTTTTTTATGTCATCTCCATCAATCTGAAAACAAATTAAATTTAGACTGTAGTCAGTCAAGATAAAACCCTGTGCATCGCAGGGGCCATACATGCCTGGCACGGCTGGAGGACAGGTGGGCAGGGCCCTCATTTCAAGGGTAGAGAGAATGGCTTCATGTCAAAGAGCTCTCACTGCTGCAGTGGAAGGACTTGTTCAGGACAAAATATGGGGCTGTCCCTCTGATTTTCCCCAGAAAAGGTGGAGTTGATTGGGAGTGGGGTTGGAAATCAATGGAATATCTCTGTTAATTGTTTTATGACATTAATTTCATAGGAGGCAAGGAAACAAGAATTTCACTTAGAGAAAATAAGCGACTGAACTATACCTTCAGGGCACTGACAGCTGTAAAGGTGCTAATTAGTGAGTGGACTTGTGTTCTGGGGAGGCCGAGGGAAAATACCAGGCCACTTGTTCCCTCCCCCACACGGCACCACCCACCCCCTGCCCCCCACACCTGTCTGGCAGGCTTGACACCCACGTGTGAGGAAGCCTGCGTGGAGCAGGGCGGGAATCCCAATTTGCATCTACTTACATTATTAGCATGTGATAAAATTTAGAGGCAATAAACCAGCTACTTGGAATCTTTGGAAACACTAATTTAGAACTGAAGATTGCCATAGCCAAGAACAATTGGGGATAAAGGCACATGATGAAAACATATGGAAAAAAATATACAGCATAAAAGTAAGCTATATAATTTTGAAGTGTATTAGAAAAGAGAATTAGCCTTAGAGAAAAGGAATCCATAGAAACAGGCAAGAAGGAGCTACCAAATTATTAAGTTGTGCAGGTGAACTAGACTGTAAGCTTTGCTGCCAAAAGAAATCTTCAAAATCTCTCTTCCTAACTGAGGCATGCCCTTCTCACAACTGGAGGTAAGGAGCAAGACAGCTGCAGAGACTGGAATGTCTCTAGGAACATTGACAGGACACGGTGCACCTAATGCCCACTTATACTCTGTTGGTCAAAGCAAGTTACGTGGCCAATTTGACAGTGAATGGGAATAGAAATTAGGTGTCCCTTAAAGGGAAAAGGATGTGAAATAAGGTGAAAATAATAAAACCTGTTACACGAATACTCTATAAAATCTACAAAACACAGTTAACAGTAAAATCTATCCCTTGCCTTAAAGTAGTGTCTAAGATAAACAACGTAGTACTGCTGATTAGACAAACAGATCAATGAAACAAGGTGGAAAATTGAAAAATAGAAGCACATATATGGAGAATTTTAGCAAATAATAAAGATGACATTTCAAATCAGTGGGACATTTTTCAGTAATGATGTTGAAGATAACTAAATAGATATTTGAGGAAAAAGGAGTATCCATCTCCCACCGAAATCCAAGAAATACCAGCTGGGACAGATTTTTAAACATGATAAATGAGACAAAAAGTATTAAAAGGGAGCAAATTACTTTTTTTATATTCTCTGAGAGAACTCATTTCTGAGTAAAGCATACAATTCAGATATCATAGAGATTGATTAATCTGACTACAAAAATAATTCCTACATGGCTAAAGACAACTCAAGGTGAAAAGACAAAAACAAATGAGGAAAAGGATTTGCAATATTGCCATAAAAGAAAGGTTATTCTCCTTAGTATGTAATGATCTAAACATCAGTAAGAAACAACCCCCCAAAAATTGTACAAAAAACAAAAAACTGAATAAGATTGTAAATATTTTACAGAGAATGAAATACAAACAGATCTTAAATAAAAGATTATATTTCTCAGCAATAACAAATGCACAATAATTTCAATGAGATACGTTTCATCTATCACACCGGGGAATTCCAGACAAATGGGAACATTCTGTATTAACAGAAGCGTGAGTTAAAAGATATTTTCATGTATTGCTGGAGAAAGTATAAATAAGCTCAACCTCTGTAGAGTATTGGGCAGTACCTCTCGACATTTAAAATTCAAATACCCTTTGGCTAAAAATTCTGCTTTCAGAAACGGTTTATATTTGCACATATATGAATGTATGCAAAAAGATAGTTCCTGTATTTTTCTCCATTTGAACCTCAGGACACAGAACTTAACTACCCCTAACACTTAATCATGACACACTTTCATCATTGGTCCATAAATGACCCTTTAATTTAATTCGCTCTGTCTGATGAGGTACTAAATATTTTCAAACACTCCACCTAAATAAAAGCTATGACCTTGAAGATAATATACCACCCAATTCCCATCCCCCTGAATCCTACAGTTCTCTATCACTTGGAATTCAATTGTTTGAGATCTGATAGTGTTCCATTGCGAAATATGCCACCTTTTATTCATTAATTCTCCTGGGGATGAGCATTTGGATTATTTCAGGTTTTCACTTTTGTGACTAGTATAGCTACAAACATTCTTGTTCATGTCTCCTGATGAACATATACAAGAGTTTCTCTTGGTTATATGTCCAGGGGTACAATCACTGGGTCATAAGGTAATATTTAACTTCAGAAGGTAATAGTTTTTTTCTAAAGAAGACATACCCATTGAGACTTCCACTATCAATGTCTAAGAGATACCATGGATTCGTATCTAATACAAAACTTGAAAGTGTCAAATGTTGAATTTTTGCAGATCAAATGAATGTAAAACTGTATCTCACCAAGGTCTTCAATTTTTTCCCCTAATCACTAATGATGTTAAAAAATCTTTCATTTTTATTGGCCAAATGTGTTTCCTGTTCTATCAAATGCTTGTGTATCTTTTGCCCATTTTATTCCCACTGGGTTGCTTTTCTTATTGTTTTGTAGAAATTCTACATATATTTCTGATGTAATCTTTAATTGGTGTGTGTTTGTAAATATCTTTACCCTATTTTTTAAGATATCTGTTAATGAACAGGGATCTTAATTTTAACGTAGTTTTATTTGTCATTTTTTTTCATAATCAAAACTTTTTGCATCGTAGTTAAGACAACTTTATTTACTTTATGGTCCAAGACATCCACCTATAATTTCTAAAAATATATGTATTTATATTTTGTTCTTTCATTTAATTTCTTAATCTTATGCAGTTAATTCGTATATATTGTAAGAGTTGGTAATCCAATTCCATCATCTTCATAAGGATAGTTATTTTCCAGTCTGCATAATCCATCATCTCTGCTGATTGATCTGACATATCACAGGCATGGATCTTTTACTATCAACTCTACTCCACTGGTCAGCTGTCTAATCCTGAGCCATTATTATACTTTCATAATTGATAAAATTACATAATAAATTCTATTACAGCAAGTCTCTCTGCTCTTTTCCTTTAGAAGTATCCTCCCCACTCTTGGCCATTTTCTTCTTTCACACAAATTAAAATTATCCTGATGAGTTCCATTTTTTTTAAAAAAGCCTGTAAAATCTGTATTGGATTTGCATTGCGTCTATACACCCATCTGGGAAGAACTGGAATTTAAGACATTAAGTATTATGCACTCACATGAAATAGAATCAACAAAATATAAATAATTACTACAACTCAATTCACATGTATATTACTTTCAATCTCTTTATAAAGTTACATGACTTTCACCATAGAGGTTTTGTACACCTACTGCTCAGATTTAGCCCTGTATATATATCCTTTGATGCTATTACAAATGGGGTCTTCTCCTTAATCGCATAATCTAGTGTTTGCCGCACTTATATTTCTGATGAATGTCCACAGGTCTAGGGGTACCTGCGGGGCAGGGCTATAATTTGGTGGGAGGAAGCGTCTTCAGAGGAGAATTCTAGGGCAGGGACTGAGCTCTTGGGCTTCATCAGGCAATGCTCCCAGCAGCATCTGGAGGTATAATATGCACCTAAGTCCTGAAAGTGGGTGGAAACTTGGGGTATCTGTGTGGTTCACCTTAGCACCCACTACACTCTAACACTATTCCACACCCTGGACAAGATATGATGATGCATTCCAGGAGAATTTCAGAGACCGACACTATCAAAGACTTAGGCAGGGATTTGGTCCACATTTGATGTGCCTGTCTGGCTCCTGAAAAAATCAGATGGCTTGTGATGGATGACGACTGACAGTCACGAACGTAACCAATAGAATCTACTGGGCCAGATGCGGTGCCATCAGCACAAGACTCTGGCACTTGATGTGACAGCTGAGGATTTGCTGAAAACATTCTTCATTCAACAGGAAAAAACAAAGCAGTTTGTCTTCACATGAGAAGGACATATTCCCCATTTCACACTCAATCTCTGCCAACTCCCATTCTCCGTGATAATGTAGTTCACAGGGACCCCATTTATCTTAACAGGCTTCTGAACATCACTTTGACCCAATATATTGATTAAGTCATTATGTCTGCATCTGGAGAACAAGTGGTAAGTACCCTTGTGCCAGAGGGTGTCACCAGCTTTTAGGAACTTAATTTACAGATAAAGATTTAAGTGTCAGGTGCTCTAAGACAGACCAGAATATCCCCTCCAATATCCAGGGCAATTTGTTCTATCTCCCAAATCTTACTACTATAAAAGAATGGCATTTGGTAGGCCTATTGGGTTTCTTTTAAGAGAAAGAGCAGTTTTTAGAGCAGTTTTAGCTTTACAAAGAAATTTACGGCTTCCCTGGTGGCACAGTGGTTGGGAGTCCACCTGCCAATGCAGGGGACACGGGTTCGAGCCCTGGTCCGGGAGGATCCCACATGCCGTGGAGCACTTGGGCCCGTGCGCCACAACTGCTGAGCCTGTGCTCTGGAGCCTGCGAGCCACAGCTACTGGGCCCGCGAGCTGCAGCTGCTGAAGCCCGCGCACCTGCAGCCCGTGCTCCGCAACAAGAGAAGCCACCGCAATGAGAGGCCCACGCGCCGCAATTAAGAGCGGCCCCCGCTCGCCGCAACTAGAGAAAGCCCGTGCACAGCGACGAAGACCCAGCGCAGCCAAAAATAAATAAATAAATAAAATAAATTTGTAATAATAATTTAAAAAAAAAGAAATTTACACACCAAGTAAAGAGTTACCAATAGCCACCCCACACAGTTTCTCCTGTTACTAACATCTTGCATTGGTGTGGTACATTGTCACAACTGATGACCAGTGTTGTTTATTATTAACAACTAAAGTCCATCGTTAAAATTAGGGTTTACTACTTGTGTTGCACCTTCTATGGATTTTAATAAACGCTCAACGACATGTGTCCGCTACTGTAGTATCATACAGGATAGTTCCACTGCCCTAAAAATCCCCTGTGCTCTGCCTATGCATGCCTTCACCACTCTCCTGGTAATCACATCTTTTTACTGTCTCCATAGTTGTGCCTTTTCCAGAATATCATAGGGAATCCTATAGTATGTGGCCTCTTCAGATTGGCTTCTTTCACTTGGTTAGACGCATTTAAGTTTCTTCCATGCTATCAAGATGGGTCGATAGCTCATCTTTTTAGATCTAAATAACATTCCGTTGTCTGGATGTACCAACGTTTGTTTACCTTAATACCCTAAGCTTGATAACTCATTTCTTTTTATTGCTGAATGATACTCCATTGTACGGATGGACATTCAGACGTGTCCCAGACATTCTTGACCATTTTTTCGTCCATCTAAATTTTATAATCGTGTTGTTAATTTCCATGAAAAAATACCCAAATGTTTTTATGGATTTGGATTGCATCTCTATATCAAATTTGAAAAAAAAAAAACCTGAACATTTTGGTTGCTTCTAATTTTTGGCAATTAGGAATAAAGCTGCTATAAACATCTGTGTGCAGGTTTTGGTGGGGTCTAAGTTTTCAACTCATTTGGATGAATACTTAGGAATTCAATTGCCTCTTCAGATTTTGCAGACAGCATACACGACGCTTGGAAATACCACGCTGACCCATTTACTGGGTAACTTGGAAAGCTCCATACTTAAGTACAATTAGAGGAAGAGAGATTTTCATCAGGTGCAGACCTCAGTGCAAGAGCCTTGGCCATATAGCCCTGCAGATGAGTGGTGGAGAAAATGCTCCCTGGTGTCTGTCAATCCCCGAAGGGAGACCTGCCATACAGACCCCTTATGGCTGGACTACAGGACACAGGTGACCATGTATCTGCAACTGTCCACTGGAGGGCGCAACTGAGACATTGATTCTCAGTGGCCCATCGGCAATCCACTGTTAAGAGTCCCATAATTTGCACAGAGTCTATGCTATGCAGGGTTTCTTGTTTTTTGTTTTTTTAATGACCAATTGATGAAAGAAGAAAGAACGTGTGCCTAATTCATACATGGGTCAACACAATGTGTTGCTGCCACCAGAAAATGAGAAGCTGTCCCATTACGGCCACTTTCAGAAGTGGCCATCAAGGGCAGTGGTGACAAGAATCCTTTCGGTGGGGAGAGCTGGGGGCAGTACACCTGCGGATCTACTCAGATGGAAGGAGAGCTGGCAGAGATATAGACTCCAAGGCACAAGGTATTGGCTCAGCTCGTTGGTCAGGAGCAAAGCTGGAGAACCACAGGAAGACTGAAGACAAAGAAGGTTTGGGGAGAGATTAACCAACTGTGGGATAAGAGAAGAGGAGGCGGATCCTGAATCTCAGATTCACAACCACTTCTGAGCTTTCACCGCAAAGACATTTTTAACAACCGAGAGGGACGGTGACTTTCCTCACAGGTATTTCTCTCCCTTTTCTTAGCGTCCACAGTGCCTGGGCAATAAGCCCATGAATTAGTGACCATTAGTGGCAGGTAAGGAGGCTCTTTATGAGACCGAGAGCACAGGCTCCCTCTCACTGAGGCTACTAGAGCAATGAACGCCACCAGATTTCTAATCTGGCATCAGCACAGACAGGTGATGAGTCCTAAGATGGCAGCACCCTCCGAGGAGCCCTCTTGACCCAGGATGGTAGCAGGTAGGTTACGGTACACGTCTTCACCCCGGAGAAGGTGGGAAATTTATTCTGGTTGAAATTAAGATGTGTCCCAGATATGAATTTGACTTCAGTGACCAGTGAGGGACATTAACCCTGGGTCCTCAGAGGATGGAAGTTTTAGTGATTATCCCATAGGACACTTTCTCCCCATAATATCCACAACGTAATTCTCATTTTTGCAGAAAAATGAGAATAAATATGTCTATTCGGATTTCGGTAGGAATAGTTACTCTCCCCTAGAAGCAAGACAGGCTTAAGCTCAGCAACAGATTGTCAGATCTTTACTCAAGGACACAAGTCTGCCAGGAACCATCGGCTGGGGCAGAACTAGACAGCAGCTTCTCCGCCCAAACAGCGGCTGGGGCATTAAGTTTGTTTTTTTTTTAAAGTTTTTAAAAAATATTTATTTATTTTATTTTTTTGGCTGTGTCAGGTCTTAGCTGTGGCACATGCAATCTTTTGTTGTGACGCGGGGGCTCTTTGTTGCAGCGCATGGGCTTCTCTCTAATTGTGCCGTGAGGGTTTTCTCTCTCTAGCTGAGGCGGGCGAGCTCAGTAGTTGTGGCACGTGGGCTTAGTTGCCCCACGGCACGTGGGATCTTAGTTCCCCGACCAGGGATAAAACCCACGTCCCCTGCATTGGAAGGCGGATTCTTTACCATTGGACCACCACGGAAGTCCCGGGCATTAAGTTTTGAGGACGCATGATGTGGAGAGAAGGAAAGGGAACTACAGCCACTCATACATTTCCCCATGATGACATTCTTCTGAGATCAGATTAAGAGAGTTACTTTGTCAATAAGTCTTTTCCGGCCACGGAAAGACAACATACTCCAAACTTCCAAGAGTGTAAGGCAGATGGGTCCCCTGGCCTCATCAAGCCTTTATGTCTGCAATGAGCAGCCTTCCGATTGGTATGTGGGCCACACTGCCAGGGAGCTGCCTTTCCACAGCACCAATCTAAGGCATGCACTTGGAAACAGAGCTTCAAAGAGTCCACCCATAAACCCCCATGAAAGACCAAAATGATTTTGCATCCAAGTGTGCATGCATGTACACACAGAGAGAGAGAGAGAGAAAAGAAAGCAACTCATGTAATGCTGAAAAAGAATGGACGACCAGAGAACTACAGAAACAGACTAGAATATCAGATAAAAAACTCAGATGTTTAACAACACGCAGTGAGTTTCTAAATAAACATTTGGTATATACCCCATGACAGTCTCACCCAAATTCCCATTCATTAATCTAATGAATATTTATTGAGACCCTCCACACGCCAGGCAGTGTTTAGGCCCAAAGGGCACGTGTGTGGAACAATAGAGGCAAAAATTCCTGTCCTCATGGAGCTTATGTGCTAATATGGGGGGGCGGGACAGGGGATGCAGCAAACAAAAAGTTAGGAGTACAGCGTGGTATATTAGAAGCGGGAAGCTCCCAAAGGAAAACTGAACAGGAAAGATCATTCAAGGATTCCTGGGAGGGAGTTGCAATTTTAAATAGGGTGGTCAGCAAAGGCCTCACTGAGAAAGAACCTATGAATAAGATCTTAAGGAGGTGAGAAAACAAGAGTCTGGAGGAAGAGAAATCTGGCAGAAGAAACAGCCAGTGTAACGGCAGCAACACGTCTGAACATCAGTGCAGCGGCAAAGACAGGGGCACCAGGTAAACTACTGGGGATGAGACCAGAGGGACGAAAGGGGCCAGTTTATGTAGGGCCTGGGGAGTCGGCTTAGGGCTCTGGATATTTCTCCAAGAGAAATGAAGAACCACTGGGATATTCTGAGCCAAGTGGTGACAAAAATCAGCCGAGGGTTGCATAGGATCACGCTGGCTACTGTGCTAAAGATGTAGATTTCGAGTTAAGAACTGAAGCAGGAGACCAGCGAGGTGACTGAACCACTCCAGCTGAGAGGTGATGCCACCTGAGAGCAGACCACGGCCACAGTGGGTGAGCGGGGGAGGCGTCTGGGCCAGCGCAGGCCGCTGTCCCCACTCACCCACGGGCTGGGTACCTCGTCGACAGAACGCTATTTCTTACTTCTGTAGGCTTGAAGTCCCATCAGGGCTGCCAGCAGGGTCGCGTCCTGGAGAGGACCCTCTTCTGGATTATAGACTGGAGACTCCTCCTGTGTCCACATGTGGTGGGGAGTAGGGGGTGGGGACTTTAATATGAGAATGTAAGAGTATAATCATCTAAGAAGCCTTTAAAAACTGTGTGTGATACAAAAATGCCAGGAATTGAAAGAATTCAAACTGTTGTTTTTATGGGAAAGCAAAAGAGACAGGTGCTGAGAGCCAAAAGCTTGAGGAGTGAGGAGTTTCTCTGTCAAGGTCAGCAGAGGGCAGAGGGTGGGCGGAGAGAGAGAATAGGAACAGCCTTGCGCGAAAAGATCCACTGCAGAACCTTAGTGACAGGATAAATAAGACAAATTAAACAATCTGAGGAAAGGAAAATACCATGAATGTAGGTGGTCTATTCCTGACAGAGACCAAGAATAAATAAAAGTATTTATTAAATAAAGCAGGAGGAACCATGCTAATTAGTATAAATAACTGTAGCAACTAACGAAACAAACAGAGGATTTTTTTTTTTTTTTAAGGATGGAGAAAGTCTCATTTCCAGTCTGCAAATTAAAATGATGATGAATAAAAGGGAAGGAACGGAAAGGGGAAATAGGATAGCTGAAAGGCTAAAACGTCTTCATTTTCACACAAAGAAATGTAAGACAAACCGTATGAACGGAGGTTAGTTAGGCAAAGACAGAGATATAACCACAGACACACCCTCCTTTCAATAAATGGCAGTGATGTCTGTCTGAACTGAATATTCTTGCACCATCACACCTCAGGGTGAACTGCTTAGACCACTTACGAGGTCTTAGGGGCCAGTGGAAGCCTCCTGCCAAGATGCCCAGATTTCAGGGTTCAAACACAATTATATAAAAACGTTGAGGTGTAAGGAATAGGACCTGAAATATATTTGGGTAACAAGCTATATTTATCGAGGTTCTAGACAGGTACCTGAAGTACCATGTATTTTACAAAGGGTTTTCACATGTATATTTGATTTTCAACAATCCCATGAGGCAATTACTGCCCCTATAGGACTCAAGAAAAGTGAGATTCAGCAAATCTGCAGAGATGCCGGCTTCAGTTGCTGGCTTCTGGCACCAAATCCCTGGTACTGGCCACTACTCCCGTTTCCCTTTCTTGGAAAAAAGGGGTATTTATTCCTGCTCATTCCATAAGCCTGAGGAAAGATTCCCCTAGATTTTCTACTAGACTGGAGTAAATGTCATCTACCACCATTTACAAAAGGGCCAGATGTACCTTAGCTCCCCCAAACCAGAAGGGGCATGTCTCAGTCTGTTTGAGCTGCTGTAACAAAATACCATAGACCCAGTAGTTTGTGAACAGGAGAAATGTTATTTCCCACAGTTCTGGAGGCTGGAGAGTCCAAGATCAAGGCAGTGGCAGATTGTATGTCTGAAGGGCCCACTTCCTGGTTCATAGACCTGTGTCTTCTCAATGGTCTTCAGTGGTGGAAGGGGTGAGGGAGCTCTCTGGGGTCTCTTTTGTAAGGGCATTAATCCCATTCACGAGGGCTCCACCCTTGTGACCTAATCACCTAGTGCCCTGGCCAACACCATCACACTGGGGGTTAAGAGTCAACATACGGATTTTTTCTGACAGGGAAAACACAAATATTCAGTCTCAGCAGGGCACACATGGAGACTGGATAGCAAAGACCCTCTTACACTATGATATTTTGAGGCTCTATCTGCTCCCCATTGGAGAGACAGCTGAGGACCTGGGACTCAATCAATTTGATAAATAATTCTTCATTCAACCCAATACTGCTGGTTCACAATAAAGTATGTAATTGAGGCCTAGATTCCCCTCAGGCAAGGGCTGTAACTTCCACTGGGTTTTAATCTGTGTTTCCAAATGGCAGTCACCAGCCACGTGTGGCTATTGAGCATTTGAATCGTGGCTGGACTGAAATAAGCTGTAAATACAAAATACACTGGATTTCCAAGAGAATGTAGAACACCTATAAACAGGTTTATATTGGTTACATATTAAAATGATATTCTGAGTGTATCATGTTAAAAAGTGTTACTCAAATTAAATTCACCTGCTTTTTATTTTTTTTAACGTGACTACTGGAAAATTTGAAATTACACATGTGGCTCACATTTTCTTTTACACAGTGCTGGTCTAAACAGTGTTTAATAGATTATAGATGAGAGCAATCAATCAGTCTTTCAACATGCCCCATGGTCTAACATTCACAGCTGTGATACTCAGACTTACGCACATGTGAGAACTGCCAGGAGGGCTGGTCGGGTGATGGATAGCTGTCCCCAACACCCTTCCCCACAAAGTGTCTTGTTCAGTGGGTCTGGAGTGAACCCAAGTTCCTGCATTTTTAACAAGTTCCCCAGTGACATAGATGCTAAGGACCAGCCTTTAAGAACCACTATTACCACACGTGGTCAAAGTTACCCTACTAGCTCCGGTGGTCTGAGAGCTACCTTGAGAAAAATGTTTTGTTTAGGTTGTGTAGTACCTTCTGGATAGGCACCATAACACTTATTTAAAAAATAAAATAAAATAAAACCTTCCAGTACAGACCATTCACCAAATGTATTCTGGGATCGCACAACAAATATGATTAAGGCCGTAAGACGTTACTTAGTATTCTGAGGGCTATTATTAGGTAAACTGCTGCTCAAAAGTTCACATTAATTTAGAATAACACAGAAAATGCTTAGGGCAAGAGTGGCTAGACTTATTGCTCAGGTTGTAAGAGCTGACGTATGCAGATGCTGAAATGCAGAGGTGAAAGGGGGCAGAGGACTTCCTATTAAAACTTGAACTTCAAAACACACGCTGAATATATTTCTCTCCACTTACGCCAAGCCCAGCAGCCTGGCATCTTGCTGAGCACAGGGCTTTGCTTTTTTAGCCTAACCTAGTGGGTTAATCTTGGCCTCTCCCTTCTTCATGTTATATTCATAGCCTGAAAAGTTATTGCAAAAAGGGAGTTCCAGGCACTGGCTTGTCCCTTCTCTAATGGGAATTCAGGGCAACCTTGAGCAAAGAGTTCAAGATTGATCTATTTCCTGAGATTAGGGGCAACTCATCCCACAATGGTGACTGAAGGTCAACCAGCTTAGGTCAACCGCTAAGAAAGTACTAGAATCACCGGCCCATGGGTGTCTTACAGGAGACCACCTCCACCAATTATTTCACTGGAATTCACAGTCTTTATTTTCTATCATTAAAAGATTTTATATTTTAATGCTGTTTTGTGACATTATAAAGCTAAGCTCTCCTATATTCAGAGCACAGCCATCTGCATCTCCCACCAGGAAAATGTAGTTGCATTCGTTTTTATAGTTTAGGAATAAACTTAATGATTTTAATTGAGTTTACCTAGTTAATTCTCAATGAAATTCTATTTCCACATAGTCCACGCTGAGCTCCGCAGAATGTAGTCATACAATCCTGATGTACACACGTTACCGTTGGTGGACTGCAATAAACACGAACTGTGCACCCACGAACACGTTCTTACTCGGCAGAGGTTTCCAAGGTGCCCATTCAAAAGTCCCAATTCTATTGGCTGTGCTGATTAACATATGGAATTTTAATTTTACTATTGCATAGAGGAATGTCACTCTTGAGTTTTTGAAAAACTATTCTCTAAAGAACACACTAACACTGTCTCAAGTAACTCATGCAGAAATATACAAACGAAAAATGAAAATCTTCATCACTCCTCACACCAATACCATTGCCCTCTCTAAGGCAAACTCCATTACCATTTTGATGTAAATGTTTCCAAAACACCTGGTAGGTGTTTAGATGCATATCTGCACATATGCAAATCTTTTGTTTTGCTTTCATATAAATGTGAGTATATTAAACACATTTTTTGAAAATTTTTTTTGTTCCTTAAGAATGATACTTTAATATTTGGGGCGATATTTTGTATCTTTCTGAGAATAGAAGAAAGCATACCTGTGTGTTAGTGTGTCCACAAGCACTCAGGCATATAGCAGTCTTTTTACCACTGAAAAATACGTCATAGTACAAATACACTTTTTTAAAGTTTTAAAGTTTAATGGTTAATTAAAAAATTAACCATTATTAATTATCTAACCACTTTTATTGATGGGCATTAATTTTCTCTCCAGTATTTATCTATTTCAAATGAGGCTACAATGAACATTGTGTTAATGAACAATGTATTATGGGAACACTTTTCCAAAATAGAAAGCTAGAAATGGAATTGCTTATGTGTTTTGTTTTGCTATATATTGATATTGCCAACCTGCTTTTCAGAACAACTGAACCAATTTGTATACCCAGTATCAACACACTCATATCAATGTTGGATGTTATTTTTTTTTACTGTTAAAATATGAGAATGAATATGCATAGATTTTGCCACAAATTTAGAAGAAGTTTCATCAGATATTCTATGTACCCCAATCCATCTTTCAACATATCTGACCCTGTGCCAATACCACATTTGTTAAAATACTACAGTTTCTTTAAATTGAAAATTTTCAACAGCTTTCTTTTTATGGTTATTTACTTTTACATCAATTTCAAAATTGGATTGTTAGCTCCATAAAAAAATTATTTTGAATTTTTTACTGGCATCGTATTGAACTTATAGCTTAATTTGGGGAAAAAGTTTTTTTTTTTAATTAAAATCCTTAAAATATTCTACTTGAGAATATGACATACCTTTCTAATTTTTAAGGTTTCTTCACATTATAATTTATGAGATTTATTCCAGCACCTGAATATTTGTAGACATCCCAGCTCTACCACTTAATGCTGTGTGATGTTAGAAAACTTACTTATCCTCTGTCTCTCAATTATCTTATCTATAAAATGGAGATACTATTACAGTACTAGCTACAAACATAAATGTGTTACTGTAAAACTGTGATTTTTAAAAAAAAAAATGCTCATACTCCCATTCATTTCTAATGCTATTTGTGTCAACTAATTTTTTTTTCTTAATTTGACAAAGGTTTATCCATATTATTGGTTCTTTCAAAGTACTAGGTTTTGTTGTTGTTGTTGTTTTATTGATCAAGAATACCCTTTTACAGTTTTCTATTTTCATTGACTAGCTTTTAACTATAACTTCTTTACTTTCTTTAGACTTGTTTTACTAGGCTTTTCCTATCTTGAGTTGAGCACTCAGTTCTAACACAGAGCTATATCTTATAGGAGCCATTTCTAGTACCTTCAGGGTGTTTGCATGTGTATTGTGTGTATATACTTTCTTAATGTATTGTTTATGCTACCATTACCCCAATTTTAGAATTAGAAAACTGACAAGTTACATAAGTTGCCCAAAGTCACACAAGAAAATAAATGGCAAATAAACGGCAGACCTGGGTAAAAAGCAGGCTGGTTTCAACAACCATGTGCTTCGCCACTGCAACACTCCTGCTTTGAATACAACCTTAGCTGCACCCCAAGTTTTTGTATGAAATTCCATTCATTGTTACTAACTTCTAAAATGCTGTTCATTATTTTTTCTTATTAACACCAGTTATTTAAGGGTTTTGGTTTGTTGTTTTTAATTATTGACTCCAAAAAGACAGTGTTGGCAGGGCGATAGCATCTCATGTTTGTTTTTGCTTGTTATTTTGTGATTACTAAGTTCGTTACATTGTTTTAAGTGAATATTGTATATTTGATTTTTCCCTTTTAAAATCTGAGCCTACCATTCCTGCCGGATACAACATTATTTTTTGGTTAATATTCCATTGAGTTTAAAATGACTACGTAGTATGCATTGAGCACAAACAGATATCACACTGGCTAATTGTTTTATTGAAGTAGTCATATTACTGTGTCGCTTGTATCCTTATTCTGGCAATTTTGAGTGAAGCATACATTCACTCCATGACTGTCATTTTTGAGTTGTATTTTAATTGTTTCTGCTATATATAATTTAAAGCTATATAGTTTGAAAAAGTTTATGATTTGCTCTGGGGTAGATTAAATATTTCAGTATAAAATATCTTTTACCATATTAAATGCTTTGGGGTTTGCTTTTTTCCCCATGTATTATCACACTTGTTTCCCCTTTTTTGCATTTGTCTTTAAAAAATTCTTGTCTCCTTTACTTACAAAGGCTCTCCAACATTTATTATAGGTTTATTTCTTACACACTACAGCTGAGTTTTAAAACTGGTCTCTTTCTTTTACTGTGGAATTTAATTCATTTACATTTATTTGGTTAGGAATATGAACCTCATTCCTCAACCTCCATTCTCTCCATCTGAAACTCCTAGTAGAAAATTATGGTGGGACTTCTAGAGTCACCCTTCATATTTTAATCTTATATTTTTAACCCATTTTTTCTTTTTGTTCCACAGTCTGAGCCAATTATGCAGTCATAGCTTCTAGATTACTACTTTAAGTGTGAATCACAGCATCGATGAGGTGACTGAAAATAGTAGAGAGTGATAGAGAATAAAAAAATAAGTGGAAGGACAAAGGAGGCTTAGGAGAAATCCACAAGTAGAGTAAAAGAGGACTGTGGTCCTTATGAAAGAGGGGAAAGAACGTCAGAGTCAGGAGGAAAACAAAAATGTAAGAAGATAAAAAAATGATTAGAGAATAGGGAAGTGTTCCTTTACAACAACAAAGACATGTAAGTTTTAAAGTATAAGGAAGGCAGGCAAGATTTTCAAGAAGGAACACCTGGTCAGTAATTGTAAATGCCCTGGAGCCCTGGTTCCCCAGCCATAACACGCATCGAGATCACCTGGAAAGCTTGTTAAACTACAGATTAATGGGTGCCAGGTGTGGCCAGTGCTGGTCCAGGGATGAGAACCACTGCTCCAGAAAGAAGGAGGGAATGAAAATTTTATGAAGAGCATGATATTAAACACATTGAAAGACCTAGATCATTGACAGAGTGATACCAACAGAGCAGGTGGATGGGAATCAGACCGGAACAGAAGGACAGGTAGTAAGAATGTGCAAGGAGCCGAGAAGCAGAAGGAAAGGATGAGATTGTGTCACTGCAGAGGCATAAGCTACCTTCAGCCTTACATGTCTCTACTAAGTTAGAGTGCTTGGGTATTCTAATCAAATGAATCCATTCTCTGCCTCTTTGCAAAAGAAGCATACATTGTGTTGGAAGAGCGTGCTTACGACCTGGAGACAGTGACCTGGATGGAGATGCAGAGCAGGGGAGGGAAGGGAAGATCTAGTGAGGACCAGGCACTGGTTCTGATTCCTGGGCCAGGTGAACACAGGTAAATCATACGCATGTGTTGAGAAACGTAATAAACTTATTTCGAACAATAAGGGGGAGATTGTATCATAGAAGGATCTTGAAAATTAGTCCAAGGATTTTGGGATGATCCAACACTAATGGTAATATAAAACTGCAACCAACCAACAGGCAGCGTTGTGAGTTATTGAACCAAAAATAACAATGAAGTTATTAAGTGGAGTGTGCCTCGATATTTTATTTGACGGAAAATCAGACGAGAGAGAACGCATCTGGGTTTGTAAATTCAGACACTAAAACTCTGTGGGTTTTGGCAAGTTAGTCAAGTTCTGACTTTCCATTACCTTATTTGTAAAAGGAGGTTTCTCATAACTTATTCCATAAGTTATTCCAACATGTACCATAATTATTAGAGATTACGTCCATAAAAGATATATGTCTGGTATAATATACATGCTCACTAAGGAGCAGCTATTATGTTGTTATTCTAATTTCCCTTACTGTTGTTTTAATTCCCATTACTGTTATTTTTTAAAATTTTTAACAGCAATTCATAGCCTAGTTTCACTCCTCACCATGCCAAGAGGCTTAAGATGAAGGCTTTGGTTATAGATGCTAACGAGAACGGAGACAAAGGGGGAAACCACCAACCAGCTTATGGTGCCCATGTTAGTGACCAGGGTCCGCAGAACCCACCTTTGTCCTTTTCACCCCTCATCCAGATATCCTGGTATTTTATTTAGGGCAGGGCAGATAAGTCTGAAATAGGTGCTCCCCGGGTGTTAAGGATGACTAGTAAGTCAGAAACACACTATTAATACATGTGAAGAGTGTCTGTCCCCAGAGAAGGCACAATCTGTTCATTTCTCTGTTACTAACGGCCACTAACCTGTGATGCCAATGCACATTAACCCATTGTTTGGAGCCAATTGCTTCATCCTCATACTATGAATTTTCAAACAGCCAAGTGGCATTTTTAGAGCTGTCAGAAATTATCTCACACATGGTAACAAGGGACACTTCTGCTCTCTCCCTGCTCTCTCTTTGCTTCCTCTAATTTATATGGGAGCAGAGGAGGAGTTCCCTGGGAAAATAATTCAAACCTTCCATGTGTCTAGCAAGGCAACATCCTACGATAGTTATGTGAGGCATCAGAGGGCAAATATCAAAGAGGGACACCAGGCTTCTAAAAGCAAATCCCTCCTAAGTGAAGAAGGCGGATAAAGTGAGCTTTATGCAGAGCAGAGCGAGAACCCTGGTGTAGCACAGCTGCCGTTACTTCAAGCTGTCCGACCCACCCGTGAGTGCTTGGTGGAGCCCACATTCCTGGGGGAGAAAAGGCTGTGTGAAAGGAAAAGACACCCTGTTTCACCTCATACACCATCAACCTTGATCTTCTAGAAATTAAGAGCCAGGAAAGACAATGGCTTATATTCTTCAAAGGAGATAACTGCTCATACTCTGGGACAGACTGGTGATGGAGAATCAATTCAAACGGCCAGGTTTCAAGGCAGCGCTGTGAGTCATGCAAGTATTTAAGGGAAGAGAGATAACATCAGTGCAAAATATGAGTGGCAAATTGGGTGTTCATTTAAGACCAGCGCTGGAGGAAGTATCAGTCAGTACCAGCTTGGTTATGATGCAGTAACAAGTACCCCCTTCCCCCAAATCTTGATGACTTAAAACAACAAAGTTTACTTCTCCCTCAGAGAATGTACTCATCCTGGGTTGATGGGCTGGGGCCCCCCACACCCATTCTCCCTCACAATAGAACCCAGGTCAACAGAGATACTATTATAATCATCTAGAATGTGTCCTGTTACAATGCCTGAGGGAATGGAAAGCACAGAAGCTAAAACCAGGTGTGCACCCTCCTGGCCCTCTTGGAAATTCCTGAGGATGACAACACACAGGGGCAGATGACTCAAGAGAACACAGGGCGTGGAGGAGTGAAATGTGGGTAATGATGGTTACAGCGACTCCATTTGCTGACAGGCCAGTTCTGACACAATTACTAGATGAAATATTTCTATAGCACAAGCTGCAGGACAGGGCCTTATAAACAGTAATTCACAAGAAGCCCTAAAATATGGTCTGAGTTCCAGCTATGATGCAGCAAGGCTACTACAGAACATCTACCGGAGACCATGAGCTACTGGTCCACCAGAGAGACAGGATGAACCTTCTCCCTGACTGACTTTAATGAAAAACAAAATGAGTTCCCTTCTACCAGGCTGCAGCACAGCCCCCAAATCCACCATTTAAAGCCGCTTCTGGCAGTCTCTTTGACCTCAAAAATGCAGTTCTCAGCCATGCTGCTCCCATGCCCAAATCCCATCTCAGCCTCAATCCCAACCCTCATCAACAGGGACATAGTGCCTCCTGATGAAGAAGACTACTTACCTTCTGTCAAACTACATTCTCATCTGTAGAATGGGGATAACTACTTCTCCCTCACAGAGTGGCTTACAGTTGCCTGGTATACAGTCCGACTACACGCAGTTGGTGCCCAGTTAATGTGGGTTCCCGTACCTCACTCATCTCTGCTTTTCCAGTACTTCCTCTCATTAAACTTGGGGTGGTCTGACAGCGGCCCCTTCCTCACAACTTTATGCAATGCCTTAAAATTCAACTGCTTTGCCCGGCACGCTGGCTCGAGGGAGGAGATTGTCAGTGCCGCCTCATTAGTCAAGAAACTAATCCAAAGCGTGGTGAGCAGGAGCGCTCTGCCCCCTCCATCCAAATGGACTCAGGATGGCAAGTCAGAGGCACAAAATGCCAAAGCCCCGATTGGCTCCCATGTAATCCTCGGCCAAGACTTCCCAACAATCCTTAGAGAGGGAGCTTTGCTTGCTGATGACACTGAAAAATTGTGTGAAAAGACAAGAAAAAGGAACTTAGCTCTGCCGAAGCATTGCAGAATGCTTGGATAAGCGTTGCAGAAGCATTGCTGCTGTCTTGGATAAAGAAATGTGCAGAGCCGTGTGAATGTTGCTGGCTGGAGGCCAGGGGACACGTCACAGAAACTTGGAAGGGCACCCGGACCAGCGTCCAGGGCCAGCCTGGGCAGGAAGCAGCCTGACAGCCATGGAAGGGCCAGGAGCTATCGTTGTGGGTCTGGGGGACCTCAGAGGTCCATGGTAAGGTTCCCAGGGGTGATCCCCTGAATTGTAGTCCAAAGTTTGCATCTATATGTGCATTTTCCCAGGGAGAAGTCCGTCTCTTTCGGCGGATTCTCCAAGTGGTCCAGGACTCACAGCCAAGGAGGAAAAGAGGAGGCAGAAAAAATAGAATCCAACATCTTTGCAAAAGCAGATAAAATTTAAAGCCTGTTTTTGTTTGTCAGACTTGTCTGATTCATCACATATTTTACCCTAACTAGCCCTCTCTGGTCGGAAACTGTCAAGAGTCCTCACCCACTTCCACCAGACTCCATTAAATGATGTGCCCCGATTTTACTAGTTTATCCTTCTGCCAAATCAAGCTAAATATTTTTTCCCTAGTTTTCCTTTTTTTAAAAATTTCTATATTCACTGTCACTCAGCAGACCTGATGGTGTAAGACCTTGAACTTTTCGTCCTCTAGTCACTTTTCCACCTTTTGCTGAAGCCCTTCTGGCTCCATCCCCATTGCTCAGCACTGAGGGGCCCAGAGTGACTCAGGACCCAGAGCCCAAGGACATCACCTGTCTGCTCCACCCGCAGGTGCCCCGCCTGGCATTTCAAAGGAACGCCACATTGGGCACAGCCAAACTCCCGAATCACTGGCTGCCTGGTGTTGCCCGATGATCAGAACTTGTTTATTCATCTACCTTCTACTTTTCCTTGTGGGCATTAGTTTTTTTTTTTAACCCAAATCACTAGTGGTCTCTTTCCTCTCACATGTCTAATCTTAATCCCATCCTTGATTTTATGCTCAACATCCATTAGTATAACACAAATTTATGGATTGACTCCTGTCTGCCAGAGACATTCTGTAACTGGACACGGTGTCATTCACACCCCGGAAGAACAAGACCGCTGACCATTAAGGCATTTTCATCTGGTAGACAAGATGGGAGTTTCACAAACCACTAACCCAAAGAACAACGGGAGACTCTAAGAGAAATACATGGGAATGCTCTGAGGCTCCGAGCAGAGAGAAATAACACAGTTAAGTGCAATCAGAAAGGCTTCCTGGAAGAGATGTCACCTCCCAGCCTTGGAAAAGAGCAGGAAACATGGATAACAGCAAGTAGTTATATTGGGCTGACATTTACGTTTTATTTACGGAAATTGTGGACACGTTCAAGGTAGATTGTAGCCGTCTCATGGAGCTCCAGGCATGAAAGAACCTAATAAATTCACTGGACTTGTTAGATGTGGTTAATTTGCTCCATTAATAATAAATATGGCTTTCATCATTCTATCTGCTTAACCCTTAATTAACACACAGGTAACTAAGGAACGCTAAAACACCGTCTTCTACACACAGGGTTTCCTCATGTACCTAATAACTGACCCTTGAACGGGCAAGTGTTGTTTCATTCTTTTTGGGTTATAAATCTTTCTAAACTTCGTAAAACACATCCCACGATTATCAGTGTTCCCTCAACACATGAACTTAGGATTTCTTTCACGTCCGAGACCAGTCTTCACATTTGAATTCCAATCACCCCTCACAGAACAGGTGCCCAGCCACTGGCACACATATGGGAGGAGAGGGCTCGGCCCAGTGCCACGACGCCCCCCCAGGAGAAAACCCTGGGGATTATTGGGTCCCTTCTTCCTATGACGTCAGAGACGCTGTCATGTACATCCAGGCAGATCATGACTTTTTACAAATACAGAATGCAAGTCTGGCATCTGAATCACTGAAACACTGCCGCGGATTTGTAAAGATTGCTCCTAATAAAGTAGTGAATGAACGCACTGGCCTCAAATTCCAATTTAGTATCCACGGATTTGTTCATCTGATAAATACTCAATATCCGCTCCTGCCCAAACTCAGTGGTAGCTTGTTGAATGTTTGATATACACCAGGTACCATTTTCAGTACTTTTTCCAAGAGTTTATTTAATCTTCACAACAACCCACAGCCCACTCGAGAAAAGTACCATGATTAGGCTCCCCATTTTAAAATGAGACCACCAAGGCACAGAGAGGGGAAATAAGCCCACGGTGCAGCACAGCTATTCGCGAGGCAGGCTGGGATTCACACCCAGGGTCCGTGAGCTTAGCCCTGTGCCCTGTTCTTTTGTGTAGCTCAGGAGTTGCCATTTCTTATTATTTTAATCCAATATTTCAACCAACTTTCACGTGCCCAACTCTGGTCAAAAGTTTTGAATTCACCTCTCCAAATAAAGTAGAATAAGCAATGTTTTAAAAGTCCACACAGGCACTAACATTTGTTGGCTGTTTCCTAAGAGCCAGGCAATATCCTAAGTACTTTCCTGGAATCATCCAGGAAATTGATTTCTCATGACAAACTCATGGTCTAGTCCTCTTTTCCCTGCATTTCATAAGGCTTAGATCCTGTTCCCTTACTTATCCTCTGATATAAACTGACTGGCTCTTCACAAATGATAAACTATTTCCTAAAAATACCAAAATTAGTCTGCATAATTTTTAAACAATCAACCCTAGATTTTGTGATTAGAGATTAAAGATTATAGCTGGTTCTTTTATAAACGGAGAAAGACTTCCTTAAAAGGTAGCAGGGAAAACCCATTTCACAGAGAATAAGAAACAAAAGTGCATTTTGATAGAAGTAGATAAATAACTACTAAGGACACGAAAACAATCTAAACTTCTAGAACACCTTCAGGTGTTAGGACGCATTTGATTGACCTTTAAGGGAGATCTGAGCGGAAAGGTCAATTTTTAAAAATAAAGTTCTTGACGGGCTCTAATCGAAAGATCAAGGGTTGGTGGAAAAGCTGACTTGAAAACATGATCGTCGAAACAAATCAGGATTCTCGGGTGTTCCAGGCACCCAGGGCACAGTGGGTCCCCGGCGGCACCCTCTGACTGGGCTGTTTTGCACACAGATCCGTCAACACGCAATTCTTACCTTTGAAGCCAGAAGCAGAGACACGGGTCGGCCCTCTCGCCCGCCCTGAGATTTCCTCTGCACACGAGCTCGTGTGGGGCACTGACTCCCCAAGTTGGTGGAGAAAAATTCCAAGACGTCAGGGGAACCGAGAACAGAAGGGGTGGATGGACCCTTGAAAAAAAATCTCACCCAACATCATCAGATGCCAGGCAGCTGGGCCCAGTGGGGAAAGGAGCTGCCCAAGCTCACGTAAGAAGCGAAGGGGCAGGTTCAGAATACAGGCCTCATCTCCTGTCGCTGGCTTCGAGGAACCACACAAAGGCACAGCAGAGGGAGAGGTGGGCGACCACCCCAGAGCTGCACCCTGTCCAGCTTCTTCCTCCTTGCCGCACCAGCGAGGACTTTAAGTAGATTGGATTCCTGGGAAGGAGGCCACACCCAGGCCGGGAGAGGCCCTCGCAATCACTAAGGAGACCATCAACATCCCCGGGCTTTGCACGGGCCTCCCCCTCCCAGGCAATTGCAGAGACGCCTCACCTGATCTCACAGAAGCCCCAGCTCACCTGCTACTGAGCCTGCTCGCTGGCCCCTGATAATTAGCTCCTGGGAGACCCGTATCCTATTTGGCAAACCCCAGCCTTAAACAACCTCTGCAGAGACCCTCCCAGGCTTCCAGTGCTGTTTTGTCCAACTGTTCTTAAGAACCATCTCCCTTGGGCGGTTCATTTCCCCCCCCCCGGTCTCCTGAGTGGCCCCTGGAGGAAGGCTTCGTCACCAGTGAACGAGGCACCCATCGACATCTTGTGCCAGCGACAAACCCTAAATGCATCTGATGCGCTGTGGATGAGACGCTGGCCAAACGGATGGAGAAAGGGCAGAATTTCCAGCAGCCGTTACAGAAATAGCACAGCCAATTAAGACGCCAGCTGCAAAGAGGCAAAGATACAATCTGGTGCCTTAATAACTCTGTATTGTGCATTTTTAGGAAAACAGATTTGCCTTTTACCTGCTGATTTGGTGATAAAGATTTAAAGAGGGCTGGCCAACTGCCCCCCCTCCCCGTTAAGTCCCTCCCCTCTCCAGCGTGTTGTAACCGAATCCTCTCACACTCTACACGCGGCTCAGGCATCCTAAGTGCCTTTTTGGTTCATCTGCTTGTACAGCTGGTCTTCTCCAGTTGAGGTCAAAGAGCTTGCAGAAAATAGTTCTCAGGAGAAGAATTAGATTTAATAAGGGAGAGAAAACTAAAGGAAAAATTGCATCCATGGAAATAGCTGCACCGCGTGTGAATACAGAAGCTATTTCAGGGACTAGGAACGGATTAGCATAAAGTTAGCATCGGTGCTTCACGTCTTGCATAGCTGTGGGTGGAGGGCAAAGCTGCGTAGATTCCCAGGGCTCTGGCAGCCTCGGGCAGGGGAAACACACCACCCTTATATCAAGGACTGAGCGTGAGCAGACCCTCACTGAATAAAGCCGTATTTCATATTAGAGCCCGAAAACGTTTCCAGTTCAGTCCAAGCCCTCATCTGTGGGACAGTAATAAACAGAATGTTTGATTATCCTCAAACTCCTGCCTGCCAGGTTTTGCCCATCTCAGTAAATGGCAGGTGGATTTAAGTTGCTGAAAATACAAACCTAGATTTTTCCCTTGATTCTTCCTTTTTCAAATTCCTCAGTAAGTCCTGGTCATTTTATTCCCCAAACATATTTTTAATTGTCTGATTCTCTGTATGTCCACTGGCTTCACCCTAGTTCAGGATGACATCATCTCTGCCCTGAATCTCTGTATGTCCACTGGCTTCACCCTAGTTCAGGCTGACACCATCTCTGCCCTGAACAATCACAAAGCTCCTGATGTTTCACAGCCTCTTGGGTACCACCGGCTGATACTGTCTCCCCCGTCCTTTGCCATCTCCTCACCGTCCGTCCACCATGTATATCTCACATGTGAGTCAAAGTCATTCCTCATCTGAAAACCTCTCAGCAGCTTCCTGTTATCTTTAGAATAAAACCCAAACTCCCGATCGTAGCCTCTAAGCCCTCTGTGCCTGGCGCTGCAGACCCGCCCCCCCCCAATCCGGCCCACCAGGCACCCCCTATGCACCCCCAATGCTCCGCACCTCACCTCCTCCCATGACTGGCTCCCCAAACAAGTCCCCAGGGCGAGTGAGTGAGAGCCTGTGCATATGTCTCACCAGCATGTGTAGAAAGCTGGCCCAGCTCTGAGGTATTGGAAGAAAGCACACAGACTTGGGCACTTCAGGGCTCCACTGCAGGGAAAAAACAAACAAGAGGCTGGCAGCACTCATCTGGCTTTGTGGGATCAGGAGAAGGCATGCAGTCGTTAAACCCGCACTCCCAGGAGGCAACAAGAGTTTGCAGCAGGAGAACCCATAGACAAGGTGTAAGCAAGGGTCAGGATCCCTAGCCCGGGCTGATTGGTGAATGTATTTCTCTCCTGAAGCCGGTCAGTAAGAAGAGGGGGAGGTGACAGCTTCAAATGTGAAGATAGCAACAAGACTTCAGGTATCAGAAAAAAGTCAAGGAAACCTAACGCCACCAAAGGCATTAGGTTTCCTAACAATAATTTCCTATAACTGCTACCAAAGAATGGAGATCTATGAATTGCCTGAAGAAGAATGAAAAATAATTGATTTATCCCTGTGGTGCAAGAATGTTTCAAGACACACAAACCAGGTCCTGTATTTTAAGCTGACCATGTGTTGGTCAGATGGCAGGTAACTTGTTATGTACCAGAGCCCAGTAACTGACAATTACTATTCTCTTGTGTGAGCTAGTTTAGACAAAAAAATAAAAGGAATGCATGAAGGGAAGAAAAAAGAAAGATATCATTGGGATAGTGGAGTAGTAAAAACCTCCAAAAAAATCATCTCCTCCCTAAAAGCAAAGCAAACACTGGCAAAATGGTCGACTTTACCAGAATTCCGGAAATTAACCAAACACTTGAAACAAAGTTTCACATGAAAATATGTTCCACCTTATTAGCTATGCAGGAAAGTAACTGTGAACCAAAACCACAGTGACAGACTATTTCTTGCCAAAGTGGTGCAGTCACTTTGGGAAACAGTTTGTCAATTACTCAAAAAGTCACTGTGGAGAACAGTATGGAGGGTCCTTAAAAACTAAAACTAGAACTACCATACGACCCAGCAACCCCACTCCTGGGCATATACCCTGAGAAACCATAATTCAAAAAGAGTCATGTACCACAATGTTCATTGCAGCTCTATTTACAATAGCCAGGACATGGAAGCAACCTAAGTGTCCATCGACAGATGAATGGATAAAGAAGATGTGGCACATATATACAATGGAATAGTACTCAGCCATAAAAAGAAACGAAACTGAGTTATTTGTAGTTACGTGGATGGACCTAGAGTCTGTCATACAGAGTGAAGTCAGAAAGAGAAAAACAAATACCATATGCTAACACATGTATATGGAATCTAAAAAAAAAAAAAACGTTCTGATGAAACTAGGGGCACAGGAATAAAGACGCAGACGTAGAGAATGGACTTGAGGACATGCGGAGGGGGAAGGGTAAGCTGGAATGAAGTGAGAGAGTAGCACTGACATATATACACTACCAAATGTAAAATAGACAGCTAGTGGGAAGCAGCGGCAGAGCACAGGGAGATCAGCTTGGTGCTTTGTGACCATCTAGAGAGGTGGGATATGGAGGGTGGGAGGGAGACGCAAGAGGAAGGGGATATGGGGATGTATGTATACATATAGCTGATTCACTTTGTTATACAGTAGAAACTAACACACCATTGTAAAGCAATTATACTCCAGTAAAGATGTTAAAAAAAAAAGTTATTTATAGAATTACCATATGACCTAGCAATTCCACCCCTAGGTATAGAACCAAGAGAACTAAAAACACATCTCCACCATAAACTTGTGCACAAATGTTCATAGGAGCATTATTCATAGTAGCCCAAAAGTAGAAACAACCCAAATGTCATGATAAGCAGATAAGCAAAAAAGTATATGCCTACAATGGAATAGCATTCAGCCATAAAAAGGAATGCTGTGGGCTTCCCTGGTGGTGTAGTGGTTGAGAATCTGCCTGCCAATGCAGGCGACACGGGTTCGAGCCCTGGTCTGGGAAGATCCCACATGCCGTGGAGCGACTAGGCCCGTGAGCCACAGCTACTGAGCCTGCGCGTCTGGAGCCTGTGCTCCGCAACAAGAGAGGCTGCGGTAATGAGAGGCCCGCGCACCGCAATGAAGAGTGGCGCCCGCTCGCCGCAACTAGAGAAAGCCCTAGCACAGAAACGAAGACCCAACACAGCCATAAATAAATAAATAAATAAATAAATAAAAAAAAAAAAAAAAAAAGAAAGAACTTACATGGTCTTAACATCTCACAACGAGAAAAAGAACTTTACATGGTGTACTTTCCTTACAATTTCTTAAAAAAAAAAAAAAAGAGGAATGCTGCAATGTGCATGGACCTTGAAAACATTATGCTAAGTGAGATAAGCCAGACACAAAAGGCCACAAATTACACTGTTTCATTTATTTGAAATGTCCAGGATAGGCAAATCCACAAAGACAGGAACTTGATTAGTAATTGCCAGGGGTTGGGTGAGGGGTGTGTGGAATGATTGCTAATGAGAACAAGGTTTCGTTTTGAGGTGATGAAAATGTTGTGCAATCAGATAATGGTAATCATTGCAAAATAATGTGAATTCACTAAAAACCATTATATCACATACTTTTAAGTGGGTGAATTTTATGGTATGTGAATTATATCTTAATTAATATAAAAGCTTCAGCTGGTATTAATAAGAATGCTAGCTATTACTTTACACTTAATTTTAAGGAAGAAAAACACATACCCACACTGATGTGAGAGGATGGAATGATGGCAGATAACAGAGATAAAGACCAGCAAATTGTTCAAATAAAGAAAGAGGCTTATATAGGAAGATTAATAAACATGTAAAACAACAACAGGGCACATTTTATGAAAAGGGAAATTTTCACTAATTTTTTGTGGGATGATTCCATGAGTGTAGACATATATGTAAATATCATTGCGCTATACCTCTAATGTTTATGCATTTTACTGTACATAAATTATACCTCAGTTAAAACAACAAAGGATACATTTTGCATCAAGATTTAGTACACACCCATATACATACACACGGGTACACCCATACACCTGAAAAATGCTTCAAGAAACAAAATTACTCTATGTCTTGGGACACATTCCAATCTATTCTAATCTTGTCTACTGATACAAAGCAAACAACAGGGAACAGTAGTATCAAACACTTTAATTCATCTGAAAAACATTGATCTAAAGTCATTCTCTTTCCTCTGAGTCAGTTTTATGCAAAAAAAATTTTAATATATATACTACATATTTTATATATATAACTTATATACATATATATCCCTAAAAATTTTAACAAGTTACTCTCTCACCTGAACAAATTTTTCATTTCACTTTTAATATATTTTCTTAATATTCTTACCTCCCCACATCATGAATCATTCTGACTAAAAAAAGAAAGTCAAGAAAATTCTTCCATGAACAAATTTCCTGGCACTTTTTCAAAAAAATGTAGTTGTTATCTTTTCAGAAGTTGTTATCTGTTGAAACCATGGTTTCCAACAGTTTCTCCTTGGGAGTTATAACCATCAAACATTTTTATTGCTTAAGGCAAAGTGATGTTTTTAAGTGTTTTATGCACAAAGTAAGTCTTTACCGTCACCAGCGTAGACTTAGGTTAAAATAAAGATTCACTCAGCAGTGACTCACTACTGACACGGCCCTATTTAGGGTAAAGTTCAGCAAGACAGTTCACACAATTTTATGAATTGAGATAAACAGAGAGAGAACACAAAAGTGAGTACAGATGCCCCTGTTACAGGCTGGGCTCCTGTGATGAACTAGTTTTCCTGGTTCTCACATCAGATTTCCCCTCCTTCCAATTTCTGACCCTAGTTTAGCCTGCTGGAGTCCCCAGACAAAGTCTCACCTCGACATCCTACAATGGCCATTTTCACATTTGAACACCACCTTCTGACTCACTTAGGACTGCTTTATACTTCTACCAATACCTGCGTCTCCACCATCCTGTTGTGGGGCAAGTTTTATTCTGAATCCAGGTGTGGAACTGTAAAACATCATCTTGTTGAATTTGTCTCACTGTTCTTGCTTGTATACATATACATTAACATATACATATATTTACATATGTAATACACATATATTACATATATATTTACATATACATATATTTGGGATTCTAAATCTGACAGAATTTCTCCCACATGGTATAATCATAACTCCAAGTATATCCAATAAGTATAGCATCTAATAAATACAGCATCTACTAAGCAGAGGACAAAAATGATGCTTTACTTGGCTCTGATCACGGGCCCAAGATGCAAGACCTGGGCTTCACTCTCTCAGTCAGCTGTCACTGCAATTTTATTTCATGAGCTGCAAGTAGTATGTGTGACCTTTCCTCACCATTGTTCTTGTTCCAGGGACAGATGTCTACCTCTAATGGGAAAATGGGGTCACATCTACACTTTAGAATAATTTATGATTATGAAATAGTTAAAACATACAGAAAGTCCATCCAGTAATTAAATAAAACTCATATACTCCCACTCATGTTTAACAGAATGTTGTCATATTTGTTTAAAAGTTTTCTAAAATAATAAATAAATGCCATGAATATCCCCTTTCTTGAATTTCCCTGATCCTATTCTCTTTATTTACTTCCCAGAATTGAAGAGAGGGAAGAATCCTTCAGTTAGCAGTTACTACGTACACACACTTCCTTAGAGCTCTATAGCATGTATATGTGTGTGGTACAGAGGTACATATCTGTATCCCTAACAATATACAGAATCCTATGTATCCCTAAGGACATAGCCTTTTGCAACTAACCTTTCTCACATAACTTTGTATTTTCCTAGCAAGTCTTCCTTTTTATACATGTAAGTCTAATTCATGTATACTCATGGTAGTATTGTATTCAATGTTATGTACATGCCACAAATCATCTACCCATTCTTCTGTTACTGAATTTTTAATTTTCTTATTGTCTATTTTTGTTTCTATATATTTTTATTACTTTGTGTTTGCTTGTATTTGTATGTATAATTGTTTTTGCCTTTATGAACATATTGCCACGCACAACTTTTGACCTGTCTCATTATGAACATAGGAGGTTCTATCCCTGTTAAATAAATTGAATGCACTCTTAAAAATTCTTATCACAAAGAAAACTCAGGATCCAAAGTCTTCACTGGGGAATTTTAGCAAACATTCAATAAAGAAATGCATAAATTCTTCCAAAAAATAGAAAAAAATGAGACTATTTTCCAAATTACAAATACACTCCGTATATTGTAATCTTTACTATTCTCCAAAACTTAAACTCAGCATTTCAAGATGCTAAGCCCTGCCTCAGAAAATAAAATCTCAATTCTCCATTTCCCAGAGTTTGGATGAGAAGGAGTCTGAAAAACTGCACTTTTAGGCACCAGACAGAGTTAACCAAAACCCAAAAGCATGAAAAAATGGAGGTGGTTACACAAATGATCTGGAATAAAAAAGACTGGAGTAAACACAAACTAATCTCTTCTATGGAAATATACTCTATTAACAGAAATCGCCTCTAATGCACTGGAGAACAGGCACTTTTGTAGGACACGCAAAGAATGTTTCACTAATGTCTCTATCACCAATATCCCAAGCACACCAACATAAGCTGCCTAAAAACACAAAAAAATCTTATGATGATTACCTGAAATTCTCATCTTTCAAGATTTCACATATACACATAAACTAAAATAACTGACAGAGAGATTTCTCAGTCTGACTCAAAAATAAATAATAAAAAAGCATTCTTCCCAAGTCCTTTGAAACCGGCTCAAGGCCGACACCTCTCGCTGTGCCTAATGTTACAGAAACCTATAAGCCATTAACACCACCCATATTAAATATATAAAAATCAATTCCAATGCCCTGTGGTACTTCCAAAGTCCCAACGTGCAACTGGAAATATACAAGAAAATACTACCTGCTCCCCAATGTCCTTCAGATTTTTGTCTGATTTATTGTGGAAAGTCAGCTGTGCCCACCTGCACCAGGGACATCAGGAAGCCGTCAGCAAGTCTGATGGTCTTTGGCAAGTTCCCAGTCAGGCTCTTCGTCCAGAGGCCAAGGCCAGCGCTCAGGTGGCCACACGAGGTCTCCATGGCACTAGATCCACAGCTACAGGGGGAAATCACCTGCTACCCCGGCCCTTCTTCCCACTGGTCCAACAACAGGCTGTGACCCACTGCCCAGTGCTTACCTCCTTCCTTCATTATGGGGGACATGGGATGCTTTTACTCTCTCTGAAAGCTCCTATTAACCCAATGATAACAGCGATATAGTTGAGGGCAACTTTAACCTCTCCTCTTTTAATACGTATGTTTATAGTTGGCAGATTTTTTAATTGAAGTATAGTTGATTAACAATATTGTGTTGGTTTCAGGTGTACAGCAAAGCGATTCAGTTATTTTTTTAGGTTATATTCCGTTATAGGTTATTACAAGATATTGAGTATGATTCCCAATGCTGTACAGCAAATACTGGTTGCTTATCTATTTTAAGTGTAGTAGTTTGTATCTGTTAATCCCATACTCCTAATTTGCCCCTCTCTCCCTCCTTCTCCACTTTGGTAACCATAAGTTTGTTTTCTATGTCTGTAAGTCTGTTTCTGTTTTGTATATAGATGCATTTGTGTTATTTTTAGATTCCACATATAATTGATATCATACAGTATTTGTCTTTCTCTGTCTGACTTACTTCACTAAGTATAATATTCTCTAGGTCCATCCATGTTGCTGCAAATGGCAATACTTCAGTCTTTTTTAAGGCCAAGTAGTAGCCCAGTGTATATATGTACCATATCTTCTTTATTCATTCATCTGTTGATGGACACTTAGGTTGCTTCCATGTCTTGGCTATTGTAAATAGTGCTGCAATGAACATTGGGGTGCATGTATCTTTTCAAATTAGAGTTTTTGTTTTTTCCAGATGTATACCCAGGAGTGGATCACTGGATCTTATGGTAACTCTATTTTTAGTTTTTTAAGAACCTCCATACTGTTTTCCATAGTGGCTACACCAATTTACATTTCCAACAGTGTAGGAGGGTTCTCTTTTCTCCACACCCTCTCCATCATTTATTATTTGTAGACTTTTTTTTTTTTTTAATATTAATTAATTTATTTATTTAGGCTGCGTTGGGTCTTCGCTTCCGGGCGAGGGCCCTCTCCAGCCGCGGCAAGTGGGGGCCACTCTTCATCACGGTGCGTGGGCCTCCCACTATCGCGGCCTCTCTTGTTGCGGAGCACAGGCTCCAGACGTGCAGGCTCAGTAACCGTGGCTCACGGGCCCAGCCACTCCGCGGCATGCGGGATCCCCCCAGACCAGGGCTCGAACCCGCGTCCCCCGCATCGGCAGGCAGACTCTCAACCACTGCGCCACCAGGGAAGCCCTATTTGTAGACTTTTTGATGACGGCCATTCTGACTGGTGTGAGGTGACACCTCGTTGTAGTTTTTATTTGCATTTCTCTAATAATTAGTGATGTTGAGCATCTTTTCATGTGCCTGTTGGCCTTCCGTATGTCTTCTTTGGAGAAATGTCTACTTAGGTCTTCTGTATCATTCTAATACAGATGCACAGGAAGTTTAATGAAAAATTATAAATGAACTTTTAAGTTTTCAGCCTAAATCACAGATAAAGAAGAGAATGTGGCTATATCCAGTACCATCAACCAAAAAAGGATTTGCTACTTATAGTATTTAGGGGAGCACTGACTAATCAGAGAATAAGCAGTTATAAAGATAAATTTTATTGGAGCCAAAATCTACTCAACAGCTCCCCTGCAGGCAAACTCAAAAGAATCACCTCAAAGCCAGACATGTGAGCCCTAATACAGCATCTGGGTCAGCTTCAGCATCTTACCCCAGCCCATCCCAACCCCCACGCGGTTCAAATGTATACACAAGTAAAAATATTTGAGGCTCTATGTATTGCTACGATTCATATTGTTTGGGGTGTAAACAGTCCTCATTGACATTGAGAAATTAGTACTCAGGTACTTATCTGAGAAGGTCCGCTCACCTTCACTAACCATAGATTTTCCCTCAGTTCCTGGTTGACACCAGTTTTGCTTGTGCTAATCACACCTCCAGCCTCACTGCGTCGGATGTGGAAGTTACCTCTCCAGCTTTGGGCATGCAATCTGGTAAAGGAAAACAGGTTGTTTCCCCACTAGAAGCTCAATAACTCATTCAGGGATCTTTATCTTGTTAGCACCGTGATTTAACCAACTGAGAAGACTGCCTCTGACCTTATGTTCCCAGGCTGCACACAAAAGGGATAGAAATTTCTGGAACTCCTCTGCTGTCCTGCATTTCCTTCAGTCTGGATTTACCTAAACCACCTA
Source organism: Balaenoptera ricei (assembly GCF_028023285.1). NCBI lineage: Eukaryota > Metazoa > Chordata > Mammalia > Artiodactyla > Balaenopteridae > Balaenoptera > Balaenoptera ricei. The sequence continues at coordinate 7,321,330 of NC_082659.1, read as the reverse complement.
AGAGTTGGGTTCCTATCCAATATTTAAACCACTCAGGCAAAGGAGTTTGCTCAACCTGTCTTTCTGACAGGTTATGAAAGGGCTGTCTGTGTTTATCCACATCCTCTTTTCTGATTCTAACTTAAGTCTGGGAAAGATAACAAGGGCTACCATAAAAATGAAGCACAAAATAGAGAGTTCACAGTAGAAGAAACTAGAAGGAGGGGACATTTGCCAAGCCACTGAGAATTCAGGTTTGGTTTAGGCAGAAGCCACAGCTAGAGGGAGAAAAAAGCAGTAGAGGTTCTGGTGTCCACAAGGAGCTAGAACGTCATAACCGGAGTCTGGGTGGGGATCAACACAACCAATCTCCTCTCAAGATGTTTGCCAACTTCTGAATCAATGCAAAGCAGGAGGCTAAGGCATTAAGTAGAAAAATCTGTGAAGTAGTAGAAGAAAAATGTCCATAGTCTCTGTGTTGAGGAGACAAAGACCCACCAGGCTCTCAATAAAGACGTTATTACAGAAAATGAGGTAATGAACCAAGAAAAAGGATCCAGGAAACAAGAGCAAGAATGTATCCTACAAGGAAGGAGGTGATGGTGAACCTAGGACGAGGGCTGTGCAGTAGTGCTGGAGAGCACCTGGCCCAGACTGGAAAAGAAATCTCTGGAAAGAGATTTTCCCCAAGGGGAAATGGTAGAACATTTGGTACATTTGAATAGTTGGAAAATATCCTTGACAGACATTTAGCAGATATGTTGGAGCATTGCAAAAAAAATGTTATTGAAGGGAACATGAAAGGAACTATACTAAAACTGAGGCAAGTATTTCCTCTAGGAAAAATTAAAAGGTGCATGAGCCCACCACTTTGTTCAACCAGGAACATTAATAAAAATCTGGCTATTGCTTCAAAAAATGCAATGTAGGAATATTAAAAGCATGGAAAGAGAAAACTTGTGATTGAGGGATATGCATAACGAGCTAAATCTTCATCCATCATAGAAGGAAACCAGTAAATAATATCTAAAATGGAAATGTGTTAAAGCAGTAAAGCACAGTACTTAGAAATAAAGACCTAATTAACATAAGAACAAAAATAGTTGACATTACTGTCTAGATGGGGATGAGGGAGGCATAGTGTGAATGACCGGTAGTTTTATTATTAGGCTTTTAATACTATTGACTTTTAAACTATGTCAATGTACAAGCTTAATTAAAAAAAATAAGAATTAGCATATTTTTAAATGTCATGAAATAATTGTATACACATTTCCATTGAAAATTAACAAAATAAATTTTCATTCCCAAAGATGTCAACTTCCCTTATGTAAGAATCAGAGTTGTATAGAAGAACTAAAAGGGATTTTAATATATGTTGTGCAGAATATGTGTATTTACACAGCAGCTGAGAACTGAAAAAGTTCTATTTCTTGGATCTCAATTGTAATAATGTACACCTTGAGATTTCTGGAAAATAATTGCTTGCAAAACCAACAAAACACCCAAAACACAAATTATGTTTAACAAAGCCTGGCTTTTTAAATTGCACCATATAATCACTGTATTTGAAGTCTTCAATGTAATGATACAATTATCTTTCTGTGAACTTTCATACATTTTTTTCAACAAATATATATTGACACCCCTACTAACTGCCATGCACTTGCTAAATAATTAAGAGTACAAAGATAAAGCTGAAAAATAGGTCTTGCTGTCAGGAAGCCCATGGAAACGCACACAGGCTCTCATTGTCGTCAATATAAATATCAAAGAACAAAGATTCTAAATCTCCATTTGCTGATTTACCTCACAATTTAACCCCCAGCCAAGTCAATACTGAGATTGATGTTCTTAACAGAAAACCTCTTCAGGGATTTTTGTGGGGTGATTCCAATAGTATCAATATAATTCCCAAATAATTCTGACCACTATTTAGAATCCCTAAAGAGAATAGGACATGAAGTCAAGGGATAAAATCAGAGTCAAGTAGCTTTGTTAAATGGAAAACAAATGGTTGCTCCAGCTGAAATAGAAAATATCAGTTCTTGTGACAACTGTCAAGTCATTCTCAAAACTTTTGTAAAAACGGACTAAGATCATTCCCTTTTCTTCTAGGATTTGGGGATAAATAGGCACTTAGACAATTTCTTGGTTATTGTATTTACCACAATTCAGGTACATGCAACTATGCAGAAATAAAGTTATTTTCTTTATGCCACATGTGAAAATCTGTGGAATATCTCATGTTTAAATACACGTTTAAGGTTGTGTTTTATTTTAAAACAAGCCTAACAAGACCCAAAAGAAGTAAAAATAAACGAGTTCACTTCAAGTATTACTGTATATAATGTACTAATACCAGTGGTGTCCTTTTTCTATTTTGATAGAGGAAGACCCTAAGGAAAAAAATACCCTGTAAACTCATTTCATTTCATTCAATATCATTCTAACTTTCTATTCTTTTCTGTAGAAGGATGAATACTAAGAATGTAGTGATACAGAGGTTACCATTCACTTCAGTACAAATACTAAGAAAAGGAAAAGATGGGTCAATAAAAGTTCATTTGAGCCAATCTCTCTTTCTTCCTCCTTTAAGAAAACAAACCTCAATCTTACATTCAGTATTAGCTTGCCCTTTGAACTTAGAAAGAAAAACAAACAATTAAATCTTCCCTTACATACTAACAAGAGTTTATAGTAAAAACACAGAGCTATGCCCCAAGGAAATCAGTAATGAACAAGAATCAGTCTGTATCAGGACCTACTGATTTGGTTCTCAAGCACTTAAGATCACAGAATGGTGAGTCTCTTCAGTAAAAGGGGTCAGTTTGACAGGAAAAAAAACTCATTTTTTTCGTTATCAGTTTATAAATTATTCCTTTTAAAAGACAATATTGCAAAGTGGCTAAGAGCTTCTGGAATTGGACAGCCTGAGTTTGATACCTAATTTTGCTACCTTGTTACCAGAACTAGGTAACTTAACCTCTCTAAGATTTGATTTAAAAGGGATAATAAGAACCAGTCCTACAGCTATGCTGAGAATTATGTGACTATATATATATATAGCAGGTGACCAGTAATTATATAATTATATCAACATAATTGTATCATGTTTTTACATAATACAATTCTTACATATGTTCATGATATATTCTTACAATATTTTAAATCCCCCAAATCTGTAGTTACATTTTCTTTACATTTGTAACATTGTGTTTTCTCCTTTTTGGAACAGAGTTGGAAAAAAAAAAAAAAATTTATTTTGTTGGTCTTTTCAAGATTTGAGTTTATCTTTTGCCTTTTGTTTTATCAAGTAAGTCTAACATTCTTTTATTTTCTAATTCACTAATTTTTGCTTCTGTATTTATTGATTCCTCCCATCTAATTCTTTATTTATTGTGTTATTTTTCTTGAATGGCTTTTAAATGAATGTTTAATTCATTTACAGGAGTTGCTACATTAACAAATATTTTTCTCACATTTTTCAAAATACAATGTTAGAATTTTTACCTGCTTGTTGTAACTAATGTACTATTTTCACAATAACAGAGAATCAAACCTTAACTATGAACCTACACAATGACATAAATGGTCCTGGTCACGTGCCTGTCCTCTGGAAAACGTACAATAATAAAAATGTACGTGGAAAGCACAATGAGACAAAAAGCAGTGATTCTCAACTCAGGGTACACTTAGGCTGCTCTCAAAGTCTGAGCTACCTTAGCCCCACTCAAGAGCCTGATTAGATTAGACTTGGGTGGGACTCTTGTATCAGAATTCTTCATATTCCCTTGTCTATTTCTAATTCTGTAACATTATGGCTTCTATTGCACAATTCGGTCTATATGATGGCAAATTTTTAGGATTTATCAAGATTTCTTTTCCATTTTGTAATTGTTATATAGATTAAGTTCCTTCTATCTTTGCTACTTGTATGTCTACTGAACCTGACTATCACTGAGACAGGTATATTTAATGTCCCCAATATTAATGAGGCTTTAGCATCTTCTGAGCATATTCATGTATTCTGACACCATAATGTTCTGAAAATAAAAGTTATAGGACTTACATCTTTTAATGAATTTTTATCTCATAAAAATAAAATTAAAAATATAGAGTAAATATCAATGTCTAATATATTCTTCCTGCTTCCCAATGAATCACTTTGAGCATTCCATTCCTTTTTTAGTAATTATCAGATGGATAGATAGATAGAAAGATAGGTAGATAGATAAAGTTGTACTATTTCTTTGGGTTCTTCATTTAAAGCCAAAGAGCTCACAAAGCTGAAAATATTTACAATCTTGCACTTTGCAAAAAAAAGTTTGCCAGTCTTTGTTACATCCTAATGAATAAGAGCAATTAACAACAACTAGGATGATTCCCCTAATATATATATATATATTTTTTTTTTTTGGTAAATTTTTATTTATTTATTTATTTATTTTTGGCTGTGTTGGGTCTTCGTTTCTGTGCGAGGGTTTTCTCTACTTGCGGCGAGTGGGGGCCACTCTTCATCGCGGTGCGTGGGCCTCTCACTGTCGCGGCCTCTCCCGTTGCGGAGCACAGGCTCCAGACGCGCAGGCTCAGTAGTTGTGGCACACGGGCTTAGTTGCTCCGCGACATGTGGGATCTTCCCAGACCAGGGCTCGAGCCCGTGTCTCCTGCATTGGCAGGCAGATTCTCAACCTCTGCGCCACCAGGGAAGCCCTTCCCTAATATATTGATGAGCAAACAACATCAGGCACATACTGAGTTGTATACCGGCAAAGCTCATCTATGATGTTGGAATTCAGGATAGAAATTGCCTGAGTGGCAGGGATGTGACCAGAAGGGGGTGAAAGACAGCGCACTGGTGATGTTCCAAATCTTGACCTAAACTCTGGTCAAATTATACATTTATGACTTGTGCACTTTTCCACATGTGTGTCATATGTGTGTCCGCATTTTTCATCAATAAAAAAGTATTTTTAACTACATTAAAACAAAATTTACGAAGTATGGTCATGTTGGTATGGTACTGTTACCATGAGATAAGGTAGTATCACCATAAGCAAAATAGGAACATAATCCTGGGACGTAAAAGCCAGACCATAACATAAAAACATTAACTCCCAATCTTTTCTTCCTTACAGCTAAAGAAAATAAGGACAATAGAAGTCATTTGATTTGCTGAAATTAATACACTTGCTTTGTATAAAAGGGTAAATGAGGACCAGTATTCTGGCTTAAAAATCCAGCCCTTTTCCTACCATACAACATGTTACTGTTCTCTGCATCAAAACAAAGAAAAGTAAAATAACCTAAAAATGTGACCTTTATAACTTATTATTACCAGTTACCATCTCCATGAAATTACTGTATCATAATTTACCATTTAAAGCAGCAAATATTTCCATCGTTTGTTTAGCTTAATATGTCTTTTCAAAGAGAACAAAGAAACAAAAATAAAAACACTGTGATTAAAAATCTTGTCTAGAAGAAGTTAGAAAACAGAATGTCTGGCCTCTCCAAACCATGAGATAGTTCCTATCACCATGCTATTATAAACACAAAAATTCATTTTTAAATTTTGTAAACATTTAATAATAAAATATTTCAGACGTGCAGAAAATATGGAAAATAATAGGCAACATATTAGAGTCTTAGAATCTTAGATTTACTAGTTATTAACATTTTGATGTATATGTTTTTGATATTTTTACTATTTTTTAACTTAAAAAAAATGTAGGTGAAGCCAGTTGCTGCCATATATCTAGCCCATTGCATTGTCTCACTCCCCAGAAGGAACCCCCTAACCTCAAATTTGGTATTTTTGCATGCTTTTATGTATTATTTTACAAATTCTTTATGTACTTATATCACTATAAAATACTGTTTTATATATTTTAAAGTATATAAATAAATGCTCTGAATGTATCCTTATTTCAGATGGAAAGTTCTAAATGGCTTGCTTCCAAATAATTTTTAATACCCTCCTAGGACAGAAATCACTGACTTTCATCCTCAAAGCACTTTGACAGGTAGATTATAATTGCAATGTCCTATTCTGCCTGTCATATTTTATTTCTTAAGCTGCCTACATGTAAATTCAATCTGGTATCTATGTGTATAATTAATTAGATCCCAAAATAGAAATGGCAGCAGAGAATGGAATTTTGTTGTTGAAAGTATCAGAATTGACTGGGCTATCTTGATATTTCCTTATAGTCTGTGCGACCTTTTCCCACTTACATGAAATCTCAATAAGAAAGAGAATTGCTTTCTGTTTCCTGACTTCAACAAGAAGGTCATTATTCTTTTACTGGGTAACTTGGCAGTAAATAGCGTTCCTTCTTAAAGCTTTGCTTTTTAGCTTTAAGTCTGCTCCACTATCGTGTGTTTCTTCTATGAGTCACCCCTGACACCTCCTCTACCTCCTAGATCCCGTCCATTAATGCCTGTCCGTCTTCTCTGTTGTCATCTCCATCTCCTGGAGCCAAGCCACATCCAATCCCATCATGCTACATCAATTTAACCAAATCTGCCATTGTGTCCCCCAATCTGATCCCGTTACAGCTGCTCTAAAGAAGAAACCGAAATCTCTGGTTCTTAACATTCTCTAAGTTCCTGCATCTTCTGGATCTTATCACATCTCCAGCCTCATTGAGAACTAGTTCCTGCTCCGTGCTCTTTCAGTTACTTCAATGTTGCATGCTCCTTCATCCCTCCCAAAAGCCCTGGCATAACCAGTACCCTTTGCCCAGGGCTCTGTCCTCCACTCCAGACACAGTCCTCTCCTAAGAAAGTCCCCTCATTACTTAATTTACTCGCTCTTTTCACAACCTTCACAACCTTATCAGTGTGTGTGTGTGTGTGTGTGTGTGTGTCACTTTTTCCCTCCCTCATTAAATCACAAGCTCCATCAGAGCAGGGACCCTATGTGCAAAGTTCAACATTCAACACTGGACCAGCACTTAGCAAACTCATCTTACAGTAGGTGTTTACTGAATGGTTGTTGAATTATTTTTTAAAAACGGGCATTTGTATCAACTAATGAATACATGAGCAACTGGAGGGCAGTGTCCCTGATATCTAGCAGTGTTTGTTTATAAAAAAATGAGGGGAAATATATAAAGGTAGCACCAACCTTACCAACTAGAGAATTGGCAGCTGCCAGCACAGCTCACAAAAGCTGCCCTGTGGGCTTGCCTGTGGGTAGAGTTTCCATCAAATTCACTAGTTGCCTACCCGTGTATCTTCATGGCTTAACTTGTCAGCAAGCTAACCGAAATCTAAACGCAGGCTCCTTGGGGAGATGAAAAAGCACGTGAGGGTTGTAATCAGGCAGGAAAGCAGAACCTGTGGAAGCTTTGGGCTGCTTAGGAGGCCATCATGGGAAGGAGTTAGAAACATAAATGCAGTGAGGGAACGTTTAGTCTGTTGCATCTCTGCTTTAGCTCCTGACACTTCTGGTGGGAACGTAAGGAGAGAGAAAACTGGACAATGAAAGACGCGAGCAGTGCAGCACGTTCCAGCCCTTTGCAGCCTTCCACCTGTCACCTTCTTTCCTTTCCACTCCCACGAGCCATTATCCTCTGAAAACCGGAAGCCCCATCCTCTCCCGACGCTGATGCTGAGAACCCCTGGTTTTTCCACATTTAATGTATCTTAAACCATTTATAAACAAAAAACTATTCTTAAGGAAAGTGTCTTTCCTTATCTCTTCTTGCATGCAAAGGAAATAAATGAGGAAACATTTTTGTATTTAAATGATTTACACCTGTGAATGCCTGTGATTTTTTTTTTTTTTTTAACCATCATCATGTCTATTTCAAGACATGGCATAATCATTTGCTTTGCCCTCAGGTGTGTATTCTACTTATTATTATAGGGTCTAAGAAGTAGCTCCCCCTAAACTGTCTAAAAATGTTGCTTTCTTAGGGTTTTAAGATGTTCTGTCTACATTTAAAGTTAATAACAAAGAGCTACTGGAGGCAACCTTGACACCTTTTCAAATCGAACAAGTAGTGGTACAGCTGTTAGCTATGAAATTCACAGACAAATGAAATTCATTCTAGAGGTGAAACAATTCCAGCCTGGGGCAAAGATGTGTGAGCAGATGGTGGAAAAAATGTACACAGATCATGCAAAGACTAAAAAAAAAAAAAATACCCACTAAGTCAAGTATATTATCACCACTTTGGAATTCATATTTTTGTAGTCCTCTAGGTTTACAAAGTGTGTACTCTTAATAAAAATGAACTGAGAATTATTCTTCCAGCTGCCAAAACTAACTGTAAAGTTGTATTAACAAGAACAGTGAGGTTTAGGGACAGACAAATAGACAAATGAACCAAACAGAGTCAAAAATTAACCCAACATAACAGATAGGAACGTGATATATAACAGAGTGCCATTATAATTCAGTGAGATTATTTTAAAAAGTGGTGAAGCATTTACCTATCATTATGGTGGGGGGGAGTGGCATTTAAGTAGACCTCTCTTTTTCTTTTCTCTTCTTCATGGGCACATGGCTAAATGGCCTTTCTCAGCCTCTCTTGCATTTAGAGGTGACCATGTACCTGAGCTCTGGCTGATGGAAGGTGGCAGAATCAATGCACCCACCTCCAGGTCTGACCCACTGGAAGACTCCTGTGCCATCACCATGACTTCCCCACTCCTCTGGCAACCTTGAAGCCAAGTGTCAAATAGCAGAGCCACAATGTGGAAGGAGCCCGTGTCCCTGAGGCAAGTCTTAGAGGAGGGACACCTGCCAATCAGAAACACCCGTTTTGGACTTACCTGAAAGAGGTAAATTTTTATTGGGTAAGACCACTGAGATTTGGGGGTTTATTTGTTAAAGCAGCTAGCATTACTTTTTCTAATACAGATTTCCTCTTCATACCATACACATGCCACCTGTGTCATCAAAGATCTAAAGGTGAAACCTTTGACACCCTCCAGAATAGAATATAGGAAAATGTATTTATGACATCTAGGTAGAATTGGAATGCTTAAACAAGACACAGATGCAAAACAGCAAATCATAAAGGAAGAATCTAGCTACATTAAAATGAAAAAAATCTGTATTATAAAATACATTATAAGCATCATAATCAAAACAATGCAAAGCAGACATGGAGAAGATATTTATACTGCACGTGACTGACAAAAGATTAGTATGGAGAACATTAAAATTCCTGTAAATATTTTTAAACAAAGAACACAATAGAAAAAATGAACAAAGGATGAAATCTGAATAGCCAATATAAGTATAAAAACATGGTCAAATTACTACCAAATTATGAGTAATTGAGGGAATACACAGAAAATCAGAGTGAAAAGTTTGACAAACATTTCAAAGCTGCATAAGGATAAGGGATTGTAACCACACTGACAGCCAGCAGGGTTGGGAGCTGGTGCAGCCTCTTTAAAGACCAGGTGGAAATATCTAGTTCATGTGCACATGTAAACCCACGACAACTCAGCCAATTCCACTGTGAGGCACATAATCCAAAGAAGTTATCACACCTACACAGATATGAGAAAATTTCCTGTAGATACATTTATAGTTGCAGAAACTTGGAAATAACCTTACAAAGTCCATAATACATAAAATCTGGAATGGTCATAAAATTGAATGGTATATAATAGTAAACACTAACAAACTAGATGCATATGTTTTAACAAGTCTAATATTGGGAAAGAAGAAGGAAATTGAAGAATGGTAAATACAGTAAGAATAAATGTGTATAAATTTTCAAAACAGAAAAATACCTTCTTTTGCATATAGAGACATTTATGGTTACTGAAGTTCAAAACGTTGCATGGAAAGGATGCAGAATCCCTTTAGCAGAGAAGGTGCAGAGGAAAAGGGAGACCAGGTTAAGATGTGGGTCTGTGACTTTAGCTGTCTCTTGAATATTTTGCATCTTTCAGTAAAGGCAACTAAAGCAAATATACTCCAAAAATGTGTTAAAAGTCTAGATCAGATGTCTGTTGTATTATTTTCTACATATTTAGAATATGTTAAAATTAAAAATTAAGTAGAAATGAAATGAATTAATAAATATGATAACCAAATTGTAAGGTTATCCCATATCCTTTGAATCAACGTCTTCTTCTGAGCACAGAAAAGCCTTCACACACACTGCCCACAAAAAATTAAAAAGAGAAACAAGGAGGGAGGGAAGAAGGAAGGACTAAATGAAAGAGGAGAAGGAAAACAATATTTAGTTTTACAAGATGTACTTTTTATCCAAATGAAAAGATGGCAATCTACTGAGAAGGAAATATTTGCTCAGAAAGTAAAATTTTTGTATGTTAACATGCTAAGGAACTAGAACTTTACTGCAAATGTTTTTGCCTTTGACTGTCTCATCTCTTGATGCCTCAAACATTTAAGACACTTCAATCCTATTAATCATCTAATTTAATCTGTGTAACAAGCCTATAAGGTAGCAAAAATGGTCCAAAGGACTAAGTTGTTCCTCGTTAAACAGCTGGTGTGGGCCAGGGCCTGAACACAAACCCCAGGATCCTGACTCCTGACATGCTTCCTATACGCCTAGACTACAGGCGTGTAGAAAAGAGAAAACGGTGCAAAATCAGGAAGAAACGGCACAGGCTTGACTCTGTACTACTGCGAACCGACATAATTCAAATCCCCTCTGCAGGGCAGCAGCTCATATTTTTAACCTCAGATTTCCCCACAAAGAAAGAAAAACACTAGCCCCTGTTATAAACAAGATTACAGGCCCCAAATGGAGTCACTTATGCTAAGCCCCCCGTCACCAAAGTGAGAATTAACTACAGTTTCGGCTCTCCCAGAGACGGAATCTTAACCCAGTCAATCACCTGGTCAGCACCGGTTAGGTCATCTGCCTGCCAGACACCCGGCATCTTCTGGAGGAACGTGACTTTGCAACAACTAAACCGCTTTTTTGGCCAGTATACCTGCCTCGTCCAGCCCGCTTCTGCCTATAGAAGTCTCTGACTTCGTACAGCTCCGAGAAGCTCCTTTCTCTCTTCTAGATGGGATGTTGCCCCCTCGAACTGATTTTTGCTCAAATAAACTCCTAAAATGTTTACTATGTCTTGGTGTATCTTTTAACGGTTCTGATGTCGGAAGAGAGAACCAAAGGAGACCCCTCCCCCTACACGCTGCCTACCCCCAGGAGCAAAGAGCAACCAGACGTGGTACCTGCTGAGCCCTGAGCTCACGCTTTCTTGCCGGCTCTGGAGGTGGTGGGCAAGTACCCCTGGATCCTAGTTCACAGCCTTGCATTATGAGCTTTCAGACTTTTTTTTTTTAATTTTAATTTATTTATTTTATTTATTTATTTTTGGCTGCACTGGGTCTTCATTGGTGCTCACGGGCTTTCTCTAGTTGCGGTGAGCAGGGGCTACTCTTCATTGCGGTGCGCAGGCTTCTCATTGCGGTGGCTTCTCTTGTTGCAGAGCACGGGCTCTAGGCACGCGGGCTTCTGTAGTTGTGGCACGTGGGCTCAGTAGTTGTGGCTCGCGGGCTCCAGAGCGCAGGCTCAGCAGCTGTGGCGCATGGGCTTAGTTACTCCGTGGCATGTGGGATCTTCCCAGACCAGGGCTCGAACCCGTGACCCCTGCATTGGCAGGCGGGCTCTCAATCACTGCGCCACCAGGGAAGCCCAAGACTTCTTTTGAGTGCTTCTTTTTCTGGGCTGGATCTGGCCAGAGTCAGGCCAGATCTGGCTTAGAAACCTGACTGGGCCCAGGGTTGAACTGGATCTGACTTAAGCTGGCCCTGGTCCAGTGTGGGGCTTCAGGTGAATACAATTTTGTTTTAAGGCTAATCAAGCAGGTTAAACTCACTGAAGATCATCTTGAATTACAGTGGCCACGGTGGAGAACCTTTAACCTGATAAGGTGATCCACTTAAGAGGGGCCCTAGAGAAAAGGGGGGTCTCAAACAGGCACTCACCAGAAAGGGTAGAAGGAACATTATTTTTCTCCTCTACAGTTTCTGGGGACCTGGATGAGACCCTCTGGGACACCCGCACTTGCTCCAGACCTGCAGATGCGATCCCGGGGACACTGGCAAAGCTGGCAAAAGGTGAGGGTTCTTACCGAAGTCAGCTCTCCCGGATCTCTGCTGCGGGGCCTGGTCGAGAGGAAGGTACAATTTCATGTTGTCCCTTCCTTTCCAAATCCAGGTGGGCAGGAAGAAACAGTTGTGAGCATTAGATCTTGGAGGCGTGACTCATGAATTAGCTTTCAGGTGCCCGCTGGTGGTGGCTCTTGATCTCCCAGGGACAGCTATGCCTGCTTGTTTGTCTCATTTGTGTCCTGAGAACCTGACTTGGCAGCCATCAGGTTGGGGACCCCCAAATATGGCCAGGCAGAAATGGGGGTCACTCCTCATCTGTGGCTCAGGTCCTACTGACGGCTGTCAGCTCTCAGGGGAATTGTCTGAGTCTTTCTTTTGCTACCTTTGGGAGTGGCTCTGGATCTTGGGGGGGTGGTGTCTTTTGCACCCTTTTGGGGTTTCTGCCTGTCACAAACTTCTCCCTGATTTCCAGTGCTTCAGTTTCTGTGAAACAAACTCAGCCCTCTCTCTATCAGTGTCCTAACCCTGGGGGTCCGTTTCCCTGCTCCTGGGCAACAGCTCCAAACCCAGAGAACCATGCCCCCAGGCTCTGTACAAAGCAAGAGACACAGGCAAGGGTAACCAGAATCAAACCCCTGTGTGGTCTGCAGAGCCTCACATTTCACTGGTCTCCGTGGCTGTCACTTTTCCTGTCCTGAGCTAAATGGCCAGGAGGCCTTCATGACTCAAAATTAGCTTCCTTTGGCAGATCCCTACTGGCCTGGCTAAGGGCAAATGCAAATGAGGCTATGATCAGAAACCTCTCCTTAACTCTTGAAGATACTGCAGAATCTGCTGCTAAACCAACAACTGCCTGACAAATGTCCCTAGACTCTCTCTCTGGCCAAAGTTGTTCTTGACAATAGGATGACCTCCAGTTACCTTTCAGCTGAGCAAGAAGGTGTGTGTGTGTGTGGCCAACACCAGTGCCTGCACCTGGGCGGACATTTCTTGGGAGGCTGAGACTCAGTGACATAACATCACTAAGCAAGCCAATTGGCTTAAGAAAGTGACTCCTTCCATGGGGTCTTTTTTGACTTTTTTGATTCTTGGTTTGGGCCTTGGGACCATGTCTCCAAAGGGCACCCCAGGCATTGGGAATTATCCTGCTCGTCCTAATCTTAGTAATCTCCCGGGTACACTGTCTCCTCTAAAAAACTTTAAATGCCTGTTCACAGCCGCCAACCACCAGGCAAATGATCTCCCTAAAACTAGAACATCAGAAAAGGAACAAAGAGAATGACCAGCTTAAAGAATGTGACGTCAAGGCCTGTGAAGACCACAGAGAGAGTCGGAAAAAACCTACAAGAACTTGAGAGCAGTAGCTGGGAGAAGAACTCAGGTCTTAAATTTTGATCACACCAGTTCATTAGCCTGACAATCTGATCAAAAGGGGGAAACTGTTAAAAACAACAGGCCCCAAACTGAGTCGCTTATGCTAAGCCCCATGTTAACAAACTGAGACTTAATTACCGTTTCGGCCTCTCTCAGAGATGGAATCTTAAGCCAGTCAATCAAGAATCACCTGATCAGCACTTGTTAGGTCAACTGCCTGATAGACACCTGCCTTCCTCTAAAGGAAAATAACTTTGAAACAACCAAGCCACTTTTGTGCCAGTGTAACCCCTTCATTTCCACTCCCTTCTGCCCATAAAAGTTTTCGATTTTGTGGAGCTCCTCAGGGCTCCTTTCTGTCTGCTAGATGGGGTGCTGCCCAATTCAAGTCAACTTTTGCTCAAATATACTCAAGATTTTTAACATGTCTCAGTTTATCTTTTAACACAACTAATCTAAGCAGACTGTTAGGCAATCAAGGAATCCTTTCCATTCAATGTTTCCTGGTTTAGAAGAAGCAAATGCAGGGTAAGCTGTACCATTCGAGATAGAAATAGAATAAAATACCCCACTGCTCCCAGAAATGGCTGGAACAAGCAGAATTCAACTTGAAAAACCAAAGGCATCATTTTGGGGCGGATGATCTCTTTCAATGAGCTTAAAACTTGGCCGATTCTGTGTGAACACAGAGTGATGGTTATGATTCCAGCCATCAGATGGGCATTTGATTGTGTGCTGTGAACAGGATCCAGAGCTTAACTAAAGATGCTCATGGCTTGGAATGAGCACACTGAGGGCTCGAAGAGGCTGCAGGGCCTCGGGTGGCCTCTCAGCTTGGCCTTGAACTCGAAACCTGCCCAACCCTCTCAATCAATCGCACACATTCCAGCGATAAAAGGAGAGCCTGTGGGTCACCACGCTCCATGACTCGGTTTGCACAACTGTAAAATGGATGCTCTTTCAATTTAGAAACTCCACGGTGTCTGCCAGCAAGAGGTCACCGTCAGATGCAAGCACCACTGGGGCCTCAAAGCCACCAGCTCTCCTAGATGAAACATCTCTCATTTTGTGAACGACTCGTTTTAAAAACAATTATTCCAAACAGAATACACATCAATCTCATTCATTATTCACATCTGCTGTTGTGCCCGCAACTCATTTTCTCCTCACGGCTGCATTCAATTTTTATTTATTTATTTATTTGCACTAAACTTTGAGAGGATAGCTCTCACAATCCCCCTGTAATCTTTTCTTTGGCTCATTTGAAGGAAAAACAAAATCCGCACTTGAGAAGTTTCCAAATATTCCCATGTAATCAACAGCGATCCTTGACCGGCACCTTGCTAACACCCCCCAAAAATGCATAAGAAATGGCCTTTCCATGTGTGAGCTGTCAGCTTCTGCAATTCACTTCTGTTTTTATCAGTTTATGATGCTTCTCCTGATGTTGGCTGGCGTCCGGGCCTATAAAAATTGCCTGGCACAAAGCACTCCTGAGCGGGTACACAGCTATATAAGGTGCATCTGTCACACCAATTTATGCAAGCTGAATTGCTGACAAGGACCATTTTTTGAATCAAAAAAAAACCAAACAAACAAATAAGAACTTCTTTTTAAGGTACAAGGGAGAATATGCAAATTCCAAAAAAGAAACTGGTGCGAGGGAGTGGAGTGCGGGGTCGTCAATTCAAAACTGTGAAAAGAGACCCTCTCCTTTTTTGCGTGTCCAAACCTCAAAAGGAGAACTGGTCAGAGGTGGTAACTTAAGTCCCAGGAAAGTAAATCAGTAGCTCTAAAATTCTCATCGATGCAGCAGTCTCCCATTGGAAACAGAAGATGACTGCACTGCCTGAATGCATTGCCTTAGCTTCTGTTTTGGTTCCACGTCAGGGGAAGGGAATTTTAGGAAAAGCCAAAGACAATACAGTTGGTAACTTTAATATGATTTATCAAGTAGGAAGCCTGATATTGGCTTTCACTTTTGTGACCACAGAAAGAAAACCCTACCTCTAACTCTTTCCTTTTATATAAAAAATGTTCTTTACTGTGTCTTGCAGAAATACCCAATTACCCTTAATTTCTGGCCACTTAAAAATGTTCAGGAGAAGCACAGCATTTCTAAAATAACATACAAGGGCTTCCCTGGTGGCGCAGTGGTTGAGAATCTGCCTGCCAATGCAGGGGACACGGGTTCGAGCCCTGGTCTGGGAAGATCCCTCATGCCGCGGAGCAACTAAGCCTGTGCGCCACAACTACTGAGCCCGCGAGCCACAACTACTGAAGCCCGTGCGCCTAGAGCCCGTGCTCCGCAACAAGAGAAGCCACTGCAATGAGAAGCCCGCTCACCGCAACAAAGAGCCGCCCCGGCTCGCCGCAACTAGAGAAAGCCTGCGTGCAGCAATGAAGACCCAACACAGACAAAAATAGAATAAATTAAATAACACACAAATGAAGCCATAGGGCACTAAAAGAAAAGGAGAAGGAGAAGGAAGTTATTGCTTCATATTAAGAGCTGATTTGTTTAAAAAAAAGTATTAGGAGTTGATAAATTTTCAGTTTTAATATTTTCCTTTGAATAATTATAACACATAGTTATTTGTTTTGCAGAAAGCATTAATCCCATGATCATGTTTTGGCCAAGCCCAGAAAATAACATGTATATTCTCAAGAACATAAATTCCTCTAAAAAATACAACAAACTAGTGAATGTAACAAAAAAGAAGCAGACTCACAGACATAGAGAACAAACTGTGATTACCAGTGGGGGTAGGGGAGGGGGAGGGGCAGATAGGGAGAGGGGAGTAAGAGGTACAAACTATTAGGTATAAAATAAGCTACAAGGATATAGTGTACAACATGGGGAATATAGCCAATATTTTATAATAACTATAAATGGAATATACCTTTAAAAATTGTGAATCACTATACTGTACACCTGTAACTTATATAACATTGTATAGCAACTATACTTGGATAAAAATAAAAAATTTTTAAATGTTAAAGGACATAAATTCCTTCTTCAACTATTATTTCTCTATATGTGTATATTACTAAAGACTTAAATACTCAGTAAAATACAACACTTTCCCATTTAAAAATTCTAATATTTCCAAGCCTAAGGCTCACTGCATTTTTAAAACTTACATCTCACGTAAAGCTCATTTACTACATCTTCACCAAATGAAAGAATGATAGCTGTGGTTCTATTGGGTTAGTCTAGAAATTCTGTAAGCATTATAATAGCCATGATTTTCAGAACTCAACTATCACTCCCAAATAGTTCATCACTCTAAGCCATGAAGCTCTCTTGCAGATAAGATACCAGGTAGTTCATCCTGATTTCCCAAAAGTCCTGCAGTAGGCATGAAAATTGAGCCTCAGCTGTGACCTCCCAAACCTTGAAAGTTGCCAGGAATTTGGAGTCTGTACTTGCCGTGTGGCAGGGTCCTTTCCGTCACTGCTGTAGCAAGAGAATTCCTGAGAGCAGATTCTTGTTTGTGGGTTATGACCAAGCTTGCAACAGGAAGGCTTTGAAGGATGGAATAGTTCTAGACAAGTAGGGGGTCCAGGGGGCAAAGGGCATGGAGCTGACAGCATGATCAAAGCAGGAAGGAGAGCTCTCGGGCATGGCACAGAGAGGGCAGAAGTGTTTGCAATTATGGGGCTGGGGGTGCCATGGTGAATGAGAATAGAAGTAATGAATGATAAAGATTACGTTAGATGGATGGGATGGGACTGGGTTGCGGAGCATGAAAATGTGAAGAAACAATTAATTACTGGGTGAAACGGAACAAAAAAAAGGGAGTAATAATGGATTCTAGAGGAGGAACGTGACAAGACAAAAGTAGTGCTGAAAAACAGTAGCTCAGCAAAATTGCTACAGAATAAATGTTTTGTAATCCCCCCAAACTTGCATGTAAAACCTAATCCCCAGTGTTATGGTATTGGGGGGGATGGTTGGGAGGTGATTAGGTAATAAGGATGGAGTCCTCATGAGTGGGATTGGTGCCCCCATCCATCACGTGAGGACGCAGTGGGAAAACACCATCTTAGAACCAGGAAGGGGCCCTCACCAGTCACCACATCTGCCTGCACCTTGACCTTGGACTTCCAGCCTCCAGAACTGGGAGAAATGAATGTTTGTTGATTATAAGCCAACAGTCGATGATATTTTTGTTATAGGGGTTTGAACTAAGTCAAGAATCTTCTAGAAGGCATTGGAAGTGGAAGAACTTTGAAGAGACCACTAAAACAATTCAAACTTTTTTTTTTTTTTTTTTTTTTTAGAGCACAGCCTGAACAGTGAAAATGAGCATGGAGAGAAGAGGATACATTCAAGAGAAATTTTGAAAGAACTTTTCCAACCAATCTGTAATGAAATAAGTATGAGATAGAAAATACTATTACCATTTAAATTTGGGGGAAATTGCAAAGAACAGTTTTGAATTCATAATGCCATTAATGGGGGAAAGTACTATAATTTTTCTGTAAAGTTTTCACAGTAAATTTTTCTTTACTGGTCAGATGTGAGAACAAGATGATTCTTAAAGCTCTTAGTATTGCCCCCAGTTTTAATACTTTTGGCATTATAATATTGCATCAGAAAATTTCCAAGTTATATGTTACCTAGAAAAACAAGTTTATTTTTCTTTAATTTATCCACCAACAATGAGCCTATTGTATTTTTCTCTTCACTTCTGCTTCATTTTCAAGAGGTTGCAGCTGAACATTCAGGACTATTCAATCAACACAGGCTGGTGGGTGGGAAAGTTAATGTTATCTCATGATACATTAGAGAATGGTATTCTCTCCCTTAAAATATGAATAAACAGCCCACAAGGACATCTAGCTCTGATTTTACCTTCAAATTATAAACCTGTTGTAATGCGTATACTATAAAAGAATACATCCTATTCTTCAAATATAACTTAGGTTATTTCTTTTTCTTCTTTTCACACCATTCTTCCAACTCACATAACCACAATAGCCTTTGTGTGACAACTTAGTAGAATCTTCAATTCCAAGGTCAATGGAAATAATCATATAAAATATTCCTGGCTATAAAAATTGCTCTAAAATAGGCTATGGTTACATTTGCACCTGGCCAAGCACTCATTTGAGAATTTGAACATCAGCGTATTCCACTGCTAAAATACTTATTATCATGTCTAGATTTGTGCAATTGATCACTAAGAAACATTTATTTTGTAATTCTGAGGTTCAAACCATATGGTAACAAACGGATTTGATTCCATCCCTGATCTTGTCATGGAAAACATAGGTGATAATAACAATAATGGCAGATTAAAAGTATGTATTTATTTATTTTCTGGTTTTATTGAGATATAATTGACAAATAACATGTGTAAGTTTAAGATGTATAATGTGATGAGTTGATACATGTATATATTTCGAAGTGATTATCACATTAGTGTGAGCTAACACTTCCATCTCCTCACAAAACTGCCATTTCTTTTTTGTGGTGAGAACACTTAAGATCTGCTCTCTTAGCAGCTTTCAGGTGTACAATACAGTGTTGTTAACTACAGTCACCTTGCAGCCCATTAGATCCCCAGAACTTATGCATCTTAACTGGAAGCCTGTACCCTTGGACCGACATCTCTCCATTTACCCCCTGTTCAGCCCATGGCAACCACCATTCTACTCCTTGTTTCCATTATTTTGGCTCTTTAGATTCCATATATAAGTGATATCATACAGTATTTACCTTTCTCTGTTTGAACTATTTCGCTTAGCATAATGCCCTCAAGGTCTATCCATATTGTCACAAATGGCAGGAAGTCTTTCTTTCTCACGGTTGCATGGTATTCCATTGTGTGTGTATACCACATCTTCTTCATCTATTCATCCATAGATGGGCACTCAGGTTGCTTCCAGTCTTCGCTACTGTGAATAATGCTACAGTGAACATGGGTGTGTAGATATCGCTGCAAGACAGTGATTCCATGTCCTTTGGATGTATACCTAGACGTGGAATTGCTGGATCATATGGCAGTTCTATTTTTAGTTTTTTTGAGGAATCTCCATAATCTTTTCCACAGTGGCTGCACCACTTTACATTCCCACCAACAATGCACAAGATTTCCCTTTTCTCCATTTCCTTGCCAACAGTTGTTATTTGTCATCTTTTTGATGATAGCCATTCTGACAGGTGTGAAGCGATATCTCATTGTGGTTTTGATCTGCATTTGCCTGATGATGAGTGATACTGAGTATCTTCCCGTGTACCTGATGGCCATCTGCTTGTCTTAGAGCTGCTAAGGCTACACCTGCTCCACTCTGCTTGCTCCCTCTTTTGGCAGAATTCTTAAGCTTCTATGCTCTCTTGGGATCCTACCATTTGTTCTCCCAAGGGTGGCAGTAAAGCTCAAGTTGGTGGTCTCTCCCTGGTCCGCAGACTCGAGCCGGCTTTCTGTGTATGCCCAGTGATCATCTGCCAAAGCTTGTCCTTGCTGCTGCCGTTGAGAGCATGCACAGGGAGCTGGCCACAGGATGGGAGAGAAAGGGTATGGGTCAGGTGCAAGGAGTGTCGGGGGTGTCTGTGGACCAGTTGGGGGATCCACGGGCAAGGCGTCCCCGGAGCTCGTGGGTGGGCTTCCTGTTGGAGTCTGCGACACAGCTAGTAGGATCCGAGTCCCTTCAGTGTCCTCTGAGAGCCCCATCTGCTGCTCTCCCAGCCTCTTTCCACCCGCTCCTGAGTCAGTGCTCTGGACCGGGTGAGAGAGACATGGGTTTCTTGGGCAGCATCCCGAACTCCTGGGCACGCACGTGCTCTCACTTTCCCCCGAGGGGGGAATCACAGGCAAGAAGCTGCGATTCTCTGAGCTGTGATGCCGCGGGGGAGGAGTGATGTGGGTAAAATCAGACTGTCCCTCTGACCCTCTCCAATGCATCCAAACTCAGATTTTGGGGTTCCAGCAGGGGTGCTGGAACTTCTACACTGGAAACCTAGACTTTTACAAAGGCTCTCTCAACTGTGGGTGATTTTCTGAAATTGTTCTCCAGCAGTTCCCAGATCATAGCCAAGTGGCACTGGAGCCGTTCCACGGGCCACTGTGGGGTCCACAGCCAGGACCAGGGTGTGGTGCCTGTTGCCAAGGGCACGGTTGGGCGAGGCTCCTCCCACTTCCCGCAGTGTGTGGTGCTGGACCCCACCGCTCCCACAAGGCACTTTTGCCCACGGACGGATGCCAGATTCTTGTTGTTGAGGGGGAGACATAGATGAAGGATGTCTTAGTCATGGGGCTGATGTCACCCCTAAAACCTCTTCCACACTGCCACACAAGTACCTCCTAAAACATTACACTGATCAGATTATCTTGGTCAAAAATCTCTGATGGATACTCTTTGTATATGTAATAGGGAAGAACAAATCTGACTCCATACTGGACCTGTTCCTTTTGCTTTTTAAACTTTGTGTCCTGTTGTTTGTGTTTAGTCATGCTGGCTCCACACCTTTTGTAAAAAAAAAATGTTGCCTACAGCCTGAAATGTACAGGAGAGCCCATTCTCAAGGCTTTGAGCTTTAACAGTCCATTCATAGAGATAAAAAGTTGCAGAACAGAGAATAACATTTGTCCTGTGGGAGGTTTAGAGGTAACATCCTGACCTGATCTCCGGTGACAGCTGCAAGAACAAAGGATTCCTGCACCAAGAGGTTTGCAACAACTAACCTCACCCTTCCCTCACCTGGTCTTGAAAGTGCTTTGCTGAAACTCTTCAAGGAGTTTGGGATTTTGGGGCACAAGTCATCCATCTCCTTGCATGACCTTGCAATAAACTTTTCTCTGCTCCAAACTCCGACTTTTTTAGCTTCACTATGTGTCAGGCACACAAACTTGCATTCAGTACCATGTATAGAACAAAATTCTCAGCATAGCCTTAAACGTTGTCCATAACAGGAGCCTAAGGACCTGTTCTGTTTCATGCTCTGCTTCACTCCTAAGCCCTCTGTGCAATTTAGATACTGATTTGAACATGCCCAGTGTTCCTGCCTCTGTCGCTCATTCCCCTGGCTCCTTTCACCCAGGATGTCATCAGGAGGTTTGCCTACATAAATCCTACCACGGCTCAAGGCCCCATTTGGATTCATTCTCCTCTATAAAGCCTGCCCTTAAGATTTTACCTTTTCCAGAGGGATTTTGTCCTTATCTTCATGGTGAACCTTGTATTTTGAGTTGTGTTTGAGTTACTTGCACACATGCTGTAAATCATAAAGAGCTTGAAAACACGCCACACACCGTGCCTTGCCCTTAGCATACCCTCAGGTGACATTGGTAGAATTTAATTCTTCGCAGTGTTGAACTTCAAACTTTTATTTTGGATAGCCTCAGGCATTTGGTGGCCAACTGTACTTCTGTAGTCAATGAGAACAGTCTTGGGGGCAAAGTCCATCTACAGTCAGCCAGCCGTATCCACAGGTTCTGCATCCATGGATTCAATCAACCAGGGATTGAAAATATTTGAAAAAATGCCAGAAGGTTCCAAAGAGCAAACCTTGAATTTGCTGCATACCAGAAATTACTTATATAGCATTATAACTCTTTGCATAGCATTTACATTGCATTAGATATTGTAAGTTATCTAGAGGTGATTTAAAATCTACTGGAGGATATGCATGGGTGACATGCCAATATGTACGCCATTTTATATAAGGGACTTGAGCTGCCAAGGATTTTGGTATTCATGGGGGTCCTGGAATCAATCCCCTGGGGATACCAAGGGACAACTGTATTGTCTTATTGGCAGGCTACATATCCAGACCATCTGTGCCTGATGCCACGGACAGCTTGAGTAACATCTGTTAGCCACATACATTAATGAGACTCTATACCCATCTATCCATCAGAATCAGCAAGGCAATGAAACTAATTTAATACGCTACATTCTCTGTCCAAAGGCCCACTCACATGAAACCCAAAGATATATTATGCCCTCAGTTAATTCCTTTCAGTTACTCCGAAACTTTGAAACAACCCACTCAAATTGTCTCATAAAACTAAGCAATCGAAGCTTCACCTGGAGATGACTAATGATATGCTTATTTCACCATGGCCCAAAACATTCATTCAGTGTCATCTTTAAACAGTCTTCCAAATCTATATACTTTGGCTACCATTCTGTTCCTTCTCTTCTAAGAACTTATCATTTCTCTGCCTCTGAGAAGAGTAATTTACTCCAAGAATCTGAGTTTATTTCACCTTGCAATTCCCAGGAGGAGGATTTCATCTCGATTATACTTTAGAAGACTTTGGTTTTTAATTTTCCTCTATAGTTTGAACTACCATTTAGGTTGTTTTCATTGAAATGTTTACTTGGATTTTTTTTATACCACTCTTGAGAGAAGAATGCTGCTGGAGAAAACTTAATTTTATAATATAGTTTGATTAACTAAGAAATAATTTCTCACCACTAGCAGTATTCTTATTGATAGATGAACTAATATTGCAGCAAGCAGCATAGTGCATCTATCAATGTATGAAATGGAAATCTAAACACTGGTCTATTATCTGAGACTGGAGATCATCTGATGAGTTCATACATGTATGTATAACTTCAGAATGAGGAATCTTTAGTAGGTAGATTCTTCTTGTATTAAATAATCTTCATAAAGCTACTCAAGCAGAAATATGGGTAGTGATTTCATGAACCTTAATCAGTGTTTAACATCGTTTATTGTTATATAAGTGTTTTGCTGTCTGCTTTGCAGATATAGGTAATTTAATGAAGATATAGTGTAGTAAGCAAAATTTAGCTTGAGTGTAATAGAGTATAAAATAACCTAAATTCAGGTTAGAAGTTTGGCTTCAGTTGAGTGAATGAACCATGTACAAAGGCCATTCAAAGTCATTTAATATTTAAGCACCAATTAATCAAATGTCCGGAAATTATAAATATTTAGAAAGGTCTAGAGGCTGATCCATGCTGAAGTATTAGAAAATTAAAAACAGTATATGCTAGCTTATTAAGCCCTGAGAGCTTGACCCATTTCCACAAATTCAGAACAATCAAATTCATTGAGATAGTATCAAAATCAAAACTAGGTATAACATTCTACCAAAAGTGAGATTTAAATAAATTTTATTAATACAACTATATTGAGTTTTTCCATTGGGATATGATGGTCGAATATAGTTTTCCCTCACATAGTCAATGATGAGTCACTTATAAGCAAGAAATGTGAACAGCAGCTATGGCTACCAACAGACATTTCACCAAAGTGGCTTCACTTCCTTCGCTTGTTAATAAAAGCATCATGATATCATCCTTTAATGTTCATCATCCCAAATGTTCTCAATGGAGGGTTTAAAATTATCCATGAGCTAATATGAAATCATTATTAAAAAGCAATATCTAAAAGTAAACTAAGTAATATCTAATTGTTGAAAAGACCTAAAAATACATCCCCCATAAACCAGCAACCAGGTTGGGTACACTGAATCTATGTAATATAGAAGCACTTCAATCCACTAGTCAAGAACACGTGAAAGGAAAGTGACACATAGCCAACTTTAAGTTGTATCTTGTGCAACATACAAGTTCCATAAGGACTATTTCCATATTGCTAATTGCTAATATATATGGGCAATACCTGTCCACATAGAGATCTCCAAAGGGCTCCTGGGGGCCCCTCCTACCCCCGTCAGCATCAATAAAACCTCCTATCTCAAAAAAAATTTACCTACATTTTAAAAAATTGTTATCACTTCTTTTCTTGTCAACTATAGAGCCATAAAAATATAATGATTCTGTATTATCAGAACGGAAGTTGATTTGATAGCCTCTCCAGAAGTATTATGTTAGACAGTACTGAGGAATCATGGTACAATTTAAAGTTTTAAAATGTTTGCTATGACAATTCTGCTCTTTCATTGTGTACTATACCATTTTAAGTAAGAAACACAGGTTCCTGGAGGGTATTTACTCCTTGTATGCCCTACTTTTTTTTTAATTTTAGCATTTTCCATACTTTTCTTTCTTACCTTTGTAAGAAATCAAAATTGCCTTTGGAAGCTAAAACTCATGTTGCAATTTTAAGCTATGAAAAAGGCTGGTGTCATCACGGGTGTAGTGAGAGGTTACATCTCTAAACAGAGTGCCAACACAACCCCAAAGCACATTTGTCCTATGCCTTTGTAAAAATCATCAGGACAGTCCCCCATTTAATTCTAATGGTTGTAGTTCCAGGTTTCTGTGGATTGTACAGTCCTTTTGGTTACATGGAACTAAAATCAGAATTGAATATTGTGTCAAGGAATATGGAACCAGCAAGCCAGCATGATGTCAGAAAAAGAATACAACATTTTAAAGCTGAAATGTACATAGGAGAATATTTAGTGAGTAATATAACAAATGCCCCCTTTTGCCCAGAAAAAAAAAAATCTGACTATAAAAAAGATATGGCGAGTCCTTTAGCTTTTCTGAATCTGAGCTTTCTTACCTGAAAAACAGATTAGAGGTAGGAAGTAAGCTAGGTGTTAGTAGCAGAGCAGAAAATGAAATCCAAATTCTCCTATCGTATGAACTTATGACATTTTCAAGATTTCAAATGCTAAAGCAGTCCACATGCCGGATCCTAGCTGTATTAGTTTCCTGTGGCTGCTTTAAGAAAGTCCCACAAATGCAGTGACATAAAACAACAGAAATATATTCTCTCAGCGTTCTGGAGGTCAGGAGTTCTAAATCAGTGTCACTGAGCCACAGTCTAGATGTCAGAAGAGCTGAACTCTCCAGAGGCTCCAGGACAGAATCCATTTCTTGGCCCCCTGCAGTTTCTAGTGCTGCCATGTGGTCTAGTGCTGCCATGTGGTCTAGCGCTGCCATGAGGTCTAGTGCTGCCATGTGGTCTAGCGCTGCCATGAGGTCTAGCGCTGCCATGAGGTCTAGCGCTGCCATGAGGTCTAGCGCTGCCACGTGGTCTAGCGCTGCCATGTGGTCTAGCGCTGCCATGAGGTCTAGCGCTGCCATGTGGTCTAGCGCTGCCATGTGGTGTGGCCACATCACTCCAGTCTTCAAGGTCAGCAGTGTCTCTGTTCTCTCTTCCATCCTCACATTGCCTTCTCCTCTGTATGTTTTAAAGCACCTCTGCCTCTCTCTTTTGGGATTTTATGATGGCATTTAGGGATCATCTGGATAATCCAGGATAATCTCCCCATCTCAAAGTTCCTAATTTCATCACATCTGAAAAAAGTGCTTTTTCCCAATTTTACAATATTTACAGCTTGAAGGGATTAGGACTTGATATCTTCTTTGTGGGGAGGGGCGGAGGGTTGGTAGAGGAGGCCTATTCTGTTAGCCTGTTAATTAAGTAAATTAGATATGTAGCCATCTGTCAAAACAAGTCGATTGGATATTGACTTGTCAACTTTTTATCCTGGCATCAAATGACAAGTCTAAAATGACATGAAGTGTATGAGAGAACCACAGCAAATCGTTATTGTTTCTGCCTGCCTGACATCCATTTGCCCTTTTATTATGTGACAGCAAAAGGCAGTTAACTAAAATCAGGCTGTCTATTTTGCATTGTCCTACACACCAAAATACGTGATGCTGTAGTCCCCTGGACAGTTCATGGGGCCACTGTCCTTGCAGCAAGGGACTTGGCATCAATTGAAGAGCCTTCTCAATGCATATAAAAAACATAATACTGTCACAGCCCCCTGCTTTGAAGGCTGTGCTCTTGTGCTGTACATCAGAGTTTAGAAAGAAAAAACAAATCCACACTTGCTGATTTCTCCTGTAACTGCATTTTCCAAAATTCTAAATGTAAGTGATACCTCCACTCTTGTCAGCGTGGTGGATGTGAAAGTATTTTGGTTGCAGAAATGGGATCTCAGACAGAAAATCAGTAAGGTTGCTTTAAAGGATATCAATTTTATGCTGCTTCCCAATCCTGGAAAAAAAGCAAAGTGCTTTTACATGAGCTAAAAAGATGAAGGAATATTCTTTTACCAGTTGCTACATGATATACTGATGGTTAGTACCATATCAATTTTCAAAGAACGTAGATTTGCTTCCTTGATCATTTATTCCATCTGCATCTCTTCTACTATGAGAAGTTATCTGTTTGCAAATGTTTTTATACCTGCTAGAAATTTTATATCCAGTGAACTTAAACCAAAATTAAATAATATCATAGCCTCTATTTCTCCATCATCATTTACCTAGCAATGTTGTAAGTAGTAAGTCATAAAAACGCAGTGTCTTTCAAACAGCATGTATTCAATCAACAGTTGTTTAGTAATTGTTAATAAGTTACTTAGAACACAGGATAAGAATCAGAAGTGCAAGATAAGTTCACCCTCTTAAAGTTTATGGGAATCACTTCACATCATATTAGATCAGGAATCTGCAGAAATCACAGAAGTCACTGTGACTCCTAGGTCAAAAGCAGAAAGGGCAGGTCTTGCTATCAGATAAAGGCTTGACAATGAACATGAAGGCTTAGTATCTGTTGAATCACATTTTCCTTTTTAATTTTTTTTTTTTGAGGAAAGACAACACTCATTATTAGGCCAGAGTTAGCATGGAGTCTAGAAAAAGAATCAACCGAGAAATATAACTCGTCAGGTTTTCTCCAACACTGTTAAAAGGAAGGGGTTCCCCACCGATCTGTCCAATTACCATGAACTCTGCAGCTCCAGTGACCATGGTGGCCCCTACCTAGAGACATGCGCTCTCTACTCTGTGCCTTCTTATTCTCCTGTATTCTCTCAGGATCTGCCCTGGGTCCTCTTGTCCCTCCAAGTTGACTGATGTCTAATGAGGAAGTGCATTGAGTGGGCTGATCTAAGCATTCTGACCACGTGGCAGTTATCACCTTATTATCAATTATCAGTCCCAGAGTCAGCATTCTGGTTCAAACATTGGTTTCTCCTATGAGGTTGGGCGGGTCCATCAATCACTAAGTTCTGCCAGACATTCTCTTCAGGCTCAGAGAACTTACAACTTTGAGAATCAGACCTTAGGGTACGGTGACCCCACCAATGCTCCACATCCACGAATCCATGAGCTCAGCTGGTCCCCAGGTCTCTGTTCATGTCTAGTCATCTATGCTCCCATTCATTCATTCATTCATTCAAGGATGAGTATTGTACCTACTGTGTGCCGGGCACTGAGCTGGAAGTCAAAGCAGCAAAATGATTCACGTGATCCCTGCCCTCATGGAGCTTACAGTCTAGTGAGGAAAGCGATCCTTTTAAAAGCACACTAACTGTATTTATATTATAAATACTTCAGGATTAAAGAGTAGGGTGCTCTCCAACCCTAGACCTACAGAGCCAGAAAACTCTCACCTGAGGATGTCACCTGCAAGCTGAAACCTAGAGGATGAACAAGAATTAGCCAGGAAAGTGAAGATAGAATTTTCCCAGGTGGAGGAAAGAACATAAAGACTCCACTGTGCAAAAAAGCCAGGTGCACTTAGGATGAAGAAATTAAGAAATTAATCTAAAGCTTAGTGAAAGACGAGAAGGGTCACCCAGAGAAAGCTGGATAGGTAGGTATGGGCCAGCTAATAGGCCATGTTAGGAATTCTCTCCTGCGTTCTAGATTTAACGCAACGCCTTGAGGGGATTTAATCCTTGTAAGTCATGTCAAGACAGTGTCTGATGGGATCTGCCGTCACCAAGTCCTTGCCCACCCACCTGCCTGGGTACCACATTCCTAACAGATAAACAGAAAATGAAGGTAAGAAGACAATCTTTCTTTCTGGCCATCAACAAGCAGAAGTGATCATAAATGGCAACCCAGCGGTCTGAGTTGTATTTGTTGAACAGAATGTAAGGTTTTAAACTGAATTAGGGTGGCAGTGAATTGGCCACCTGTCTCCAAGGTGACTGTGGGCCCCACCACTCCCTACTGTCCTGTGCATCACCTACTCCCACCGTTTACTCTACCCGCCCGGCTACCACAGCCTTCTGCGTGGACAGTCCATACTCAAGTTATTAGGCTGTATGAAATGTTACTCTAATTTCACTGAGAGGAGCCAAGCTGCACAGGTTTAAAAAGAAGCCATTATTACCTTCCTTGGTTCTGAGAATTCTTTGAGCACACGATGAAGTTGTCTGAGCCTCTCCCCAGGAAACTGCGTGCATGCACACACACACATATACACACACATTTTTGTCATGCAATTTCAGAGGAGTACACAGCCCCTCTGAAAACCATTTAAAAGACCCAGTTAAGAAACTCCAGAAACTTGCAAGTGAAGTCAGCTGAAGATGAAAGAGGAAGCAAGGAGTCAGGAGACGGGGCTGCCAGGTGGGCGAACCCAGTGGGGATTTCCCCACGGGAGAGAGGAGGGTGGGAAGTTGTGGCCGTGATGGGTGCCTGTGACCTCCCCAAGGCCACTCCTCCTTTTACACGTGGCCCGATGTTTCCCAGAACCCATTTTGAAAACTCTGTGAAGAGAAGAGAACAGTTGTGCAATTTGTATTCATCCTCATAGAGGTGTCAGGAAAGGCTATGTACCCTGGAAATATTTACATGGCTCTGCAGTCTCAGACAATCACATTTTATAAGCTACTGATGATGATGGAAAGGTTTTCCAGATGGAGAAAAAGAGCAGCAGCAAATCTGAGGATAAAAATATTGCTCTCTTTTGCAAGCTGGCTTCTGTTCACTTTCGGCCACGCTGCCATGATTTAGGGTCTGACTTTCTCAAAATAAGTACATTTATTTATTTCCTTACTCCTTCTCACCATCTCTAGCCCTCATTTCTTTTTTCCCCTCATTTCTTTTAGAAGCAAAATGTAAAGAATGTCTTCAGTTGTCCAACAAATTGGGTAAATGAATTTGTACCTGTC
Organism: Balaenoptera ricei; assembly: GCF_028023285.1. NCBI lineage: Eukaryota > Metazoa > Chordata > Mammalia > Artiodactyla > Balaenopteridae > Balaenoptera > Balaenoptera ricei. The sequence continues at coordinate 7,292,080 of NC_082659.1, read as the reverse complement.
CTAATGCTGCTGAAAATATGCATGAATTTCAAGTGTTAGCTGCTCTCAAGAGGTAGAACCATAAGTAAGAGGATTCTCAACTGAAAATCACGCTTCTGAAATTTCCAACACAATTTTGGCCAAAGAGTTTAAGGGAAATATGTGTAATTCTATCTAAATCATGAAATCCATCCCAAGTAAAAATGTCACTCATCTCAGAACATTGAAAGTCACACACACACACACACACACACACACACGCTTAAACTGGACAGTTAAGCACACATGACTGACTCCACACTAAGTTATCTGGAACTTTAAATACCTTTACTTCATTATCACATTTTAACTCACACCTGCTGACAGCGGTTGAAATGCTTTGCCAACCCAGTTCTATAGGACACAGCCATCGCCTAAAGGACTTCCAGCAAGCGAAGGAGACAAGCAAAGAAGTCAAACCCAAAGTCCACCAAGAGAGCGTTCCTTGCATTTCCTGTCTATCACTACAGGGATATTCTGTGGGCAAGAGAAAATTGAAATGGACCATCTGTCACTGGAGACTTCACTAAAGAAATACACTTTCAGCAAAATGGTTAAGTTTTCAGTGATGATTTCAAAGCAGCCTGGCACTAAGTGTTGGAACCAGAAGCATCTTAACAGAGCAAACTTCGGAGTGAAGGACAGAAAGAGGATGTCAGCAAAGACGCAGCCCAGGAAAGACGGATGGACCACCTCCAAGATACAGGACTTAAGAGAAAATTAATCTGGAAAGTTTGAGAAGCCAGGAAATATACTTTAAAAGCAGCATTTCCAGGTGAAATAATTAGGAAGGAAGGGGAGCTGTATCAAAGATTGAGAGCATTAGGCAGCAAAGGAAACAGAAAAGAGAGTTCATTTAGTGAGGTGCCAGAGGACTGATATTTATCTAAGATTCTCAGACCCATGGTTTCGCAAAACAAAATAATTTAGGAATTATTCACGTGTTTTGCGAAATCCTGTGCATGAGACTTAGGCAATAAGTCTTTCAAGGAAATGGCTGTGGATATTAAGAGAAGAGACCAATTTTGCAGAATGTGGCGGACCTAGGAACAAGCTCAAGGTCATCTTTAGAGATCGGGGAGATGTCGGATGGAGTATTCCTGGGCTCCCTCCAGTTTTAGGAGATGGGGAGTGAGACAGCAGCTGTAAGGAGAAAACAGGAGGAGGTTCACAGACAGGCATCAGACCCTTATCCTGATGGTGAGATTTTCCATTTCAGCAACAACTGAGAAATCCCATTGCATGAGTGCGCTTGGGTGACAGCGCAGACAAGAGCTGTCCCATTGAAGTTGCTCGTCTGTTGCAGAAACCCTACCTGTCTCTTGCTCACCTGCACCCAGCTGCACAGTCACAGACACCGTGGTGAGAGGACCTGGGACATGAAAGTGATGCAGTCCCTTAGACCATCCACTGGAGCAGCCCCGCTGGTGGCACTGCTGCCCAGTCCCTCCAACTCCTCCTCCCACTCTCCCCATTCCACGTCTGGTCCACTAAGCCCTGCTCTTCCACACCCCACAGAGTCCAGCCCGACAGGACCTCTGGGCGCTGCACACTGAGGGCTTCCTGTCCCATGGAATTCGGTGACTGTGATGTTCAGAGAACTCGTCCCTCCTACTTGGTCTTCTCACGAGCACTTTTTCTGTTCAAAAGTCATAAAATACTAAAAAAAATCATGTGTTGGAAAGTAACTGTGGTCACGTATAGCCCTTGCATTTGAAATGACCAAATGTTCAGAGGTCACTGAGCTGTGGGTGGGTCAGAATCCAGCACCCCCATCGTCTGTCTCCTCTCACAGCACCAGGATGCCATGGCAAGCATCCTGAGAGTCTAGGTAACCGAAAACTGGGGACCCGGACCAAAGGCAGAAGGACAAACACTTCATTTGTATTTTATACACATCTTTCTATCCTTATCTCATCTATCTATCTATCTATCTATCTATCTATCTATCTACCTACCTACCTACATATCCATCCATCCATCCATCCATCCATCCACCTACTTTATCTATCTATCTACCTATCTATCTATCTATCTATCTATCTATCTATCTATCTACCTACCTACCTATCCATCCATCCATCCATCCACCTACTTTATCTATCTATCTATCTACCTACCTACCTACCTACCTATCCATCCATCCATCCGCCTACTTTATCTATCTATCTATCTATCTATCTATCTATCTATCTATCTACCTACCTACCTACCTACCTATCCATCCATCCATCCATCCACCCACTTTATCTATCTATCTATCTATCTATCTATCTATCTATCTATCTATCTATCTACCTACCTACCTACCTACCTATCCATCCATCCATCCATCCACCCACTTTATCTATCTATCTATCTATCTATCTATCTATCTATCTATCTACCTACCTACCTATCCATCCATCCGCCTACTTTATCTATCTATCTATCTATCTATCTATCTATCTATCTTTCTTTCTTTCTTTCTTTCTATCTACCTACCTACCTACCTACCTACCTACCTACCTACCTATGGCAGCTCTTTTAAATCAATTACACACGAGAATATTACTTGAAACCTCTAGAACACTTTTCTTTACTCCCCATGTCCAGGAAAACAGTTGAAACAATTCAGTTTCAGACATAGACTTCTTTCTGAAGGTTAAAAGAGAAAACGAAAATAAAATGATAAAGTTTTGCCACTTAAAAATGCTCTAAAGGTCAGTCATATATTTTTGAAGACCACTGGAAAATTTAGCACGAAACTTTAAATTACCACTAAATCACAGCAGAGGATTACATTCTCTTTTTATTATTTATTTATTTATTTATTTATTTATTTATTTTGGGGCTGCGTCGGATCTTCGTTGCTGCATGCAGGCTTTCTCAAGTTGTGGCGAGCAGGGGTTATTCTTCGTTGCACTGTGTGGGTTTCCCATTGCTGTGGCTTCTCTTGTTACGGAGCACGGGCTGTAGGCGCATGGGCTTCAGTAGTTGTGGCACACAGCCTCAGTAGTTGTGGCTTGCGGGCTCAGTAGTTGTGGCTCGCGGGCTCTAGAGCACAGGCTCAGTAGTTGTGGCGCACGGGCTTAGCTGCTCTGTGGCATGTGGGGTCTTCCCGGACCAGGGCTCAAACCCATGTCCCCTGCATTGGCAGGCGGATTCTTAACCACTGCGCCACCAGGGAAGTCCGAGAGGATTACATTCTTGATGCTGGATGGGGCAGCACATAACCCCAAAATAACAGCATGACCAGAAAAGAGAAGCCCTTTCCCAGCTTTGTTTCACGTGGACTTTTGCTCAAACCTTCTTCTTCCTCCATGAGGTGGGATTCCAGTTCTCCAGAGAGCTTTCAGTACTATTTTCAAACATTCATAATAAATAAGAACACACTCAAAAGAGTTCTTCACTCTACGGTCAGTTATAAAAATAAAATAAAAATATATTTTCTTAGCAAGCTTCCTGAGAAGTTTCACCACGCTCCTTTAATTTCTAATGGTAGTGTTTTAATAACATTTTAAAGTCAAATGCATTATAAATTTCAACATCTTCTTGACCCTCCCCCAGACTTTCCTCACCGTTAACATTTTAAAGCCAAAGAAACCTATCCTCCACAAAAACCACATTTTCTGCTTTGAAAGAGCAAACACAGCACAGGTGTGTGAGGACTTCAGTCACCAGTTGAGAAAATGTGTTTCTATCTCATCTGGACCCAAAAGGGATTCAGCAAAAAAAAACGCAGATCCTGGACAGAGCAAAAGTTACCTCACGAGTCCGTCTCTGCCCAGATGCCTCTCCTGGCTTCCTCGTTGTCAAGCCTTTATCAGTCAGCAGCTCAGCAGGGAACAGATGGCGAATTCCAATTCTTACAAAGGGAGGAAGTTTGTCAAGAAGATTGTTTGCAAGGCTGGGCACATGCAGGGTGTTCCCTCCCTATCCCTGGGCCTGAAGGGAAGCGGGAAGGGAGGGACCAGAACATAAGGAGACAGAGTATAGGGGACAGGGCAGGGGACGTGCCAGCCCGTGGAAATCATCTAAAGAGGCAGCTTGGGGTGGGGATGCGGGTGATGAATCCCTAATCTCAGTCTTCTAGCTATGTTAGTCTCCTACTGCTGCTGTAACAAATTACAAAACAAAACAACTTAGTGGCTTCCAATAACACAAACTTACCTGTTTAAAGTTCTGAAGGTCAGAAGTCCAAAATGAGTCCTGTGGGGCTAAAATCAAGGCGTCGGGAGGACTGGTTCCTTCTGAAGACTCTGGGGAGAAGCTGTTTCTTGCTCCTTCTAGCTCCTAGATGCGCCCTGTCTTCCCTGACTCATGGCCACGTCCCTCCAATCTCTGCTTCCACCATCACATCACCTTCTCTAGCTGTGATCCTCCTGCCCCTTTCTTATGGGGCCCTTGCGATTGCGTTGAATTCACCCAGATAGTCCAGGATAATCTTCCCATCTCAAAATCCACAGCTTGATCACCTTTGCAAAGTCCCTTTTGCCATATAAAGTGACATGTACGCAGGTCCCAGGGATTAGGATGTGGACACCTTGGAGACTGTGATTCCTCCTACCCTTCTCTGATCTCTCACCGGTGCTCCCCATCACCTGAACCCAACCAAGGCCCGAGGCCAAAGGAAGCTCTTGATGCAGCCCATGGGGGTCAGCACCCAGGGCATGGACCAGGGTCAAGAAGGGGAGATGTGCTCTAGGGCAGCAAACGGAAGTCACCCAGCACATCCCCTTCACCCCAGTGTCTTCAAAACTAAAGCTAGAGGTGCATCTATCTGCTTCTAAATGCAACTTCATAGACTCAGGACAGGTTAAAGGTCATGTCCTCTACAATCCTGTTGGACCCCCAGCCCAACCCATGAGGAGGCTCTGTCTCCAAAACATAAAATTAGAAAGTAAAGGAGACTCTACATTTTATAATGTGGACCCAACCAAGTGGTTTTCAATTCATTTCCATTTCAGAGGAAAGCGCAATGAAATTATTTTTTTCACATATTTCAAACATTTGAAATACTGGCATTAATTACAGTCTTTACAGAAATCTCATTTCATCTTCATAATCATTACATCCCTAAAGATCACACCTATGCTCAGTTTGAATCAGCTATGTTTCTGTTAACAACTCACAACTCATCCTGTTCAAGGTGTTTTCAAGTCAGGTGAGTGTTACTGTTCACATTTGTTGGAACTGAGGTTTGGTTTTCAGTATTGGATTGTGCATTATTCCCAAATTAAACATAGGGGAATGGTTCAAAGTTTATTCATTGAAATAAAACACAGAACTGACGATAAGAATGGTAAACTGAATGTTGATTCAAAGTTACATATACATCATTGTATTAGTCTGCTGGCGCTGCTGTAACAGCTATTTCTAGCTTAAATAACAGAAATTTATTTTCTCAGAGTTCTGGAGGCCAGAAGTCCAAGATCATGGTGCTGTCAGGGTTGGTTTCTGGTGAAGCCTCTCTCCTTGGCCTGAGATGTGTCCTCACATGGCCTTTTCTCTGTGTGTGAATGTAGAGAGAGAAGGATCTCAGGTTTCTCTTACACATCTTATACAGCGATTAGGGCCCCACCCTATGACCTCAGTGACCTTAATTATCTCTTCATAGGCCTCACCTCCAAATATGATCACACTGGGGATTAGGATTTTAACATATGAATTTGTGGAGGTGGGGGACACAATTCAGTCCATAACAACTGTGAACAGTACTTTTGTGAGAGCCTAGAATTTGAAATTGTACGTGTTTGTTCATCCAAAAGTGTGATTTCCTACAAACAGTTGATAAAGAGAGAATTGGAGAATTAAAAAATACCCATTAATGATTATCTGAAAATTGGACTTGCATGCACCAATGATCTACTTGCCCCGTTTCCTCCCAGTGGATTAAAAGTTGTGAACTTTTTCTGAAGGGTGGCATGAAGCCATCAAACCCTCCCATAATTTTCAAAGAAACTCTATGATAAACCAGTTAATTATTTCCAGGAAGAAGTACAAAATAATGCCCTCCCTCTAAAATTAATTTTCCATCTAGAAAAAGACAAAAAAGAGACTAAATGCATTCACAGGGTTAAAAAGACACAACCTAGTGGCAGAGGAAGCCAGTTAGGAATGCAGCCCTGTTTACTGAGCACCTACTATGTGCCAGGCCCTGGAAACAGAGCTGTACAACCCATCCCCACACCTGTGGATTTCATATTCTAGTGAGAAAACACAATCAACAAGTAAGCAAACGAGGTCACTGCAGACTCTAGGAAGGAAATACATTCTCTGAAGGGAATGCACAGGATGAGGAGACAGAGCACAGCCCAGGGAGGGCGCCCTCTAGAAACGGCAGGTCAGTGATGGCCTCGCTGACATTTGGAGCAACAGCCAAAGATGAAAAAGAGCTCGTCCTGTCAAGAATTAGGAAGGAAAGTCCAAACGTTCAGGTGTGAGCAGAACCTAAGGGTCCAAGGACCAAAAAGGAGGCCAGTGTGACTGAAAGTGCCAGGTCAACCCGGGGAAGACCCTTTCTTTTCTGTGTTCTTTTCTCTTTGGACCAAACAGGACGACACATTCAGGAGCTTCTTTGGAGTCACATTCCAAGGTGATAACGCAACTTGCAAATACCCTTCGTAGATCCAACTGCAGCGGAAACGTGACGTAGGGTTTCACTCCCTGCCACCTCGCACTTTGAAACATTCAGGGAGCTTGGAGTGTGTGATACGTGCTCCTTGATTTAGTGTCTCACAGTTTTTGTGGTAAGAAAATGCCCTATAACTCCTGGGGCCACGTTTGATAAAATATCCAAGATTGTACCACAGAGCAACCAAATGACTGCTGCCATCCTGACCACCTATAAATATGAGTAAGAGTTTTTCATTCCAGGGAAATAAAGAAAAGAAACTAGGTATTCGTGGAATCTGACCTATCACCCGGACTGTCTGTGGGGATCTTGATTAAAGATACTGCAGAAGGGCAGGACAATCCTTGCCGCCCCTTTCAATGATATAATTAGAAGTATTATCACTGTTGTTTAAGTGATTATTTTACTTTTGTTTTTTTTAATGGCAATTTTTAAAGATAAATTTACTTTAGACCAGCAATTCTGATAGTTTGAGAAATACTATTCTAAATATAAACATGATTTTCAATTAATTGGCAAATCCCCTCTTCTCTATTTTTTCCTGTCTCATACATACTAATTTGAGTTTCTTCAAGTTGTAAGAAATTATGTGTTTCATGCCATGTTTTTATCACTAGTCAAAGATCAAATAGTGCTAATAATGGGAAAGAAGGAAACCAAATATGAAATATGGTGTCGAAGATGCGTTTTTTCCAAAAATAAAAGGTCAGAGAAAAAAGGCCAGACCCCTTTAGGAAGAGATTTGATGAGTGTTGAATTCAGATAACACCTCCCAAACCAAACACTTTCACACTTGCACAAAGTTTAAAAAGAGAGACAGTAGCTACTTGTGCTAACATAGGCAGGGAAGCCCTTTTCGAAATTTCTGATGAACCAGAGGAAGGGAAGCCTAAGAAGAGGAAGGCACTAGTTTGCTTACAAATAAAAGGAAACAATTCAAGCTAGAGGAAGCAGAAAGGGCCCATAAGGATTTAGGGATGTCTCAGAGAAGCCAATGGAAAAGATGCAACCGGGACACAGGAAGTATGGGAACCAGCAGGGCCGCTAATGTACAGTGGTGGAGATTGTGCACTGCACAAATGCACCTGGCCAGGGGGCTGGTGCACCATCCCACTCTCCTTTCTACAACCCGTGCACTCTTTTTTTTTTTAATTTAATTTAATTTAATTTTTTATACAGCAGGTTCTTATTAGTTATCTATTTTATACATATTAGTGTATATATGTCAGTCCCAATCTCCCAATTCATCCCACCATGACCAACCCCCCGCCGCTTTCCCCCCTTGGTGTGCATACATTTGTTCTCTACATCTGTGTCTCTATTTCTGCCCTGCAAACGGATTCATCTGTACCATTTTTCTAGGTTCCACATATATGCGTTAATATACGATATTTGTTTTTCTCTTTCTGACTTACTTCACTCTGTGTGACAGTCTCTAGATCCATCCACGTCTCTACAAATGACCCAATTTCGTTCCTTTTTATGGCTGAGTAATATTCCATTGCATACACGTACCACATCTTCTTTATCCACCCGTGCACTCTTGCATGCAGCTCCATTCACCCAAGTCAGTGCTTCTCGCAGGAGACGTTTGCAATATCTGAACACATACTTTATCGTTACAACAGAGGGTGGATGCTACTGGGATCTAGTGATCAGAGGCCAGGACTGCTGCTATAAACATCCTACAAACAGGACAGCCCCCGTAACAAAGAACCATCTGGACCAAAGGTCCATAGTGCTGAGGTTGGGAGTCTCTGATACAAAGGGGATGTTTTCTAAGTTGACCAAGGTGCCACCCAGTGGTCCAGTCCCCACGGGAATGCAGTGCCCCAGAAGGGAAACGGTATTTGAATTCACGCACAGAACCTTACGAGCTAGTAGCAACTCTGGGACCAAATCCACTGTCTGGTATTTCCGCCCTGCCCCTCCTCTTCGCCCCTTCCCCCCTCTCCCCCTACCCCTCCACCTCTCTCTCTTTCTCTCTCTCCCCCTCTTTCTCTCTGTGTCTGCCCTCATTGACTGAGATTTCCAGAAACAGTCAGGAGTCTACCCCTAATCCAAGAGGGTGGAGCTACACCTTACACAATGGCTTCAAGCTCCTGTTTACCCCTTTGCCCCGTGAGAGTCAGAACAGACTTAAGATCCATCAAGCGAGCTGAGAAGATGCTCCAACTCAGGCCCTCCGTCAGCTCTGTAAGCTCCTTCACCCTTCCGTGTGTGGGAAAGTCACCGACCGCGGGTCCCACGCTGCATGTGGTGTCCGCAGGTGAGGACTAAAAACGGGCCCCAGGCTCTAGGAATCGGCTAGTCTACAGGACACGGACATGTACTCAATACTCACATGGCCTACGGTCACTGTGGTGCTCTGGCACAGTCTGAGTAGAGAATAAAAGAACCGAGGGAAGAAAGAAGAAGAACAAGCTGGAAGTGTTTTGTTATAAACGGAACAAGCTCTGGAAGGAGGCATAACTGACGGTTTCCACAGGAAAGACAAATACAGTGAGCGCAGCAAAGTATCCTGTTTCATTCTGTTACGTTATGAACGTGGAACTGGGTTAAGCTAAGAATCAAGCATCCTAGGACACAAAGAAACACAACCCGGCGAGTCTTTATATGTGTTGCCACAGCTTTGGGTTCTGAAAGAAAACAGACTGAGAGAAGCAGAAGCAAGAAGCATCACACTCTCGATAAAACAAGCGAAAAAACAAAGTGTGCAGAAGGGAGATTGATTTCAGGTTACGAAGGGGGAGGCCTCCAACATTTCCTAGGTGTTGGCGTTTCTTTATAATCTGCTTCAAGTACAAGTTTTGCTTTTTGTTTATACGTAAATGCAAAATACCTGTAATTAATAATCGATCCTTACTTTGTTAAGGACGTATTTTACTAGAACATCCTTAACATATACACACTACTATATATATAAAATAAATAAACAACAAGGACCTACTGTATAGCACAGGGAACTATACTCAATACCTTGTAATAATCTAAAAGGGAAAAGAATCTGAAAAAGAATAGATATATATATATATGTAAAACCGAACCACTTTGCTGTCTACCTGAAACTAACACAACATTGTAAATCAACTATACTTCAATAAAAAAGAGAGAGAGGGAGAAAAGTCCTAAATCATGCCTCTTCATTACAGTTCCTTGAGCACAATCAGCCAAGGGCACCTTTGGGAATTCATAGACACGAGGCCTGAAGAAATGACCAGTCTGGACGCGGCCCCATGGGGCTGGAGGGTGGGTCTCTGGGGAAGCAGCCTCTGCAGGGTGTTTATTAAGCAGAGGATGAGGGGAAAGGGAAGCAGGAGTGGACAGAGCAGAAGTCCCCGGACGGCTTGCTAACCCCTGGGGGCTCCGCGGCTGGACGGGCCCCCCCGGATGTCCAGGTGTTTTTTCCCCTGCATCCATCAGCCAAGCCTGTGGCTGGCGGGAAGGGCAGAGCCCGCAGCTGTGGTGGCGCCTGAAGGTGCTGAGAGAGGAAATTCCGCGTGGACTGCTCTCTGGGCAGCTGGGGCGGCCAGCCCTCCCTAGAAGGGGTCTTTGGCCACGCATGACAGCAACCACCAGAACTGCTACACTGAACTTGGGGTCCTGAGTGGCAACCCTGACACCTTCAAGTGCTGAATAATTGAGTGAAGTAACACTGATTCTCTCCTACCCATTTACTTGTTCACTATGTGCAGGGCACTGGGTCAGCCCCAGTCATCATGGAGCAACCGTCACTCAGTGGCAGATCTAGTGTCTGGTGAGGCTCTTCCCAACTTACAGACGGCCGTCTTCTCATTGTGTCCTCACAAGGCGGGGAGCAGAGGGAAAGGAAGTCTCTTCTTATAAGGGCTCTGACCCATCATGAGGGCTCTACCTCATGACCTACTCACCTCCCAAAGGCCCCACCTCCTGACACTATCACCTAAGGGGTTAGGTTTCAACATACAAATCTGGCGGGACACACACATGAAGTCCATAACATCCACCCACCTATGCACACCCAAAGCAATACAAGTGCTTCATGCTTAAAATAAGCCAACAGCATGGTTAATATTAGAGCTTATTCAAGATTAAAATATCTGGTTGTACATATGATATCACTTATATGTGGAATCTAAAGTATGACACAAATGAACTTATCTATGAAACAGAAACAGAGTCATAGACGTAGAGAGCAGACTTGCGCTTGCCAAAGGGGAGGGAGGGTGGGAAGGGATGGAGTGGGAGTTTGGGGTTAGTAGATGCAAACTATTACATATAGAATAGATGAATGACACGGTCCTACTGCACAGCACAGGGAATTATACCCAATCTCCTGGGATAAACCATAATGGAAAAGAATATAAAAAAGAATGTATATATGTGTATAACTGAGTCACTTTGCTGTACAGCAGAAATTAACACAACATTGTAAATCAACTATACTTCAATTTAAAAAAAATGTCTGGTTGTAAATTAAGAACTGAGTAAGAGTCAGGAGAGGAAGTGGGGGGGGGAAATGAGAAAGAGGGGGGCTGCCACTCACATGAACTTACTCAATGGGAAGAGGTGGCAGAACAAGGCAGGTGGAACAAAAGTGGTCCCAGCCAGATCTGGGTCCAAATTTTGGCTTTTCCACATGTAAGCAATGCGACCAAAACTTCTCTTAAGTTTTCATTATAAAATAACGCCTACTTTACATGACGTGGGGGGAGAGTTAAATGAGATGTGTGCAGAGCGGGGTCCCTGCCCTGAGCAGTCCTGTGGCCAGTGGCACTGCCATTGTCCTCATTATCATCTTCGCCAGCTTCACCACCACTCTCACCAAAGATGTACAGTCAAACCCCTTATCTGTACTTTCAGTAACCGACGGTCATCCTTGGTAAGAAACCATTAAATGGAAAATTTATACAAATAAACAATTCAGAAGTTTTCAGCTGTGAGCCATTCTGAGTCGCATGATGAAATCTTGAGGTGTCAGCTTTGTCCTGCTAGAACGTGAATCACCCCTTTGTCCAGCAAGTCCCAACTGTTAGTCACTAGCAGTGCTCGTTTATTAGACCGACTGGGGTAGTAACACAGTGCTTGTGTTCAAGTGATGCTTTTTTTACTTAATAATGATCCCAAAGCCCAGGAGGAGTGATGCTGACGATTTGGACAGGCCCAAGAGGAGGAAAGTGCTTCCTGTAAGTGAAAAGGTGAAAGTTCCCGACTAAGAGCTACAGTAAGAACGAATCTTCTACCTGTGAAGTTGTGAAGAAGGAAAAAGAAATCCGTGCTAGTTTTGCTGTCACACCTCAGACTGCCAAAGTTACAGCCACTGCATGATAATACTTAGTTCAGATGGAAAAGGCATTAAATTTGTACAATAAGATATTTTTGAGAGAGAGAGAGAGAGAGTCTCCATTCACATAACTTTTATTACAGTATAGTGTTATAATTGTTCTATTTTATTATTAGTTATGGTTGTTAATCTCTTACTATGTCTAATTTAGAAATTAAACTTTAACAAAGTGTGTACAAGTCGGAGAAATCATAGTATATACAGGGTCAGTACTGTCTGCAGTTTCCGGCAGCCCCTGGGGTCCTGGAACATATCCCCCCAGATAAGAGGGAACTGCTGTAGCCGGATGGCAACAGGCACTTCTCTAGCCCACATGACTGCAGGGATATATTAGTTGAACACAATTATCCCAGACTATGGAGCCTATAGAATGAATTTACCATTACTCACTGAGTATTAAAGAACCATGGTTCTGCACAATAAAAGGTCCTTTTCAATTCCGGTGTAACCTGAAATACACTCTTTTGAACACGGATTGGGGCATGGCCATGTCCCTGCATTGAATCGCGAGCATAAAATATCAATAGAAGCAGCAAGGCAAACGCAACAGCCCTCAAAGAGGGAAGCCAGCGCAGAGACACAGGGCCAACCCCGGAGAGAATGGGGGAGGCCTCCCTAACGTGCATCTGGCACAAAGCACACGAGGAGGCGGCAAACCCTTTGAAATATGCAGAGAATAACACCCGCTTAAAGTCCCAACTTGGAGAAACTGCAGGTGCTCGAAGTCTCCTCCAGTTGTATTAAGTGCCTCGAGGGCAGGAAGTTGCCTGCAGCACCGAGCAGCGTGGGCACCAGAGGTAAGAGGGGTGCAAAGTCGAGGAGGACGGTAGCGCCGCGGCCCTTAGACACGCTTCTCAAGCGGGTGACCTGGAGACGCTGAAGCGCAGGGAGGTACCCGCTGCCCACACGTGCCCGTCCCGCCGGGCGTGCGCCTGTGAAAATGTGTGTGTAACTGTTGCTCTAAAGTTCTCTGTCTATGCTTCTCTTTCCATGTCAAAGCTTCGCTGATTTTCAATGCATATATTTCTTATCATCAGAAATATCCAAATTCAAAAAAAAAAAAAAAAAAACCCTCCAGGTATTGTTAGGGTGACGTCTGAGCGCTATTGCTTTCGGTGATTCCTGTGCGCCTGCAGTGAAAAGTCAGGTACGAGCCTTCCTTGTGCCCATTCCGGGGAATGCTGCCTTGCCAAGTCTCAGGCCTTGTTCTGGACACATCTTAAAACGTTCTGTCTCGTTGTCGGGCAGGCCTGACGACTCCTTCCACGAGGAGACAAGGTCCTGGAGAAACAGCGGGCTGCAGGTGGCACAGCTGGGACACACCCCACGCCCGCCAGCTGCCGGCTCAATGCCTACACGTTTCTGATTCTCTCCACTGCTTTAGTGATGTCCCCCCAAGAACTTTTCCATTAAAAGTCCTGGTTCAACTCAGGGACCCCCGCGGACTGTTCAAGCCAAAATCCAGGGCGCCTGTCAGGCTCCAGACTCTGCAGGACCGAGCTGGTAACCCACACGATGGGTGACAGGCCGGCCTCAAATGCAAAATCTTTGAGCAAACACCCTGGCTCCCCAAACTGTCTTCCAAGTTCACGTCTGAGAAAGGAAACAGTTAATATTACAACAAAAGACTTAGAAGAACACCCAGGAGAATTAAACTGTTAAGAGAACAAATTGGTACTCAAAAGAAGGTAACAGTTTTACAACCCTAACCCTGGCCAGAGAGGCAAATGCTAATAATGTGAAGAAATTAGGTGTGAGCGTGACATTTCGTGTCAGCAAGATGTTCAGCAAGAACCGTCCCTTCGGGGCTTCCCTGGTAGCTCAGTGGTTGAGAATCTGCCTGCTAATGCAGGGCACATGGGTTCGAGCCCTGGTCTGGGAAGATCCCATATGCCGCGGAGCAACTAGGCCCGTGCACCACAACTACTGAGCCTGCGCGTCTGGAGCCTGTGCTCCGCAACAAGAGAGGCCGCGATAGTGAGAGGCCTGCGCACCGCGATGAAGAGTGGTCCCCGCTTGCCGCAGCTAAAGGAAACCCTCGCACAGAAACGAAGACCCAACACAGCCAAATAAATAAATAAATAAATAAATAATTTTTTTAAAAAAGAGCCGTCCCTTCAAAGGGACATAAGCTCTCACCCAGGTTTCTTCGAATACTTCTCTGCCATGAAGTAGTGCCTAAGAGTTTACAGCTTTAAAGTAAAATTTTCATTACAAAAGTCCAGGTTTCACTACGGTTCAAATCCTGGTCTTCAAGATGTACAGATCATTAAACATTTCAATCATGTTCAGTAGTTCCCTGAATTGTCTTTTCAGTACATCAATGTTTTTCTCTATATTGATTTTAGCAACTTGCAGAGTCCATCTGAGCTGATTTTCGAATATGAACAGCAAAAACCTTCACTGAAAGGAAAAAACAAGAGCTTTGTGCTCCAGCAAGACACATTATCCCCCCAAACTTTCTGCAGGAGAAAAACAGGCAGTACAAGGAAAGTAAAAATTGCCTGATGAAATGATGGGATTGTGAAAAGTAAACAGCCCCTTCAATTCTGGGCAATCACAGTTATACATCTTAAGTGTTCATTATTCTTCTTTCCTGAAAACCAGGTAAAATTCAAGGGTTGAAGCCATATTTACAATTTCAGGTTTATGCCTCAGAGGGTGATCAGGTTACAAATCAAAACCTAAGTGATGTTTTACAATCAAACTGTGGAGTATTTCCATCAGCCTTACCAAAGAGCAGCCTGTCACGCCACTTAGAATACCCTTCCTTTTAGAAACAGAATACATTTCTGTACAAGCTTCATGGCCAGCCTCAGACAGATACCTGCTTCCAACATTTAACTCTGCACCACGATTTCTTTTTCCCTCTCCAGCCAGGACCTCAGTCTTGGGCTAGAGACCCATCACTCCAAGAGTCAGCATGATAGAAGCACCCTAAAGTCATTCATTCATGCATGCATGCATCCATTCATTTTAAAAAATATTTAACAAAAATTTATTGAGCACCAAATCTTTGCCGGGCACTGTGCTGGAAACTTGATATGGTGGAGAGAATAAATATAATCCCAGACTTCATGGATCTTACAGCCTCCTGAACTGGGACTTTTCAATTGACGTGCCCACAGGTGCATGAATTTCCTCCCTGACCCACTCCTGTCTGTGACACCCCCCATCTTCTTAGACACACAGAGGGGAGGCCTGGATGGACCTCGTCTCTCCTGGGTCCCGCCGTTGCGAAAGGCCAGCTCCACGTGGCCGGACCCCCGACCGCCTTCTACTCCATGGAGGCGGTGGTTCCCTTGCTGGGTTCCCCCTTCGAATCTTCCCCCACTGCCTTACTATCAGGTTAAGTGTTGTAAAATGGAGATGTCATCGCGTGATCCCGGGTTGTAAACTCTCCCAGGCTCTCTCGTTGACTGTCGCATGCACACAGTTCCAGGTAACCTCCTTACTCCCCTCCTGCCGGTTGGGTGAAAGTGGACATTCTGACCCACGGGGAGGTGGGGCAGAAGTTCTAACCTCCCTCCGAATAAACCTGATTTGCTGCTCAGAACAGCCCAAGGCAGGCTCTCAGCAACAGCCACTCCTTACACCTGCATCCGGCAGTTCCCCTGCTGCTGCGTTGTAAAATGTCACCTTTTATAAGCAGACCGGCAGATACAGAGAACAAACTAGCGGTTACCAGTGCCGGGGGCCACACAGGAGTGCGGGAGTGGGAGGTACCAATTACTGGGTGTAGGATGGGCTCAAGGACGTCTCTACATCACGGCGAAGAGAGCCAATATTCTGTAATAACTGTCAATGGAAAGTAACCTTTAAAAAATTATTTAAAAAATTAAAAACATTTAAAAAATGTCATCTTTTAAAAAGTTCACCTTTTTCTAAGGTGGCCAGGTATGACACCATGGAATGGAGCTCTTTTTTAGTTTAAGGCAACAGCTAACCCCTAGAATGGACTCTCATGTACAGTTTCCCAGCCTCTTGCATTTTCTGGAGGATGAGGCCGGCCCACTACCCACCATGTACACACACACACACACACACACACACACACACACACACTCTCTCTCTCTCTCTCTCTCTCTCTCATCCACATTTCTGTTTCCCGTATTCTTTCTTTGGCAAGTCTTCCCCAAATCCTGAACCAGTCCCACATAATGTTCTCTAACTCCAGCAGGGAAGAATCTAGCGAAGGGGGCACACCTTCCTGAGACCCCCTCCCACTTCAGGTGCTCAGCAGCCAGGTGAGCTGGTGCCGGTGGACGGAGGACCGTAGGAGCGTAACGCCTGCAACGAGCTCAGGAAGGTCCACCCTGACCTCTTCGCCCGCCCACAGGGAGCTCACTGACCATCACCCCAGGCTCACCTTCCCTCCTCAGATGACCCCTCCTCTTGCACACCAGACCTCCACCCACCCACCTAAGGAGGTTTCTTCATCAACTCCCTCTCCACCCTCCTCTCTCAACACTGATTTTTTCCACCAGATTGTGTGCATTAATCTACAATAGTGCTATGCTTTCTCCCATCTTAGAAAGTAGACAAAACAAAACCCATCATGTTTTTCCTCTTCCAGCTACAAGCTCCATTTGTCTGTCTTCCTTTACAGTAAAATGCCTGAGAAGAGTCTCCTATTCTCTCTCTCTCTCTTAAATTCCCCCTAGCCCTTCTTAAACCCATTTCTATCAGGGCTTCTGTTCCACCACCTCGCTGAAACTGCTCTCACCACCATCCCCAACGTGCCTGCCTAGAGGCAGTGGTGAACTGTCAGCCTCCTGACTTGACCATCAGTAGCTTTGACACAGCCGTTGGGATCGTCCTCCTGGAAACCCCTTCCAATTTTAGCTTACAGGACACCACCCTGCCCGTTCAGTAAATGAGAGTTCCACTTACTAGAGCTGCTCATACCAACCAAACAAACAAAAACCACAAAAAATGAAGCCATCTCCAAATCCCTTCCTTCTCTCCCCACACAGTCCATCCACTAGGACATCCTATTGGCTCCACCCTCAAAGCACATCCAGAATCTGCCCCCCCACCACCATCTCCCTTGCTATGGCTCTGCTTCCACAGGTACACACACCTGTGTACTGCCCGGTCGCTGCAGCCAGCCAGACACCTGACGGACGGTCGAGTCCAGACCCAGCAGACACTGGGAGACACGTCCCCCTGCAATGTGCCTCCTAACCCACAGCCCGCACCTTCCTGCACCACGGCCCCTTTCTTACCTCCTCCACTTCAGGCTGGTACCAGGAGGGCGATGGTCTCTCTCCGAACCGGGAGCACTTCTGGGGGCTCTGTGCACCCACCACAGAAGCTGCCTGGTCTCCTCGGGCTGGGATGACTGTGACAGTCATTGTCACCCAAAACAAGCCAAGGATGCCACCTCCAATGGCTGTGTCTGTGTGAGTTAACTACGCATCTGTCCTCTGTATCTGCCCCACTTTTCATCTGCCTGTTGATCAGCTGGAAAACAAAGATTAATAATAGGGAATGTAAACCTTGTTTTGGGTTTGGGTGTTTCTTTTGCAGAAAAACTGTCACACAAAAGATATGAGTGATAACCAAACACAAGTTTATATTCAAGGGTTTGTGAATTATACAGGTTTTTTGTTTTGTTTTGTTTTGTTTTGTTAATTAATTAATTAATTAATTTTTGACTGTGTTGGGTCTTCGTTTCTGTGCGAGGGCTTTCTCTAGTTGCGGCGAGCGGGGTCCACTCTTCATCGCGGTGCGCGGGCCTCTCACTATCGCGGCCTCTCTTGCTGCGGAGCACAGGCTCCAGACGCGCAGGCTCAGTAGTTGTGGCTCACGGGCCTAGTTGCTCCGCGGCATGTGGGATCTTCCCAGACCAGGGCTCGAACCTGTGTCGCCTGTATTGGCAGGCGGACTCTCAACCACTGCGCCACCAGGGAAGCCCAAGGGTTTGTGAATTAAAATGAGTTAGAGGGAACAGAGGCTGGGAAGAGATTATCCCTTGATTTCCTCGTAGACACATCCTTACCCATCTCTCAGGATGACTATATCAGGACGGTAATATACATGGCACCATCACATTTATTTGATTGCCTCCTAAAGGGCTAAAATTTATGATCACTGGTGATTTATAACAATTCTCAGTAAGCACAGGTACCCAATCAAAACAACACCCAGACAATACCAACACCAGCAAAAACAGGAAGAATCCAGCTGGTTGGGAGGATATTATCACACCTGGATTACCTTCAGAGAGCCGTCCCTAATCTTAAATCAGTTAAGTATATGCTTACGAACAAGTCATGAACTTGAACCAAAGTTGTGTCTTGCCTCATCAGTAACACTCTGGCAGAAATCCAGAGGCACCTGACCCCCACCCCATGAACAGGGAAAATCAAAACGTCCATCCTCCTGGTCGTGGCAGGTTTACAGATATGGTCGGAGCTCTTAACCTTCAGCAAACTCCCCTGACCTCAATTTTCCCCTACTAATTATGGAATTGCAATAACACTGCACATCCTTGAAAAGGACACTCCTCTCTCACGGAGGCCGATCTGGGCCAAGAAGTCATCTTGGCCAGCGAGTGGGGGAGGGGTCACAGTGACACTTGCAAACACTGCAGGAATCCTCTCACCTCCCTGGCTGAGGGCAGAGACAGTGCCCAAAGCACTCACGTCAGTGGGTAATGAAGATCCGGTAGCAAAGACTTCTCACATGACTGGAAAATGAGAAGTGCCTTAGGAGCACTAAGTAGTATTAGTTTATTATGCTTCCTGTGATTAAAAGCCACTATTCATCACCCAAGAGCATATGAAGTCAACTAGGGGGGTAAAGCCAGAGAGTAAATGCTGGGAGGAGAAATAAGCTCTGCCCCACCCCTGATGCCGAGGCATCTGATTAACTGTGTTCTTTAAAAGAGCAGGAAAATAATAAAAAAGAGAAAAGTGGCAAGGAATCCTCAGAGTGATTCTTGTTACACAGGTGTAAGGTCCTGAGGTGGTTCTCTTCTTACCTGTTACTCCACAGGTGAAAGAGGATTCATATTGGTGTCTGGGGTCATCACATTAAGAGCACAGTATCACTGTGACAAGAACCTAGGAGTGTTACTCACAGGGCACCCTGTGTCCTCAAAAGCCAAGTACATCTTTACTTTTATATCCTGTAGGCTTTCTAGAAATTAAAGGACTTACAGGACTCTCTTAAGATACTTTCACACGGAACATTAGCAATGGTGATCGTCATGTATTGAGTGTCTAGAACAATCTTCACGACAATGATACAGGTTTTCTGATGTCCATTCATAGAAGAGAATCGGAAGGTGGCTGAGATAACACACAGTCATGGGACCAGTATCTGAACCCAGGGTCATGACCTTCCAACAATGTGGTAATGCCTCTCTACCTCCAAGGAAGAATTAGAGGAAAAAAATAAGGGAAAGAAACATAGATTAAATTACCAGATTAGATGGATTAAAGTTTGCAATGTTAAAATAAATAAACAAATTCTACCATGGGAACTTCGGATTAATTTTGGTTTCACTTTCCAGCCATAGGTCCACTCTTACAATTTCCCATGACACTACCATGTTCTGTTTATTTTTGTTTTAATGACTCTCATTTTCACTGCAGCCAAAGTTGTTTTTCTTGGCCAAGGATTGTCTAATCCTTATATTTTGTGCCAGAAACCAATGATAAATTGCATAGTTTTGCAAGAAATCACCAATTTCCGTCTATCAGACTTTGGTACGAATCATTAAGCTTCATCTGGTTGATTTCCTGCCCCCTCAGGTTGAGTAAACTTCACACAGGCATCTTCCCAACTCTTCTCCCTGATTTCCCATTTCTTAAAGTACTTACTTTAGAAAACTTTCGGTCGTAAATACTTTCTCTGCCCCTTGAGGTGTAAATCTTCTACAACCCAGGACTGTCTTTCTTGGGGACCTGGGAACCATCCCTTTGAACATAATCCTCAGGGAATAAGGTCCCTGTCTCCCAGACTCTGTGGGAAGATAGGGGACCAACTTCTACCAGCACCAGTCAGCAAATGTGGATGGTCTAGTCACAATGACCACCCCACCCCCTGATGTCCTTCTTCACTTTTCCATTGTTTCATCCACTATAAAATGTTCCCGGGCTTCCCTGGTGGTGCAGTGGTTGAGAATCTGCCTGCCAATGCAGGGGACACGGGTTTGAGCCCTGGTCTGGGGGGATCCCACATGCCGCGGAGCAACTAGGCCCATGAGCCACAATTACTAAGCCTGCGCGTCTGGAGCCTGTGCTCCGCAACAAGAGAGGCCGCGATAGTGAGAGGCCCGCACACCGCGATGAAGAGTGGCCCCCGCTTGCCACAACTAGAGAAAGCCCTTGCACAGAAACGAAGATCCAACACAGCCATAAATAAATAAATAAACAAATACTTAAAAAAAAATCTTAAAAAAAAAAATGTTCCCACTTCTTGTTTCATTGGAGTTGAGTTCAATCTCTCTCTCTCTCTCCTATTGCAATAGTCTTGAATGAAGTCTTCCTTTTCTGTTTAACTCTGTCACTGTAATTTTCCTCTGACCATCTAAGAGAATCTAGATGCCATGAGTGTCCAGTAAAGAACTGGAGGTGGATGAGCCATGATGCCAGAGAAACTACTGAAGGCCAAATGCCCGCTGACTGCACAGACATAAGATGCCAATATTTAAACTTGTTCAGTCTAATGTTCCATCCTTTACTAAGTCATTTTTGGTAATAACAAACTTCTAACATTCTCATCATTATAAATGTCAATTCCTTTGGGAAACAGATGAGCTCATTTTAAATCTCCATCTAGTTTGTTTTTTAGCCATTATGTAGGCAAGATATTTTAAGTCATTTTGTGAGTAAATCTACACCACACCTCACCAGAGGGGAAAACCATTGGTATAGTCACATCAGCAGCACAGATTAGGAAGGAAAAAGGAAGTACAAAAATTATAACTAGAGAACAGCATAAACAACAAAAAAGTCAGAAATCCCAGTGAAAACAATCATATAAAGAGATGTGATGAAATGTAAAAACATATCTCACCCCCCCAGCAAATTATCCCTTTACAGACAAAAAAGAACATGCCAAAGAAGGAGTGCTTTTCTTAATCTTTCCTAGAGATAAATAAGCGATCCTTTCCCTCAAGGATCTTACAGTTCCAGAACACACTGCTATATTACAAACAGCAAAAGGTAAAAAGAAAAACAGGGGAGGAAGGAGAAATGCGGTCATCCCCCCACCGCCACCGCCCCCAGTGTGTGGGCAATTAGGGACGAGGCCAGAACAAGAAGTCAGGGCTCCTGATTTACCCTCAACATCTCCCTCTGTGATCCACGGCCCCTTTATGCCAACAGAGCTAATTACCAAGCGTGGTAATTACATTCTTCCTCCCTAAGTTTCAATTACATGAGATGTCGTTCCTTCAAGTTTTTGCTGATCATAAATAAAGCTCTTGCTGATGACAAATAAAACTCTTAATAATCTAGACCTGAAATGAGATGCAGTCTCATCCTCCTGCAACTTCAAGAGAGCCCTGGAGAGTCCGCTGAATTCTCACTGCTCTCCACCGTGAGGCTGAGTCTGTACACATCCACACTGAGGACCGTGGCTTTCCCACAAGGGAACCTGTCCCTGGGGTGCCTTCTGAATGAATCTACAACTCTATGGGTTTAGGTTTGATTGTTGACATTTAAAAATGCATCAATTGCTTGCAGACGCTTGAGTCAAAGTCTAACCAAAAACTCAAGAGGAAAAGAATAAAATTGCCCCCAAAGATGGGGTGGAATGATAGGCAGTGCAGAAACATAGACTGCAAGAAGTCCTAAGAGGTAAAGAAGCTTTTAGATGGGGGAGTTCAGCTTGAAGAGACCTACAAAACCCCTACAGCGTTTGGGGAGAGAATTTCCCTAGGACACCTGATTTCTCCTATTCCAAGGGCACCAAGCAGGACGCAGGGCTCCTTTGGATGTCAGCTGTCAGTCAGGGAAAGGAGGCGCATTATGTACTTGCTAGAGTCCCCTTCCCTTCCAGCTCCGCCTCTCTCTTTCTTTGCTTCATCTTCTGTGACTTGCTTCTCTCTCCTCTTTTTCAAGTTACTAGCTCTTCTTCAATTATCTTTTTAAAATTTGAGTTCAAATCCCAGCCGTATTGCTAGGAGATCTATACACATTAGTAAAATAAACACTTCCTGTCGTCAACCCTAAGCTCATTGTGATGAGCCTTATTAAACAGTTACCATCCAAAGCTCATTTTAATGATTCGTTAACATCCCCGAGAGACCGTGCGTGTGTACGTGTGCGTGTGTGTGTGCGAGTGTGTGTGTGTGACAATGTTGGGGGGGGGACAGAATTCCACTTGAAAGCCTCATTTCTTTGAATATACTTGCCCTCCACAGAACCATCAAATGAGTCTGAATTCCAGCGTTTCCACAAATCCTTCCTTTTGGCATTGATCTCCTCATGGATTTCAAGGGGGAAAGAATGAGAAAAGAGGTCAGAGATCAGAGACAGGGATGCTCGGGGTGATCTTGGGTGAATCAGTCCACCCTGCTGGGCCTCCGTTTCCCACTTTCCGAAGTGCAGAGAGGGATACCTACCGATCAAGGACTCAGAGATGCTGCGAGCATTCAAAGACACTGCCTATAAAACCGTCTCACCAGTGTAGGCTGTTATTATCTGATTGAGATGTTTTCTGCACCCATCAAGACTCATTTCAGAGTGCTGCTGGTGGCTGCTCAGGGAAGCCCTGTGTAGCTTTAGTAAGGATGATTGGGCAGGAGCCACTCGGCTCCCTGCATTAGTGAGTTTTTGTTTATGAAGAAGTTCCCCGATGTTTAGATTTTTTTTTTCTCCGTACTTGCTAATTGGCTTTAAATGCTAGTAAAGGAAAAGCTGCTACTGACAGTAAATTAAAATTGCCTTCATTTCATTCCTTTAGAAGCCTTGTTTATTCTAGGACAGGATTTATTTTTTGTTCCACATTAAAATTTTTTTTTATTATGTTAGGTGGTACAGTATAAAGAAAAACACGGTTCAATGCTGAAGCTCTTTGGATGGTTCACTTTCCGTAACAGTGTGTGTGAGCGTGTGTATGTGTATGTGTGCATGTATGTGTATGTGTGCGTGCATGTGTGTGCATGTATACTGCATGTGTGTGTTTGCATGTGTGTGTTTATGTGTACGTGTGTGCATGTGTGTATGTGTGCATGTATATGTGTGTGCATGTATACGTGCATGTGTGTGTATTTGTGTGTGCATGTGTGTGCATATGTGGAAGGTTTTGACAGCATTTTGATGGCTTTAAGGCCTTTTTAAACAGCCATAAAGGGAAGATTTGGGACTTATTAAGAACTTTAACCGCATATGCTTATTTTGCAGTTTGTGGTCCCAAGTCAGGCGTTACGTGTATACTGTATTTTCTCCACGGTTTTATACCAATTTGGGGCATAACTGGTCTCTGCCACTGATGGCCACTGAAGTCAGAAAAAGTTGCAGCCTCTCTAAGGCTCGGTTGCATGTCTCTGCGAACGAAGACAGCAGTTCCCGACTGCAGGGTTGGTGGTGAGATCAGAGTGTGCGGAGTGAGTGCCTATCGCGGGCAGGTTCTCGGTAACCACGTCACTGGGGGTGGAGTCAGGTCCCCCCGAAAGCCCTGCTGTGACCCCTCTGTCCTACGCAGTCCTGGGAGGGAAGCAGAAACCAGAGGAACTTCCCACACGTTCCCACTGAGCTTCAGCTGAGCCCCCAGAGGGGCAGAGACGAGCTTCCACGCTCTGCTGTGTGTCAGAGACCATCTGAGAGTTTGCTGCATCTCTACCATCGTCCTAGTGCCCACGACGTGTCTACGCGCAGCGGGATAACACTTCTCAGGGTGCAGACCTCTGGGGAAAGCACAGTGACAGCGCTGTCTCTCTCTCTCTCTCCCGTGCACACACCCCCCCACCCCAATCCTACTCCAGAGCTTCCGAAACCCAAATCTGGGGGGACGGAAACCCTCTTGCTTACTTAGGACCAGAGAACTGGGGACAAAAGGTCTGACATCATGAGAACATTAACTGAAAAGCAATTATCCAAATCAGTGGCTGGGGAGAAAGGCACAGAGAATTAATTCGCATCTCCTCTTCAAGTTAAAGTGAGAGAGCGAGAGAGAGAGGGAGAGAGAGAGAGACAGAGCGAGATCAAGCTGCAGAGGTGCTGCAGGAGCCTGAGCTCCAGCTCGGGGGCCTGGTCTCTGACCCCGGCCCACGTCCACTCCCGCGTTTTCTCCAGAGTGGGATGCAGACAGCTGGGGAGAAAACTAAGACAATACTCATGATGCCCAGAACATCACACAGTGAGTGCCAGGCACTGAGGGAGTGGGAGCTGCTTTCGTCACCGGGACGGTTGGGGCACAAGGAGAGAGAGAGAGGGAGGGAGGGAGGGAGGGAGAAAGAGGGAGAGAAAAGAAAGAAAGAAAGAAAGAAAGAAAGAAAGAAAGAAAGAAAGAGAAAGAAAGAAAGAAGGAAAGAAAGAAAGGGATGGAGGGAGAGAGGAAGGAAGGAAGGAAGGAGGGATGGAGGGAGGGAGGAAGGAAGGAAGGAGGGAAGGAGGGAGGGAGGGAAGGAAGGAAGGGAGGGAGGAAGGGAGGGAGGGAGGAAGGAAGGAAGGAAGGAAGGAGGGAGGGAGGGAGGGAAGGCAGGCAGGCCCTGGCATGAGGGCACACGTCGACAAGACTGTCTGTCAGTCTGTAAGTTATACAGCTTGTTTTATTTTCACATCAGTAGGTTGAAGCCACTTTGTTCTGTTCTTACTTCCTGGGACAAAGAGCTGGAAGTGGGGTGTTGCTGACAGGTGCCCTGTAAGCTTGCAGGAATCACTCGTGTGTTGAGGGAAATGGTCCCAGATATTTAGACCTGTTGCCTGGAGCAGATGCATTTTAGAGCCATTTCTGTGACTGTGAGATTTTTTTTCATGCTGCCATGAAAACCACATAAAATGAGAGAAACACTATCAATTTGGAGGTTCCAAGTGAACAACTCAACTGCTTAATGCGGGAAATGAGATGATTATTAAAAATATAGTCAGATTCAGGAGCACATTTAACTAAGTTCTTGTAACTAGAGGCAAGGAACCTTGGATAATTATCATATGAACTTGGATGAAATACTGTTTGTCTTCAGAAGAGTTTAATATCTACATGCAAGTGAATGTGACGAATTTATCATCTATCATAAATATGTTAATCAATGGAAGTGATACCCATTCCTCCATAATTTTTTTAGCGTCTCTGAAAAGTGCTTGATAACTATTGATGCTTTTCTTAAGGATTCTGGAATCACATGCTAAAACCATTCCCAGTTTATCCTGAAAAACTCAGAAAGATGGGGATGTGGGAAACATGCTCTCCACTAAAATGACAGAGGCCTTCTCACTCTTAATGAAGTGCCACAGGCTTATTTGGGGCCTTTCCTCTGGCTGTTCTCTCCATCTGACTCTAGAAGGTTTTCTCTCCAAGGACTCGGGTTCCGAGCTCTTTTACAGGACACCTGAGGCCAAACTCTTCCCCAAGATTCTAGTCTGCACTCACCACCTTCTTCCCAGAACTCCTACCCACCACGTGGACTTCTGACTTTTGTTCTCGATCTTACTGTTTTGTCTTGTGAACTATTAGATTTGTCTCTGGGAAGGGGTGAGAGTGTAGGATGTCAGAGCAGGTGGGAACCAGTGGCATCCTGGGAAGCTAAGAGGCTGGCTTAAGGTCGTGGATGGCGGTGGAGCCAGGACAAGCGTCCAGGTTCTGGAAGACAAGGCCACGCGTCTTCCCGCCCACAAGCCCGTGAAGGCGGGGTCTCCTTCCTGCCGCTGCAGGCAACCTCCCACACGCAGCCTGCCCTGGACCATCTGCATAAATGCCTCCGTCCAACCCCTAAGACAGGTTAACCCGTAATAAGGACGGGAAAGTGAGGAGCTCTGCCACTCTTCCAGAAACCAGAGGCCCCCTTCTTCTGACCCTAAGTCATACTTTTGTGCTCTTCCTGGCCCACCTCTGATAGAACCATGTCCTGGATCATCTGTCCGTTGATTTGGCAAAACTGCGTCACGTCTTAATAAAACATCCTCTGCCCGCTTACAAAACCGTATTGCAACCGAGATGTCCACGGCCAGAGGGAAGTTATTTAGAAGTGGGGTTACTGTCTGGACAGGAGCACAGAAATGAGTCATTATCCGCCACCATCCACCATGCTTTTCTGACAGCATCACCGAGAAACGAGATGGGCTGGTGGCAGGTTTCAGTTCGTCGCCAGCACACACGTCCCTCTCTGGAACTGGGAAAGCCAGGGGAGCTGAGAAGCACGTTGGTTTCCGGGCAGCTTCTCCCCAGTTGCCCGGAGATGCCACCCCTCACCCAGGTCTGTCCTGAATCCAATTTATCCTCTCTACCTATGGGGTGAATCTGTGACAAACGTGACAATGAGAGTGATACACACACATCAGTGAGAGAGCAGGTGCCCGTTCCAATCCACTTACAGAGCAAACGGGGTAAAAATGAACAGCGAGTAATTTTTAAAAATCACCCGCCTGCACATAAACCATATCCTTCACTCATCAGGGGCTTGTTCTTAGCAAGTGCTTCTGGTGGGTTTTACCCCGGTCCTGCCCATCCTGCCGCCCCTTTATTCTCACTCCGCCCACCCATGACTGATCCTCACCCGTCCTACTGTAATGTCCCCAATTCCGCACGACAATCATGGTTCCTTTCTACATCCACTCAAAGCCATTGATTGCAAGTCCCCCAAAAAAGGCCACAGGAGAAAGCACATACAACTTGCAGTCCAATGTGTAATCAGGATTGACTGTCTTTTCTATTCACTTTATCTTTATCTACAAAATGGTAATGATAAAATTGACCTCGTGGGGTTTTCAGGAGGGTTCCATGGATAATGTATGTAAGCACATGACATGGTGCCAACACACAGAGGGAAGCAGGGAATCATAGTTGCAATTTTTTAAAATAATAAAATATTCCTTTTCTCTCCTCCCCATCCTCATGCCTGCCATACCTTATATTTGTTATCACCTGTACCATTTCCGACTAAGAACCATGCGAGTTGTGGACAGTGTCATGTTCCTTAAGCATCTAATGAAAGATATTCTATTACGAAGAAGTGAGTCTTCAATTGTAAGACAGACCACAACCATAAATGGTTAAAAAAATTCATTAAGCATTTATTGAGCTGAGTGACAGGGCACGGAGAAGTGAAGTATGAACCACAACCCCTGACATCGAAATCCTTACAGCTCAGTTGCTAAGACATGAAATATAAATAAAAATGTAAGGCTTCTTAAAGGCAAGAGCTACACTCGGACGCTCCCCCAAGGGGCTTGGATTCTGGAGTGAGTTTCTGGAAGAAAGAGGGATGACAGAGGACTTGCCGAGGGGGTGTCGGGGCAGCAACCTCAAGGGCCTAAGTGCTAGCAGGGCACTCCACATCCATGATGCAGGGTCCTCACCAGAATGTTCATAGGGAGCTGTGGTCCCCGTGCCCGGTGCCGTGGTTTCAGCCCATCATCAGAGCCCTGATCCAACCTCCCCTGCATCATCTCGGTAATTCTCCTTTCTGCTTACATAAACCAAAGCCCATTTCAGTAGTTTACACCTATGAAGTCTTTTTCTCAAGCCATTTTTAAACTCGAAGTCTTTATACGATTGCAGAAAGCAGTGGATGCTTCTGCGCCCTCGCTTTGACCATATGAAATCGCAATATGCGTTATATCATAAACACTGAATAGCAGAAAACCATTTCTTTTGCAAAAATGCCCGCCCCCCCTTTAACGCACCTCGTTACCCTGTGGGTCATTTAGCCAAACAGCTTTTGATTTTTGAAATGTGCAGATCGCCTTTGTGGAAAGACCTGCCGGCATGAGCATGCATAGGTAGGGCTTGTTACATATGCTTGTGATACAGGAGGGAGTGCTGTCATGGTCCTAGCTCTACATGGAAGCGCAGAGGTGAGTTTGATGTAATGCTCTGGAGGACTCAGTCTGCTGGCTTGTAACCCGAGGAATCGGGTGCCATCTCCACCTGCTTTTGAAAGAAACTCTTCATCAGTCCCTAGATCAGTCCCTAAATTAGCCTCCGCTAATTATCATCAGTCCCTAAATTAGCCTCCGCTTTCCGAAACCCATGCCCAGCAAGACTCAAAGCCATTTTCAACAGTACTCTCCTGCCCATTCCTAGGAGCCTCGGGAAGTCGGCAGTTTCTGATTCTTTTCTTTAACTGTTTTTACTGTGACCATCTCAGATAAGAGAAACTAATCGGTACAATTCTGTAGTGAGTCTTATGGATTTTCTGTTAGTAATGCAATTTTTGCTGTCAAGCTACTTTGGCAGTTCTGTTTTCATTACAGATCATCCAGAAAGTGGCACAGCGACTCGGCTATTACCAATGGGGTTCATACGGTGACACCTGGTGGCCAGGATACATCCCTGCCCTGGTGAGGGAAGTAAAGTGTGTGCGTGGGGTGTGTGTGTGTGAGAGAGAGAGAGAGAGAGAGAGAGAGAGAGAGAGAGAGAGGGAGAGAGAGAAAGAATGTGAAGGGGCAAAGGAGGTTGACTAAGAGACCCACTGAAGACTCACAGCAGGTAAAAGGCCTGTAAACATTCTCCAGCCATTTAACCAACTTGGTTCTCGGTGTCTATTATCTTTTATTCCCTGTGGCCCCCAAACTGGGATCTCGGTTGGTGATCAGTAAATATGATAGGTGAACTGGCTAGTTTCCCTTCCCCATTATGCTTACAAGGGATCTGTTCTAAGAGAATTTGTGAAGTTCCATGCTTATTTAGGTTAAAGTTTCATCAAAATATTTTCCACACAGGTACAGCAGTAGTTCATACATATTTGTTATTAAGACTAGTTTTTGAGCAGTTTTAGGTTCACAGCAAAAGTGAGAGGAAGGTACGAGATTTCCCATCCCCTCCTTCCCCCACCCATGCACAGCCCCCCCGTTATCAACATCCCCACCAGATGGTACAGGTGTTACAGCTGATGAACCTCCATTGACTGGTCATCATTACGCAAATCCATAGGTTACATTTGGGCTCACTCTTGGTGTTGTATATTCTATAGGTTTGGACAAATGTATAATGACATGTGTCTATCATCACGGTACCACACAGAGTATTTCTACTGCCCTAAAAATCCTCTGTGCTTCACCTAGTCATTAAAAAAAAAAATCTTTTCTCCATGAATAAAATGACAAAATGACCCTCTGTATATTGGCTCAGGATATTAAAAAGAAAATAAAACTTTTCCCCTTAATTTCAGTGATGAAATTCTTTGGTTTTTAACTCCATCACCTCTTAGCCCCAAACTACACCTTAGCCCCTCACTAGGATTCAGCCAATCAAATTCCATTTATTAAGCCACATGCTGTGCTTAGCTCTGGGCTTCACTACAAATCAGAATAAGAGGAAACTGACATTTCCTCGGTGCCAGTTACTTGAAGCGTTTTATTTCTCTTTCGCATCCCAGAGATGCATTAACTCTACTTGTCAGGTGGGCTTAATCAGGTTGGGGAGGTAAGCCCAACACACGTGAGCCCAGACTGAACACTGTGGGACAGGACAGAATTGAGAGCTAAACGATAAGACGCTGCAGGCACCTGGAGGAGAGGGTGATCGCTGAGGGCTGTAGCAGTGAGGAGGACGGGAGATGGAGGCTGAGCTGAGAAGGACTTTGGCAAAGGTTAGTGAAGGCAAAGAATGAGGAACCTCCCCTATTGAAAGGCAAAGAAGCATCCGTGAAAGAACATGAACACGTGGGAAAGATGAACATGTGAGTGGTCCAATAGGACCTAAGTGTAAGTGGCTTATTAGGGAATAGCGAGAAACAAGCTAGAAGGAGAGGTCAGATTTTAGAGAACCTTAAATAATGATGGAAGAAATTTAGACTAGATGGGGTATGAAATAGCCACTGAAGTTTAATTACCAGGATGTGAAATGAAGAAACACTTTTTTTTAATGCTTTCCTACTCAAGGAAAAACAAATTAAGACTTCCTATACTTTAAGCTGTTGGTCTGAAGCCTCATCAACACCATATGTAAAGTTATAAGGATGCATTTTAGTGTGTCTTATAAGGAACTCTATCCATCACTGATCATTTGGAACAACTAAATCATCCAATGTCGTCTCTATATCAGTAGAAGAGGTAGAAGCAAAGTTCTAGCGTTTCCCTACTTCCACAAGAAAAGCTGCATCCATCCAACCTTTCAACAGTGTTAACTGAACACCTGCTTTTGTGCCAGGAACTCTTCTAGATTCCTGGTGGTACAGCCGAAGTAGACATGATTCCTCCCTATAGGAAGCTTACTGTCTGGTGGGGAAGAAGCTCAAAAACCATCCCCTGAATGGTCCATTCTGTGCTGTGATGTGGGCTGAGATGGAGACACACAGTCTGCTGTGGTGGGTGGGAATGGGGTGGTTCAAAGAAAGGGTCTGATAACCTTGCAGAGAAGATTCCCATCGAGAACCAGAGGATGAGAAGGAGTCAGCCTAGCGAAGAGTGGAAGAATGAAAGGTCCAGAGAGAGGTAATATTTGGCAAGACTTGCTCCTGGCTTCCTGAATCCAAAGAACAGAAGATTTTTACTTCCATCTCCCAAAACCCGGCCCTGACATCCAGTCCTGTAACGCACGACTCACTCCCAGAGACAGAATTAGTCATCATCACTCCCTCTACCAGCGGACTATCCATCCAAGTGCTTGCCCCACTGTGTGTATCTGACCACTTACCCGTCTCTCTGCAAGACTGTGAGCCCCATGAGAGCACGATCTTGTCCCCTTTAAGTCAGAGTCTGGCGCTCTGTGTGTAATGCATTGAGCTGGAGTGCAAAATACCAGTATATGGGGCTTCCCTGGTGGTGCAGTGGTTAAGAATCCGCCTGCCAACGCAGGGAACACGGGTTCGAGCCCTGGTCCGGGAAGATCCCACATGCCGCGGAGCAACTAAACCCGTGAGCCACAACTACTGAGCCTGTGCTCTAGAGTCCGTGAGCCACAACTACTGAGCCTGTGCTCTAGAGCCCACGAGCCACAACTACTGAGCCTGTGCTCTAGAGCCCACGAGCCACAACTACTGAGCCCACATGCCACAGCTACTGAAGCCCGCGTGCCTAGAGCCCATGCTCTGCAACAAGAGAAGCCACCTCAATGAGAAGCCCGCACACGGCAATGAAGAGTAGCCCCCGCTCGCCACGACTAGAGAAAGCCCATGCGCAGCAATGAAAACCCAACACAGCCAAAAATAAAATAAATGAAATAAATAAATTTATTAAAAAAAAAAATACCAGTGTAGGATACTCACTGAAGCCTCACCTCAGCTTCACCCCCGTGTCACGAATGCCTAAGTGCTGCCTATTCTGTTAAGATATATACCTCTGCGAATAATAAACTCTAAATCTCTCTCTTTTTTAATCTTGTTAAACTCCCTGGCTGAGGGCTCGAAAAAAGTCACATATGCAATCTTGAGAAAGTTATTTGGAGACTCTTTAGAGGCAGACTAGGTGAGGCAGTCAAATATTTATCCAAAAAGGAGCAGGGGGGTGAAGCAAAGTCTATTGATTTGTGTTTTGTATTCTGGTTAATTTTTTAGGGATCACCAAAGAGAAGTATCTCCTACGTGTGCAGAGAAGTCCTCTGGGAGGGTATAATTAATGTGCAACGGAAATTGCCGGATAAAGCTTGTCCTGCTACTCTCTGGGTGTCCCAGAAGGAAATATTCAAGAATTCTCCAAGTTCATTCAGCTGATTTCACTTTGAATGAACAAATCAAGATCTTTTCAAAGGTCCCCAAAAGGTAGCCATCCCTATGGTCACCACTCCTGAGAAGGAGCAGAGAAGCCATTGCAGCTGAGGGAAACTGCCCTACTTTGGGGTCTTGTCACAAGTGGGGAAGAATTGAAAAGGAATCAAGATTAGGTCTTGATTTAAGCTGAGGATTTCTTTTAAAACTTGAATTTAGGGTAGTCTCCTCTGCTATTTAATATGCTTGGCTGGTTAAATCAAGAGACCCATTCTTGAAAAGAAAAATAATGACTATAGAAGTATACCACCCCATGTAGCCCTTAGGTTGGATTATAGCTGAAGGCTGCTTTCCTAGCACAAAGCAGATTCTGGCATTCATGGGCACTCAATAAAAACACGTAGGGCGAATGAATGAATGAATGAGTGCATGAACAAATGACTGATGTATTGCTGAAACTCTGGTGAAGCATAGCTTCAGTGGAGATTACTTAACAACACATAGATCATTTCTTGACTGCAGAGCTTGAAAACTCTGCAGGTAAAGAACTAACCATCAAACCTTCATAACAAAGAGCCCAGAAATAGCACAGCCTAGCCTAGCCAATTATCAATTTTCCTAGGGCACTCCTCTGCCCCACAGTTTATCTGCAGAAAATCTTGCTTTCAACTCCTTACAAATCTAATTACACAGAATAGAAAAGAAAGAGCTTTGCTGAAACCACCCACGATCTTGGGGTTGCATTTCCTATTGCATGTATTCTTCCCTCCAACAAGTGATCTTTGAAACCCGCACACTTAATTACCTAATTATCTCCTCCAAGCCTGGAGATGTATATTCAGAAATCCAGTGGAAAGAGAAAAGACAGGGAGAAAAGGAGAAGAAGGGACACTGCAGAGCCTGCCGTTTTGCCTCAATCTGAAAGCTGATATTGTTTCCTGGATCTTAGAAGCCAGGGAGAGTTTCAAATGATGACTGCATTAGAGAACTCTCACCTTCTTTGAGCCAGATTTTCATAACGTGGCTTCATTATTTTTTCAAGACTGTGTGCCCCTCCTGGCATCAGGGTTATTCACAGAGCAATAAAAGCCCAAAGAAGTGCACTCCCAGTCTTTTAAGTCCTCTGGGCATTTGCTTATCCGGATTAGGTATGTGGTGAGCTTATCACACTGACACATATATTTCACTCACTTGATGACCACCTGTATTTCTTCTTTCATGAACGACTATTATGTGAAAACACTGAGCTAACAAAATGCACTCTAAATGATCTTTAACTACAGATTGAGAGATATCCAGACAACCTTAAGCAGAGAGTGGACCTCTCTCTTGGAAAGCAGCCTTCTTAGACCTACAGCTTTGTGAGGTATGGCCAGGATGACTTAGGGGGAAAGGAGAGCTCACCCTCCTGTAAGCCCTGATAGCTGAATAAACCCTGACAATCAGCAGCATGACAGATGTCTCATGAGATTATACTCATGCTCCTGCTAAGACACTGAACTCCTGACAGCGACCGGCCGTATAAGCCCCAGACACTCCTAGAATTCCAAATAGGTTGTGTTTCTTCTCTGAGCATTACAATAACCCAGAAATGACTGGATGAGATCTGAAGCACAGTCTGGGGATCTGGACCCTGGGAAAATGTCTAGTCTCTCAGGCCACACTAGTAAATGGACTTGAGAGTCAGACAGACATGGTTCAACCTTTTACATGGTATATATGTGCTATTTAACCAAACTTTATGGCCCATAAACATGGTGGCTTTAGACCCGAGCCCTGTCACTTTCGACATTTATGTGTCATTCAGCTCTAAGGAGGCCAGATGAAGAGACGTAGGATGAAGGCACCTGGGCTCCAAGTGCAGATATGCACGAGGGCATGCCCAGCCGGGGCAGCCTGGGTCCTTGACCTCTACTCAAGGACCACAACGCACTGCCTGTCCGGCGCCCCCAGGAGGCCTGCCAGGTAAACCTTTGTAATTGCCTGTGGTCAGGCCTGAAAAATCACACAGATTTTAAAACAGGAGCCAGACTCCTCAAATCTCCATTTCCTTCTCTATACAATTTCTTTTAAGAAGTTAGAATCAGTCATTCATGCCGACCACAATGAAATTGTCACCACGTTACTGAGAGATTAGCGACAAGTTCCTTCAAACCAGAGTAACTCATTCATATGTCAGAGTCCTGGACACGTTCGCCCCATGTCCATGCCTGGTCCTTCTCTGCTCCGGTCCTTGCAGGCTTGTCTCTCACGTTTCCTCCTCCGCAGGCTTCTGGCTGGGTTTCCCTGGAAACACCTGCTCCATGCCCTGTTCGGCCGCAGCAATTCCTCCACAGCTCAGCTGCCATGGCCAGGCCAGCCACAGTCCGGCTTCCACCCTGAGATCCACCTGGGCCGTGGGTCCAATGCCTCCCCACTTGTCCCTCCAGCCCAGCTTCCTGCTGGTGTTAACCCCTAGGTCACCCCATGGTCCCACTTGGC
Source organism: Balaenoptera ricei (assembly GCF_028023285.1). NCBI lineage: Eukaryota > Metazoa > Chordata > Mammalia > Artiodactyla > Balaenopteridae > Balaenoptera > Balaenoptera ricei. Next base: position 7,257,877 of record NC_082659.1, on the reverse strand, counting down.
TTTTTAACTCTTCATCATCCTCTACTTTCAACTTCCTTTGTTTCAAACACAGTGGTTTCTCTCTTCCTGGTTGGATTCTGACTTGTACTATGTAAATTTCTATCGGTCATAAAACCCACAATTCATTCCCATATCTGAGCACTCATCAATCAATATTTCCTAACATAGTACCATTTGCAGTAAACCAGGAAAGGGACTAGTATTTCCTGCAAGAAGAACTGGATATGGAATAAAATAAAGGCAACATAAAATTATCTAATTAAATTTGAGCCTAGACACTTTCAACAAGGACCCACTACCGTACCCTGAGGAAGGTAAACTGCGGGCTTTGGTGCATCCCCAAGGGTCATCAGAGTCACTGGGCCTCTTTCATAACTGAGAAGTTTCTTTCTCAAAAGGAAAATGTTGGTAATAACGATTCTGGAGTCATTGTAGATGGTCTGTCAATAGTAAAATAATAAGAGTCCAGGGCTTCCCTGGTGGCGCAGTGGTTGAGAGTCTGCCTGCCGGTGCAGGGGGCACGGGTTCGAGCCCTGGTCTGGGAGGATCCCACATGCCACGGAGCAACTAGGCCCGTGAGCCACAACTACTGAGCCTGCGCGTCTGGAGCCTGTGCTCCGCAACAAGAGAGGCCGCGATAGTGAGAGGCCCGCGCACCGCGATGAAGAGTGGCCCCCGCTTGCTGCAACTAGAGAAAGCCCTAGCACAGAAACGAAGACCCAACATAGTAATCAATCAATAAATCTTTAAAAAAATAATAATAATAATAATAAGAGTCCAAAAAGAGCAAGACTTGATCATGAGAATTTCAGGAAGGTAATTCTAACCCACTTGTCTTGGAATGATAGCTATTGGAATTGAAAAGAGCCTTAAAAGCATATGTAATTCAGCCTCCTGTCATCTTATAGTATAAAGTTGCTTGTAAAGCACCTGAGGTTTGGAGAGACTGTGTGACTATAGAAATTCAGGCCAATATGGACGGGAGACACTGCCTGCACCCAGAGGGGCCCCTGCAACAGGGCTGCATCAGGAACACAGCCCAAGATGGGCCGAGTGAGTGGGTTCCACACCCCAACCAGCCAACACTAGAATAACCAGAGAGAGAGTTCAAATCACACTCTAGGAAGTAAGAAAAAGGCTGTAAAAAGGGGGGAAATTCCAAGTGTTAGGTCCAAGGGATGAGCTAAATTATAAGGGGTATGAAGGTAAACTATGCTTTGGCACTTCCTTCTGGCTCAGTATTTCATTTACAAGCTAAGTATCTAGTTTAGGTTACGTTACGTTAGTGTAGTGCAGTTTAATTTAGGCATGTTTGTCCTCCATGGTGTAAGTGTCTTGTTGCCACTGTAACAAATTACCACAAACTCAGAAGTCCAAAATACAGTTCATTGGGCCAAAACTGACATGTCTGCAGGGCTACGCTTCCTCAAAAGGGGTTGGGGGGAGAATCCGTTTCTTGCCTTTTCCGGCTTCTAGAATTGCAGTTTGTGCATTCCCTGGCCAATACGCCCTTCACTCCAATCTCTGCTTTCATCATTGTACTAATTGATCTTCTGTCCTAAATCTCCTTCTGCTTCCTCTTCTAATAAAACTGTGATTACATTTAGGGCACCCACCACCCCAGTTAATCTAGGATTATCTCCCCACCCACAAAGACTCTTTTTCTTAGAAGGTAATATTCACAGTTCCCAGGGATTAGGACCTGGATATCTTTGGGGGCCATTATTCAGCCTGGCACATCTAACCAATAAGTGAATTACATATCCCTAGATGTTAAGTGTTTTCTTTTGAAAGTCAGCTGGAAATTTTGACGTGTTTTCTAACTGAGCGATGGTTCTCCATAACCTTTGATATAGTCACATCAGCCTCTCCTGGCTCTGGTATTCTATTATCTACACCCAAGGATGTGGCATTTTTGAATGCCTTAGATTACATCACCTGGTAGGTGACAGACAAAAATTTTCAACATATGTTCAAGATGAAAAGGTTGTATCATATTGTGAATGCTTTCTGGCACCAGCCCCAGCCCCCCTGGACCCCACAGCCAGCCACCCCAGGACCCAGCCCTAACCACAAGCAGGCCAGTTGCCGCCACATGAGGCAGGGCCTGGCAACCAACTAGGCTGGGGACCAACCCCACCTACCAACATGCACACCACAGCCAACCCTGTCACAACAGAAGGGCACACACAGCACACACAGGGGACACCCCTAGAGCATACAGCTGACCAGAGGGGAGTGTGGTGCTAGGCCCCATAGGATGTCTTCTCCATAAGGCCACTTCTCCATGATCAGAAACAAAGCCAACCTACATAATACATAGATACACACAGAAAATTAGGAAAAATGAGGAGACAGAAGAATGTATTCCAAATGAAGGAATAAGAAAGAACCCCAGAAAGGGAACTAAATAAAGTGAAAATAGGCAATCTACTCAATAAAGAGTTCAAAGTAATGATCATAAAGATGTTCAAAGAATTTGGGAGAAAATGGAAGAACACAGTGAGAATTTCAAGAAAGAGTTAGAAAATATAAAGAAGAACCAAACAGAGCTGAAGAATAAAATAAGTGAAATTAAAAATACACTAGATGGGGGCTTCCCTGGTGGCGCAGTGGTTGGGAGTCTGCCTGCTGGTGCGGGGAGCACGGGTTCGGGCCCTGGTCTGGGAGGGTCCCACATGCCGCGGGGCGACTGGCCCGTGAGCCACAGTTGCTGGGCCTGCGCATCTGGAGCCTGTGCTCTGCAGCGAGAGGCCGCGATGGTGGGGGGCCGGCGCACCGCGGTGAGGGGTGGCACCCCGCTTGCCGCGGCTGGAGAGGGCCCTCGCGCAGAGATGAGGACCCAACACAGCCATAAATAAATAAATAATTAAAAAAAAAATACACTAGATGTAATCAACAGTAGATTAGATGATACAGAGGAATCGATTGGAGAACTGAAAGACAGTGTAGTGGAAATCACCCAAGCAGAACAGAAAAAAGAAAAAATAACTTTGGAAAATGAGGATAGTTTAAGAGGCCTCTGGGACAACATAAAGTGTACTAATATTTGCATTATAGAGGTCTCAGAAGGAGAAGAGAGAGAAGTAGGCAGAGAATTTATTTGAAGAAATAATAGTTAAAAACTTCCCTAATGTGGCAATAAATAAATAAATAAATAAATAACAGACATCCAGGTCCAGAAAGCACAGAAAGTCCCAAATAAAATGAACCCAAAGAGATTCACACCAAAACACATTATAATTTAAATGGTAAAAATTAAAGATAAAGAGAGAAACTTAAAAGCAACATGGGAAATGCAACTAGTTATGTACAAGGGAACTCCCATAAGGCTATCAGCTGACTTTTCAGTAAAAGCATTGCAGGCCAGTGACTTCCCTGGCAGTCCAGTGGTCAAGACTCTGTGCTTCCAATGCAGGCGGCACAGGTTCGATCTCTGGTTGGGGAACTAAGGTCCTACATGCCACGTGCTGTGGCCAAAAAAAAAAAAAAAATTGCAGGCCAGCAGGGAGTGGTACAATATATTAAAAGTATGAAAGGAAAAAACCTACAAAAGAATATCCTACCCAGCAAGACTATCATTCAGATTTGAAAGACAGATCAAGAACTTTACAGACAAGCAAAAGATAAAAGAGTTTGGCACCACTAAACCAGGTTTACAAGAAATGTTAAAGGGACTTCTCTTAGCAGAAAAGATCACAACTAGAAATATAAAAATTATGAAAGGAAAAAGTACATTGGTAAAGGCAAACATACAGTAAAGGTAGTAGATCAATCACTTATAAAGCTAGTAGGAAGGTTAAAGGACAAAAGTAGTGAAATCATCTATACCCACATAAGTAGTTAAGGGACACACAAAACAAAAAGACGTAAAATATGATGTCAAAAAGATTAAACATTGGTGGGGGATGAGTAAAAATGCAGGATTGTTAGAATGCATTTGAATTTAAGAAATCATCAACTTAAAATAATCATATATATATATATCTCATAGTAACCACAAATCAAAAATATATAATAGATATATACACAAAAAAGAGAAAGGAATCCAAGCATAACACTATAACAATAGTCATCAAATCACAAAAGAAGAAAGTAAAAGAAGAAAAAAGGAAAAAAAAGAACTACAAAAACAACCAGAAAACAAAAACAATATGGCAATAGGTACATAGATATCAATAATTACTTTCAATGTAAATGGGTTAAATGTTCCAATCAAAAGACATGGAGTGGCTGAATGGATAAAAATAATAAGACTCATATATATGCTACCTAAAAGAAACACTCTTTAGATCTAAAGACACACATAGACTGAAAGTGAGAAGATGGAAAAAGGTATTCCATGCAAATGGAAACAAAAAGAAAGCAGGGGTACTAATACTTATATCAGACTAAATAGACTTTAATACCAAGACTGTAACAAGAGACAAAGAAGGCCACTATGTGATGATAAAGGGATCACTCCAACAGGAAGGTATAATAACTGTAAATATATAAGCGCCCAACATAGGAGCAAATATTTACCTAATGCATATAACATAAAGCAAATATTAACAAACATAAAGAGAGAAATGCATAGTAACACAATAATAATAGGAGAGTTTAACACCCCACTTATATCAAGGGACAGATCATCCAGACAGAAAATCAATAAGGAAACACTGGCCTTAAATAACACATCAGACCAGATAGACTTAATATATATATAAGAGAGAGATATATATAATATATATATATGTATAGAGAGAGAGAGAGAGAGAGAGAGAGAGAACATTCCATCCAAAGCAGCAGAATACACATTCTTTTCAAGTGCACATGGAACATTCTCCAGGAGAAATCACATGCTAGGCCACAAAACAAGTCTCAGCAAATTTAAGAAGATTGAAATCATATCAAGCATCTATTTCAACCAAAATGCTATGAGACTAGAAATCAAGTACAAGAAAAAAAAATTGCAAAAAACACAAACAGGTGGGTCCTAAACAAGATGCTACTAAATAACCAATGGGTCACTGGAGAAATCAAAGTGAAAATTAAAAATCACCTGGAGACAAGTGAAAACAAAGACACAATGATCCAAAATCTATGCAACACAGCAAAAGCAGTTCTTAGAGAGAAGTTTAGAGTAATATAAGCTTACCTCAGGAAACAAGAAAAATCTCAAATAAACAGCATAACCTTATACCTAAAGGAGCTAGAAAAAGAAGGACAAACAAAAATCAAAGTTAGTAAAATGAAAGAAATCATAAACATCAGAGCAGAGATAAATGAAATAGAGACAAAAAACAATAGAAAAGATTAAAAGTTGTATGGAAAAACAAAAGACTCCAAATAGCCAAAACAATCTTGAGAAAGAGGAACAAGCTGGAGGTATCATGATTCCTGATTTCAAACCATACTACAAAGGTGCAGTAACAGTATGATATTGGCAAAAAAACAGACACACAGATCAATGAAAGCAGGATAAAAAGCCCAGAAACAAACCCACATTTACATGGTCAATTAATCTACAACAAAGGAGCAAGAATATACACAACTATTTACAACAGCCAGGACATGGAACCAATCAAAATGTCCATTGACAGATGAATGAATAAAGAAGATGTGGCACATATATACAATGGAATATTACTCAGCCATAAAAAGAAACAAAATTATTTGTAGTGAGGTGGATGGACCTAGAGTCTGTCATACAGAGTGAAGCAAGTCAGAAACAGAAAAACAAATACCGTATGCTAACACATATATATGGAATCTAAAAATAATTTTTTTAAAATGGTACTGATGAACCTAGTTGCAGGGTAGGAATAAAGAGGTAGACATAGAAAATGGACTTGAGGACATGGGGTGGGAGGGCGAAGCTGGGGTGAAGTGAGAGTAGCATCGACATATATACACTACTGAATGTAAAATAGTTGGCTAGTGGGAAGCAGCAGCATAGCACAGGGAGATCAGCTCGGTGCTTTGCGATGACCTAGAGGGGTGGGATAGGGAGGATGGGAGGGAGGCTCAAGAGGGAGGGCATGGCAAGATGGCGGAAGAGTAAGACGCGGAGATCACCTTCCTTCCCACAGATACAGCAGAAATACATCTACACGTGGAGCTGCTCCTACAGAACACCCACTGAACGCTGGCAGAAGACGTCAGACCTCCCAAAAGGCAAGAAAATCCCCAGGTACTTGGGTAGGGTAAAAAGAAAAAAGAAATAACAGAGACAAAAGAATAGGGACGGGACCTGCACCAGTGGGAGGGAGCTGTGAAGGAGGAAAGGTTTCCAGGCACTAGGAGCCCCTTCGCGGGCAGAGACTGCGGGTGGCAGAGGGGGGAAGCTTCGGAGCCGCGGAGGAGAGCGCAGCCACAGGGGTGCGGAGGGCAAAGCGGAGAGACTCCCGCACAGAGGCTCGGCGCCGAGCAGTGCTCACCAGCCCGAGAGGCTTGTCTGCTCACTCGCCGGGGCGGGCGGGGGCTGGGAGCTGAGGCTCGGGCTTTGGTGCTAGCTGGGAGGGAGTCCGGGAAAAAGTCTGCAGCTGCCGAAGAGGCAAGAGACTTTTTCTTGCCTCTTTGTTTCGCGGCGCGCAAGGAGAGGGGATTCAGAGCGCTGCCTAAACGAAATCCAGAGACGGGTGCGAGCCGCGCGGCTATCAGCGCGGATCCCACAGCAACAGGGGCGCAGAGGGAAAAACGGAGAGACTCCCGCACGGAGGCTCAGCGCCGAGCAGCGCTCACCAGCCCGAGAGGCTTGTCTGCTCCCCCGCCGGGGCGGGCGGGGCTGGGAGCTGAGGCTCGGGCTTCGGTCGGATCGCAGGGAGAGGACTGGGGTTGGCGGCGTGAACACAGCCTGAAGGGGTTGGCGTGCCGCGGCGAGCCGGGAGGGAGCTGGAGAGGAGGTCTGCAGCCGCCGAACAGGCAAGAGACTTTTTCTTGCCTCTTTGTTTCGCGGTGCGCAAGGAGAGGGGATTCAGAGCGCCGCCTAGACGAACTCCAGAGGCGGGCGCGAGCCGCGGCTAACAGCGCGGACCCCAGAGACTGGTAGGAAACGCTAAGGCTGCTGCTGCCGCCACCAAGAAGCCTGTGTGCGAGCCCAGGTCACTCTCCACACCGCCCCTCCCGGGAGCCGGTGCAGCTCGCCACTGCCAGGCTCCCATGATCCAGGGACAACTTCCCCGGGAGAACACATGGCGCGCCTCAGGCTGCTGCAACGTCACAACGCCTCTGACGCCGCAGGCTCGCCCCGCCTCCTCCGTACCGCTCCCTTCCCCGGCATGAGTGAGCCAGAGCCCCCGAAGCAGCTGCTCCTTTAACCCTGTTCTGTCTGGGCGGGGAACGGACGCCCTCAGGCAACGTACATGCAGAGGCGGGTCCAAATCCAAAGCTGAACGCTGAGAGCTGTACGAACAAAGAAGAGAAAGGGAAATCTCTCCCAGCAGCCTCAGGAGAAGCGGATTAAAGCTCCACAAACAACTTGATGTGCCTGCATCTGTTGAATACCTGAATAGACAACGAATCATCCCAAATTCAAAAGGTGGACTTTAGGAGCAGGATATATTAATTTCCCCTTTTCCTTTTTTTGTGAGTGTATATGTGTATGCTTCTGGGTGAGATTTTGTCTGTATAGCTTTGCTTTCACCATCAGTCCTAGGGTTAGGTCCGTCCATTTTTTTTTTTTTTTTTTTTTTTTTACTTAAAAAAATTTTTTTTCCCTAATATATGCTTTCTTAATATTTTTTTCCGTATTTTCTATTTTTAGAAATTAAAAATTTTTTAATAAGTTTTTTCATATTTTGTATTTTAAAAAATTAAAATTTTTTTTTAAATAAATTTTTTTCTTAAAAATCTTTTTCCTATTTTTTACTATAAAAAATTAATAAATCTACTTCTAAAAATTAAAAAAAATTTTTTTCTGAATACATTTACTCTTAATAATTTTTTTTCTTATTTTTTATTATAATAGCTTTATTTTATTTTATTTTATCCTCTTTTTATCTTTCTATTTTTTTCTCCCTTATATTCTGAGCTGTGTGGATGAAAGGCTGTTGGTGCTCCAGCCAGGCATCAGGGCTGTGCCTCTAAGGTGGGAGAGCCAACTTCAGGACACTGGTCCACAAGAGACCTACCAGCTCCACGTAATACCAAACGGCAAAAATCTCTCAGAGATCTCCATCTCAACATCAAGACCCAGCTTCACTCAACGACCAGCAAGCTACAGGGCTGGACACCCTATGCCAAACAACTAGCAAGACAGGAACACAGCCCCATCCATTAGCAGGGAGGCTGCCTAAAATCATAAGGCCACAGACACCCCAAAACACACCACCAGACGTGGACGTGCCCACCAGAAAGACAAGATTCAACCTCATCCACCAGAACACAGGCAATAGTCCCCTCCACCAGGAAGCCTACACAACCCACTGAACCAACCTTACCCACTGGGGACAGATACCAAAAACAACGGGAACTACGAACCTGCAGCCTGTGAAAAGGAGACCCCAAACACAGTAAGATAAGCAAAATGAGACGACAGAAAAACACACAGCAGATGAAGGAGCAGGGTCAAAACACACCAGACCTAACAAATGAAGAGGAAATAGGTAGTCTACCTGAAAAAGAATTCAGAATAATGATAGTAAGGATGATCTAAAATCTTGGAAATAGAATAGACAAAATGCAAGAAACATTTAACAAGGATGTAGAAGAACAAAAGAGGAACCAAGCAACGATGAAAAACACAATAAATGAAATTAAAAATACTCTAGATGGGATCAATAGCAGAATAACTGAGGCAGAAGAAAGGATAAGTGACCTGGAAGATAAAATGGTGGAAATAACTACTGCAGAGCAGGATAAAGAAAAAAGAATGAAAAGAACTGAGGACAGTCTCAGAGACCTCTGGGACAACATTAAACACACCAACATTCGAATTATAGGGGTCCCAGAAGAAGAAGAGAAAAAGAAAGGGACTGAGAAAATATTTGAAGAGATTATAGTTGAAAACTTCCCTAATATGGGAAAGGAAATAGTTAATCAAGTCCAGGAAGCACAGAGAGTCCCATACAGGATAAACCCAAGGAGAAACACGCCAAGACACATATTAATCAAACTGTCAAAAATTAAATATAAAGAAAACATATTAAAAGCAGCAAGGGAAAAACAACAAATAACACACAAGGGAATCCCCATAAGGTTAACATCTGATCTTTCAGCAGAAACTCTGCAAGCCAGAAGGGAGTGGCAGGGTATACTTAAAGTGATGAAGGAGAAAAACCTACAACCAAGGTTACTCTACCCAGCAAGGTTCTCATTCAGATTTGATGGAGAAATTAAAACCTTTACAGACAAGCAAAAGCTGAGAGAGTTCAGCACCACCAAACCAGCTTTACAACAAATGCTAAAGGAACTTCTCTAGGCAAGAAACACAAGAGAAGGAAAACACCTACAATAACAAACCCAAAACATTTAAGAAAATGGGAATGGGAACATACATATCGATAATTACCTTGAATGTAAATGGATTAAATGCTCCCACCAAAAGACACAGACTGGCTGAATGGATACAAAAACAAGACCCATATATATGCTGTCTACAAGAGACCCACTTCAGACCTAGAGACACATACAGACTGAAAGTGAGGGGATGGAAAAAGATATTCCATGCAAATGGAAATCAAAAGAAAGCTGGAGTAGCAATTCTCATATCAGACAAAATAGACTTTAAAATAAAGAATATTATAAGAGACAAAGAAGGACACTATATAATGATCAAGGGATCGATCCAAGAGGAAGGTATAACAATTGTAAATATTTATGCACCCAACATAGGAGCACCTCAATACATAAGGCAAATACTAACAGCCATAAAAGGGGAAATTGACAGCAACACAATCATAGTAGGGGACTTTAACACCCCACTTTCATCAATGGACAGATCATCCAAAATGAAAATAAATAAGGAAACACAAGCTTTAAATGATACATTAAACAAGATGGACTTAATTGATATTTATAGGACATTCCACCCAAAAACAACAGAATACACATTTTTCTCAAGTGCGCATGGAACATTCTCCAGGATAGATCATATCTTGGGTCACAAATCAAGCCTTGGTAAATTTAAGAAAATTGAAAGCGTATCAAGTATCTTTTCCGACCACAACGCTATGAGACTAGATATCAATTACAGGAAAAGATCTGTAAAAAATACAAACACATGGAGGCTACACAATACACTACTTAATAATGAAGTGATCACTGAAGAAATCAAAGGGGAAATAAAAAAATACCTAGAAACAAATGACAATGGAGATACGACGACCCAAAACCTATGGGACGCAGCAAAAGCAGTGCTAAGAGGGAAGTTTATAGCAATACAAGCCTACCTCAAGAAACAGGAAACATCTCGAATAAACAACCTAACCTTGCACCTAAAGCAATTAGAGAAAGAAGAACAAAAAAACCCCAAAGCTAGCAGAAGGAAAGAAATCATAAAGATCAGGTCAGAAATAAATGAAAAAGAAATGAAGGAAACGATAGCAAAAATCAATAAAACTAAAAGCTGGTTCTTTGAGAAGATAAACAAAATTGATAAACCATTAGCCAGACTCATCAAGAGAAAAAGGGAGAAGACTCAAATCAATAGAATTAGAAATGAAAAAGGAGAAGTAACCACTGACACTGCAGAAATACAAAAGATCATGAGAGATTACTACAAGCAACTCTACGCCAATAAAATGGACAACCTGGAAGAAATGGACAGATTCTTAGAAATGCACAAACTGCCGAGACTGAACCAGGAAGAAATAGAAAATATGAACAGACCAATCACAAGCACTGAAATTGAAACTGTGATTAAAAACCTTCCAACAAACAAAAGCCCAGGACCAGATGGCTTCACAGGTGAATTCTATCAAACATTTAGAGAAGAGCTAACACCTATCCTTCTCAAACTCTTCCAAAATATTGCAGAGGGAGGAACACTCCCAAACTCATTCTACGAGGCCACCATCACCCTGATACCAAAACCAGACAAAGATGTCACAAAGAAAGAAAACTACAGGCCAATATCACTGATGAACATAGATGCAAAAATCCTCAACAAAATACTAGCAAACAGAATCCAACAGCACATTAAAAGGATCATACACCATGATCAAGTGGGGTTTATCCCAGGAATGCAAGGATTCTTCAATATACGTAAATCAATCAATGTGATACACCATATTAACAAATTGAAGGAGAAAAACCATATGATCATCTCAATAGATGCAGAGAAAGCTTTCGACAAAATTCAACACCCATTTATGATAAAAGCCCTGCAGAAAGTAGGCATGGAGGGAACTTTCCTCAACATAATAAAGGCCATATATGACAAACCCACAGCCAACATTGTCCTCAATGGTGAAAAACTGAAACCATTTCCACTAAGATCAGGAACAAGACAAGGTTGCCCACTCTCACCACTATTATTCAACATAGTTTTGGAAGTGTTAGCCACAGCAATCAGAGAAGACAAAGAAATAAAAGGAATCCAAATCGGAAAAGAAGAAGTAAAGCTGTCACTGTTTGCAGATGACATGATACTATACATAGAGAATCCTAAAGATGCTACCAGAAAACTCCTAGAGCTAATCAATGAATTTGGTAAAGTAGCAGGATACAAAATTAATGCACAGAAATCTCTTGCATTTCTATACACTAATGACGAAAAATCTGAAAGTGAAATTAAGAAAACACTCCCGTTTACCATTGCAACAAAAAGAATAAAATATCTAGGAATAAACCTACCTAAGGAGACAAAAGACCTGTATGCAGAAAATTATAAGACACTGATGAAAGAAATTAAAGATGATACAAATAGATGGAAAGATATACCATGTTCCTGGATTGGAAGAATCAACATTGTGAAAATGACTCTACTACCCAAAGCAATCTACAGATTCAATGCAATCCCTATCAAACTACCACTGGCATTTTTCACAGAACTAGAACAAAAAATTTCACAATTTGTATGGAAACACAAAAGACCCCGAATAGCCAAAGCAATCTTGAGAACGAAAAATAGAGCTGGGGGAATCAGGCTCCCTGACTTCAGACTATACTACAAAGCTACAGTAATCAAGACAGTTTGGTACTGGCACAAAAACAGAAATATAGATCAATGGAACAGGATAGAAAGCCCAGAGATAAACCCACGCACATATGGTCACCTTATCTTTGATAAAGGAGGCAAGAATATACAGTGGAGAAAAGACAGCCTCTTCAATAAGTGGTGCTGGGAAAATTGGACAGATACATGTAAAAGTATGAAATTAGAACACTCCCTGACACCATGCACAAAAATAAACTCAAAATGGATTAAAGACCTAAGTGTAAGACCAGACACTATCAAACTCTTAGAGGAAAACATAGGCAGAACATTCTATGACATACATCACAGCAAGATTCTTTTTGACCCAGCTCCCAGAGAAATGGAAATAAGAACACAAATAAACAAATGGGACCTAATGAAACTTAAAAGCTTTTGCACAGCAAAGGAAACCATAAACAAGACCAAAAGACAACCATCAGAATGGGAGAAAATATTTGCAAATGAAACAACTGACAAAGGATTAATCTCCAAGATTTACAAGCAGCTCATGCAGCTCAATAACAAAAAAACGAACAACCCAATCCAAAAATGGGCAGAAGACCTAAATAGACATTTCTCCAAAGAAGATATACAGATGGCCAACAGACACATGAAAGAATGCTCAACATCATTAATCATTAGAGAAATGCAAATCAAAACTACAATGAGATATCATCTCACACCGGTCAGAATGGCCATCATCAAAAAATCTAGAAACAATAAATGCTGGAGAGGGTGTGGAGGAAAGGGAACTCTCTTGCACTGTTGGTGGGAATGTAAATTGATACAGCCACTATGGAGAACAGTATGGAGGTTCCTTAAAAAACTACAAATAAAACTACCATACGATCCAGCAATCCCACCACTGGGCATATACCCTGAGAAAACCATAGGTCAAAAAGAGTCATGTACCAAAATGTTCATTGCAGCTCTATTTACAATAGCCAGGACATGGAAGCAACCTAAATGTCCAGCAACAGATGAATGGATAAAGAAGATGTGGCACATATATACAATGGAATATTACTCAGCCATAAAAAGAAATGAAATGGAGGTATTTGTAATGAGGTGGATGGAGTTAGAGTCTGTCATACAGAGTGAAGTAAGTCAGAAAGAGAAAAACAAATACAGTATGCTAACACATATATACGGAATCTAAGGGAAAAAAAAGCCATGAAGAACCTAGTGGCAAGACGGAATAAAGACACAGACCTACTAGAGAATGGACTTGAGGATATGGGGAGGGGGTGGGGTGAGATGTGACAGGGTGAGAGAGTGTCATGGACATATATACACTACCAAATGTAAAATAGATAGCTAGTGGGAAGCAGCCGCATAGCACAGGGAGATCAGCTCGGTGCTTTGTGACCACCTGGAGGGGTGGGATGGGGAGGGTGGGAGGGAGGGAGATGCAAGAGGGAAGAGATATGGGAACATATTGTATATGTATAACTGATTAACTTTGTTATAAAGCAGAAGCTAACACACCATTGGAAGGCAATTATACTTCAATAAAGATGTTTAAAAAAAAAAAAAAAAAGAGGGAGGGCATATGGGGACATGTGTATGCATATGGCTGATTCGTTTTGTTGTGCAACAGAAACTAACACAGTATTGTGAAGCAATTATACACCAATAAATATCTATTAAATTTTTTTTAATTTAAAAATAAAAAAAAAATAAGCTGCAAGGATACATTGTACAGTACAGTGAATATAGCCAAAATTTTGTAGTAGCTTTAAATGGAATATAATCTACAAAAATTTTGTACTATGTTGTACACCTGAAACTAATATAATATTGTAAATTTTAAAAAAAATGAATATACAATGCGTAAAATACAGCCTCTTCAATAAATGGGGTTGGGAAAACTGGACAGCTACAGGCAAAAGAATCACACTGGACTACTTTCACACACCATATAGAAAAATGAACACAAAATGGATTAAATACTTAATTGTAAGACCTGAGACCATAAAATTCCTAGAAGAAAACATAGGCAATGTGCTCTTTGACAGTGGTCTTAATTTTTTTTGGATATGTCTCCTCAGGCAAGGGAAACAAAGGCAAAACAAATAAATGGGACTATATCAAACTAAAAATCGTTTGCAAGGCAAGGAAACTATCAACAAAACAAAAAGGCAGCCTACTGAATGGGAGAAGATATTTGCAAATGATTTATCTGATGAGGGGTTAATATCCAAAATATACAAATAACTCATACAAAACAACATCAAAAAAAACCAAATAACTGGGTTAAAAAATGGGGAGAGGACCTGAATAGACATTTTTCCAAAGATGACCAACAGACAAATGAAAAGTTGCTCAATATCACTAATCATCAGAGAAATGCACATCAAAACCACAATATCACCTCACACCTATCAGAATGGCTACCAGAAAAAAGACTACAAATAAAAGTGTTGGTGAAGATGTGGAAAAAAGGGAGCCCTTGTTCACTATTGGTGGGAATGTAAATTGGTGCAGCCACTATGGAAAACAGTATGGAGTTTCTTCAAAAGGTTGAAAATAGAACTACCATGCAATCCAGCAATTCCAGTTCTGGGTATTTTTGAAAAGAAAACCCAAGTCAAAAATATGTACACAGTCCTATGTGCACTGCAGTATTATTTACAATAGCCAAGATTTGGAAGCAACCTAAGTGCCCATCAATAGATGAATGGAGAAAGAAGTGGTAGTATGTGTGTGTGTGTGTGTGTGTGTGTGTGTGTGTGTGTGTGTGTGTATACACAATGGAATATGACTCAGCCATACAGAAAGAATGAAATCTTGCCATTTGTGACAGCATTGGTGGACTTAAAGGGTGTTATGCTAAGTGAAATAAGTCACACAGAGAAAGACAAATACCATATGATTTCACTTACAAGTGGAATCTAAAAAACAAAACAAACATAACAAAACAGAAACAGACTCATAGATAGAATAAACGAGTGGTTAGAGGGGAGGTGTAGCAGGGGATGATGAGTGAAACAGGTGAGGGAAATTAAGAGGTACAAACTTCCAGTTAAATAAATAAGCCTCGGAGATGTAATGTACAGCATAGGGAATACAGTCAATAACATTATAGTAACTGTATGGTAATTGATGGTAACTAGACTTATGGTGGTGATCATTTTGTAATGTATAAAAATATCAAATCACTATGTTGTACACTCTGAAACTAATATAATATTAAAAATCAATTATACTTCATTTTTTAAAATAAATAGCTAGTGAACGCCTTAACTGTTGGGAGAATGATTCACACATTAACTGATTGCCACCTTACAACAGATTTTGAAAGTGAGTCACTCTTCCATTAAGAAATGTTTGCTTCTTATATTCCAAAGGTCTATATTTTTGCTCTTTTAAATGCACAATAACTTAGTGCTGCATCAAAGTGTATCCTTTTCAAGTCATTTAAAGCAACAACCCAGAATCCTAATTTAAGTTAAAATTCAGTTCCACGTGGTGCTACCAATGGGAATAAATCAACTGAGGTGACAGTCAGATGAGCAGATATCTTTTACACTTGGTTAGGTTCCCATATACAGACTCAGGGATAATTTCATCAAAATTTACTCCTGGGTTTCCTTTGCTATGCAAAAGCTTTCAAGTTTCATCACATCCCATTTGTTTATTTTTGTTTTTATTTCCATTTCTCTAGGAGGTGCGTCAAAAAGGATCTTGCTGTGATTTATGTCATAGAGTGTTCTGCCTATGTTTTCCTCTAAGAGTTTTATAGTGTCTGGCCTTACATTTAGGTCTCTAATCCATTTTGAGTTTATTTTTGTGTATGGTGTTAGGGAGTGTTCTAACTTCATTCTTTTACATGTAGCTGTCCAGTTTTCCCAGCACCACTTATTGAAGAGGCTGTCTTTTCTCCACTGTATATTCTTGCCTCCTTTATCAAAGATAAGGTGACCATATGTGCGTGGGTTTATCTCTGGGCTTTCTATCCTGTTCCATTGATCTATTTTTCTGTTTTTGTGCCAGTACCATACTGTCTTGATTACTGTAGCTTTGTAGTATAGTCTGAAGTCAGGGAGCCTGATTCCTCCAGCTCCGTTTTTCTTTCTCAAGATTGCTTTGGCTATTCGGGGTCTTTTGCATTTCCATACAAATTGTGAAATTTTTTGTTCTAGTTCTGTGAAAAATGCCAGTGGTAGTTTGATAGGGATTGCATTGAATCTGTAGATTGCTTTGGGTAGTAGAGTCATTTTCACAATGTTGATTCTTCCAATCCAAAAACATGGTATATCTCTCCATTTGTTTGTATCATCTTTAATTTCTTTCATCAGTGTCTTCTAGTTTTCTGCATACAGGTCTTTTGTCTCCCTAGGTAGGTTTATTCCTAGGTATTTTATCCTTTTTGTTGCAATGGTAAATGGGAGTGTTTTCTTAACTTCACTTTCAGATTTTTCATCATTAGTGTATAGGAATGCAAGAGATTTCTGTGCATTAATTTTGTATCCTGCTACTTTACCAAATTCATTGATTAGCTCTAGTAGTTTTATGGTAGCATCTTTAGGATCCTCTGTGTATAGTATCATGTCATCTGCAAACAGTGACAGCTTTACTTCTTCTTTTCCAATTTGGATTCCTTTTATTTCTTTTTCTTCTCTGATTGCTGTGGCTAAAACTTCCAAAACTATGTTGAATAATAGTGGTGAGAGTGGGCAAACTTGTCTTTTTCCTGATCTTAGTAGAAATGGTTTCAGTTTTTCTCCATTGAGGACTATGTTGGCTGTGGGTTTGTCATATATGGCCTTTATTATGTTGAGGTAAGTTCCCTCTATGCCTACTTTCTGGAGGGTTTTTATCATAAATGGGTGTTGAATTTTGTCAAAAGCTTTCTCTGCATCTATTGAGATGATCATATGGTTTTTCTCCTTCAATTTGTTAATATGGCATATCACACTGATTGATTTGCATATATTGAAGAATCCTTGCATTCCTGGGATAAACCCCACTTGATCATGGTGTATGATCCTTTTAATGTGCTGTTGGATTCTGTTTGCTAGTATTTTGTTGAGGATTTTTGCATCTATGTTCATCAGTGATATTGGCCTGTAGTTTTCTTTCTTTGTGACATCTTTATCTGGTTTTGGTATCAGGGTGATGGTGGCCTCGTAGAATGAGTTTGGGAGTGTTCCTCCCTCTGCTACATTTTGGAAGAGTTTGAGAAGGATAGGTGTTAGCTATTCTCTAAATGTTTGCTAGAATTCACCTGTGAAGCCATCTGGTCCTGGGCTTTTGTTTGTAGGAAGATTTTTAATCACAGTTTCAATTCCAGTGCTTGTGATTGGTCTGTTCATATTTTCTATTTCTTCCTGGTTCAGTCTCAGAAGGTTGTGCTTTTCTAAGAATTTGTCCATTTCTTCCAGGTTGTCCATTTTATTGGCATATATTTGCCTGTAGTAATCTCTTATGATCCTTTGTGTTTCTGCAGTGTCAGTTGTTACTTCTCCTTTTTCATTTCTAATTCTATTGATTTGAGTCTTCTCCCTTTTTTTCTTGATGAGTCTGGCTAATGGTTCATCAATTTTGTTTATCTTCTCAAAGAACCAGCTTTTAGCTTTATTGATCTTTGCTATTGTTTCCTTCATTTGTTTTTCATTTATTTCTGGTCTCAGAATGGGAGAAAATATTTGCAAATGAAGCGACTGACAAAGGATTAATCTCCAAAATTTAAAAGCAGCTCATGCAGCTCCACATCAAAAAAACAAACAACCCAATCCAAAAATGGGCAGAAGACCTAAATAGACATTTCTTCAAAGAAGATATACAGATTGCCAACAAACACATGAAAGAATGCTCAACATCATTAATCATTAGAGAAATGCAAATCAAAACTACAATGAGATATCATCTCACACCAGTCAGAATGGCCATCATCAAAAAATCTAGAAACCATAAATGCTGGAGAGGGTGTGAAGAAAAGGGAACCCTCTTGCACTCTTGGTGGGAATGTAAATTGATACAGCCACTATGGAGAACAGTATGGAGGTTCCTTAAAAAACTAAAAATAGAACTACCATATGACCCAGCAATCCCACTACTGGACATATACCCTGAGAAAACCATCATTCAAAAAGAGTCATGTACAACAATGTTCATTGCAGCTCTATTTACAATAGCCAGGACATGGAAGCAACCTAAGTGTCCTTTGACAGATGAATGGATAAAGAAGATGTGGCACATATATACAATGGAATATTACTCAGCCATAGAAAGAAACAAAATTGAGTTATTTGTAGTGAGGTGGATGGACCTAGAGTGTGTCATACAGAGTGAAGTCAGAAAGAGAAAAACAAATACCATATGCTAACACATATATATGGAATCCAAAAAAAAAAAAAAAAGGTCATGAAGAACCTAGGGGCAAGACAGGAATAAAGATGCAGACCTACTAGACAATGGACTTGAGGATACGGGGAGGGGGAAGGGTAAGCTGGGACAAAGTGAGAGAGTGGCATGGACATATATACAGTACCATATGTAAAATAGATAGCTAGTGGGAAGCAGCCGCATAACACAGGGAGATCAGCTCCGTGCTTTGTGACCACGTAGAGGGGTGGGATAGGGAGTGTGGGAGGGAGGGAGACGCAAGACGGAAGAGATATGGGGACATATGTATATGTATAACTGATTCACTTTGTTATAAAGCAGAAACTAACACACCAATGTAAAGCAATTATACTCCAATAAAGATGTTAAAAAAAATAATTTACTCTTGGGGGTCAGCACAATTCTTCCAATTGCAGAAACTTTAAAATGTGAAACAGTATTCTCCTTAAAAGCAAAAACATGATCATTAGTTTGGGCAAGATTCCTCTCTGCTTTCACATTTGCACGACCTCATAACATCACAACTAACTTAACTAATCCATATTCCAAACTAAATTTGCATGACCTTTGCTGCTGGTTTGTTTTATGGCCCCTAAACGAAGTGTGGCCTGATTTGTTAGTAAATAAAGCCGCTCTGCCATAAAGTTACTTCTGAAAAATCTCACTAATTCTAAATTCCTATTCAAATCCATCTCTATTCAGATATATTTCCCCTAGCATTACATATTACAAAGTCGAAAAGTCCCTTCAATCTGCATAGAACATCACCTTTGAACAATAAAAATGTCACAATTTCCTCAGCACCATCAATATCACAAGGTATTCAACATTAAAATTCAACCCCATGATATAGAGCTTAGACTAATATATTTCATGTTACATAGGAAAACCATTTCTATACACATTACTGGAATTATTTTGTGATCCCAAGGAGTGTTTTTCATGATGATGTGTCTTCTATTCATTCATTTATTCACACATTCATTTTTCATTTAACAAACATCTTTTAATAAGCACCTATTCCAAGCTAGGTCCTAGGGAAATGAGAGGTTAAGAATTTAAGATAAATAAGAAATGAATTCGCAGTCTAGTTGAGAAGACAAACATAGAGTTACATGTTACCATTGAGATACAATACATTCAAAGTCCTATGGGGGTGCAGAGGACCAAGTGATTTACTCCATTTGGAAAAGTCATTGAAATATTTCCAAGGAAAAAACACTTTAAATCAGTCTTATAAAATGAATGTGGAGTTATAACATGGACAAAAGACATTAATATGCCTGTGTGTGTGTTGTGTTTCTACTCGTAGGAGACATCTAGTGGTAAGAGGCAGCTTGGACCAGAAACCAGGAGACCCGCGTTCAGGCTCTCACTCTGCCATGCTACTGGATATTCCCCTCTGGAATTCTGTGCTGCAATGATCAATCAGGTGTGTTTCATGTCTAAAATTGTATGAATCACATGCTCCAATCAGACACTCCCACCGCAACACCCAGCTGATCATGCACAGGAGGAATGACAGTCATGAAAGCTTAGCTCAGGAAGGGTACCACTCATTGCACCCTATCCTGCACTGATCAGACTGACCACCGTCCTGGGAATAATATGATATGTGACCATCACTCCCCACAGCTGGGGAGCACTTTCAGCAGAGGAAGGAAGGCCTTGCAGTCACCGCTTGAGGTCCTTCCCTCCACCTGCAGGCACTTCAAGTGGGCTCCCAACACAACTATTCTCTTCCATCACAACGCTGAAATCCACAGGAGCCAAGCGGTGGAATCCATGGGCCTGTGCCAGTCACATCCCCTTCCCCATACTGAGGTTTTCCACGCAGGAGGTTAATGGCCCTTGTTTTGCTTTTGTTTGGACTGGAACAAGGGACCTCAGCCTTTGAGTGTGTGCAGGCTGAGCTTGGGAGGTCAGGGATCAACTTTAATGCATTACCCATCATCACACCTCTCCCCCTTCCAACAGCCATTGGCATCCTCCTGAATCTAGTGTCGACACTTATCACAAATAACCCGAATCTTCATCTTGTCCAATCTAATTCAAACCTTCCCAATGGCAATGAATAGATGGCTCATGCAGGAATCTGAAATAAAACGTAGTGTTGGACTTGCATAGGTCTGATTGGTTCCCCTCCAAATGTGAGCTATGTTACGGACTATATGCTATGGACTGAATGTTTGTATCCCCCAAAGTTCATCTGTTGAAGCCCTAATCCCCAACATGATGGTATTTGTAGGTAAGGCTTTGAGAGTTGACTGTGTCATGAGTATAAACGGGATTACTGCCCTTATGAGAAGAGACATGAGGGAGACAATCTCTCTTCCATGTGAGGACAGAGCAGGGAGGCGGTCGTGTGTAAAACAGAAAGAGAGCCCTCACTAAGAATCTGACCATGCCTGCACCTGATCTTGGACTTCCAGCCTCTAGATGCATGAGAAATAGATGTTACTGTGTAAGCCACTCAGTCTGGGTATTTTTCATAGCAACCCAAATTGACTAAGACAGTATGAAACAATGTAGGAGTGTAGGATACAAGGCATGAATGACCAACCACGCAGAAGGCAGTGAAATTCAAAGCCCAAACACAGAGAATGTACATCTCTGCAGGTGTTCCACCATCTCCAGGTAAGCTGGAGCCTGAGAATTCTAAAGTACAAACAGAATGTCAGAGACGAGCAAAATAAAGGGGATTCTATATAATGTGACCCCAGAGATGTGCATTCTGAGATGGGGTCTGGTGTTAATTAGCTAAAGAGAAGGCAGTTCTGAGCAAACTCTTCCTCCTCTGCTTCTTCAAATGTTAAGGGAAAAAAACCGAATCATTTGTTTTGAGGCTCTCTCTAGCTCTTATAGTTTGTAACTCCCATCTCTGGCCAGACCGTAGTGAATGCTTTTAATAAATGAGGTGGACCTTTCAGATCACCAAGAGGCAAAAATTGTTTGAAGTTTTCACACACCCTTTTACTTCCTATGAAATGTTACACTCAAACAATACTTAGCTATATAACCAGAAATACTTTCATCTCTGTGCCCAAAGGTGGAAAATTCAATTGCCTGTGCTTATGCTGGAGATGAATGAATGGCTAAGTGTGTCCACAGTCTCAGGGCAGCCTCTCCAATGACTGTGTAGGTGCCTTTTTAGCACAGAGGACGGCAGATGCTGACTTTCATTGCTTTTCCCAGGGCAGAGATGAAAGCTACTGATTACATCTACCCAAGCCTCCCCAGGGCTTAATTCCTTTAGATTTTGCCCAAGAAGAGTCCACTAGGGAAATCCTATTAAACTTTAAACAAAGGGACACATCTCCCTATATAGGTTAAGGATGCATATATCCAATAAATGACCTTTCACACTCTGATAACTGGATGAACTTCAGGCATAGAGAAAAGTTGTAAGAATGTGGGTCAGAGTACTTTGGAATTTCTTAAGAATCATGGGTTATATATTAAATTTTCTATTCCTAAGAGAAGAAAAAATGTTTCAATACTGGTGCTAAATGAATTTTAGGACCACCTAAAATCCACCTAGGAGGTTTTTTTTTTAAAGGATCCTCACAATATAGTCTATGGTTTTACCGGTATAAGAAATCACAAGTATGCGTATGAAGTTCATTGATTAAAATTTATTCCATTTAACATATTTACAGAAAGCCATGATCCTGAAAAATGGAACATCAACATCAGCCAGGCATTGACAAAGGTTTTAGAAAAGCATGTCACCAAAGCGCCCTCTTCTGTAGATACCTAAAAGATGACCTTCAACTCAAGCAGAGAATTTAAGACTGGCCATATCCTTCCCGTCTTACTCAATAAGAATCCAATGCTCATATGTAGTTTTGAGTGGATAGCAATTACAGGTAATATCATCTACCATTCATCACTAAGGGAGGGAAAAAAAAGAAAACCTTGAAATGCTACTCAACCAGTGCATTTTTGCATTTTGAAACTTTTATGCTACAATTTCTTGGCTGAAACTACTTTAGCTGGGAAGATTCCTCATTTGGAAACATCACCTGCTGAACAATGTCCGAAGGAAAAAACTAGCTTTGTGGAAACTGTTCTGCAGCAACATGTGTCGGGTTTAATTACTGCAGATTTGGCCTGAGAGCACACATTCTCTTTATGACATCACGATATACCTGCAGCCTAAGGAAAACGGTGTTTGTTCCAGGAGGAGGTCGGTATTATCTCGATCAACACTGGATCTCAGATTTTATTGACATCAGAATCCCCTGGAGGACTGATTACAACACAGACCGCTGGAGCCCTCTTGCAAAGTTTCTGATTTGGTAGCAACAGGGGTGGAGCCTGAGGGTTTGCTTTTCTAACAAGTTCCCAGGTGATGCTCCTATGGCTTGTCCAGGGACCACACTTTGAGAACAACTGATGGAGAGGATCCAGCTCTGACTTAGGATGTGGGGAGTCGAGGGTCTAGTCCTAAGCCATGCCTCCAACATGTAGTTCAAGTCATCTGACCTTTCTCAGCTGGGCATTTTTGTCCCCCTCCAGGTAGAGAGGACTCTTAAGGATCTCTTCACACCAAAGATCTATGGCTCTTCAGCTGACTCGCCTTATAACAAGTGGAGTTTCTTGAGTATAATGCAAATACCCCATGTACAAACCAACTGCTTTTCAAGTCCAAATGGTAACTGCTAGCAATTGTGATGAACAGCTACCCAACTTCTACTTCTAGGTTTCCCAAGAAGTATCCAAAAGTACCTCTTTACCTCCACGTGCTCACTCTTGTATTTAAATTATTCTATAACTTCCTACGGGGAATTTTTATTTTTATTTTTATTTATTTATTTTTCTCTGCGCTGGGTCTTCGTTACTGCGCACGGGCTTTCTCTAGTTGCGGCAAGTGGGGGCTACTCTTCATTGTGGTGCGTGGGCTTCTCATTGCGGCAGCTTCTCTTGTTGTGGAGCACAGGTTCTAGGCACACAGGTTTCAGTAGTTGTGGCACGCAGGCTCAGTAGTTGTGGCTTGTGGGCTGTAGAGCTCAGGCTCAGTAGTTGTGGCACACGGACTTAGCTGCTCCACGGCATGTGGGATCTTCCCGGACCAGGGCTCGAACCCATGTCCCCTGCATTGGCAGGCGGATTCTTAATCACTGCGCCACCAGGGAAGCCATGGGGAATTTTTAAATGTGCTTCAGTTCTTACATCAGAAACACTTCAGAAGTTTCCCACTCTGCCCCCCCTCACTGTCAACTCAATAGTTATTCAGCTTTAAATGGATTAAAAGTCAAGTATTGATTTACTTAAGTTGTTCCTTCTTGGCATTTGGAAAATAACCAAGTGATTCCAATGGTTACTCGATACTTTACCACTTAAGAACGATTTATCAAATAAAAACATATTTGTGCATCTAAATTCTTCATTAGCAGAGAGCAACTTGGACCTTCTCTATTATTGATTAAAAAACACAAAACAGGGTGCCACATCTTTTGGGAGGTTAGGAAGAATGATTCTGCTGACTCAGCATTCTAAATCAGCTTGGGCAAAGTATCCAACCGAGTAGATGCAAAATTTGCACTAGTCGCCAATGTCAAATTCAGTTTGGAGACTGTTTTGTTAGAGTTCCCTATGAGCCAAACTTAACAGCAAATAGAAAGACAAATTCACCCACAACGTGGTGCTGGAGGACAATCAGCCCAGTAGCCACAGGGCTGTGCTTGCTGCAATTTACCTCTGCAAGCTGCTTCATCATCAAGTTGAGTACAAGTGGGACAAACTGCTGACACACAACATATGCCCCAGGAGCTAACTGCTGGAATGAAAGAAACCGTATTCGGACCACTCTGAAAATCAGGAAACAAGAGTTGGCTTACTTTGCAAAAGAGCTTCATGTAGCTAGACCACGGATGCATTTATTATTGTCCAGAGAATTGCTGAATTTTAGAGCTGCCAAGAACCTTAGCAATCATGACTGCTAATTCTCAGCCTTTTTTTTTTTTTTTTTACTGTTTCCTTTTGTATACCAATACCTTAAAATATTTCTTTCCTTAGGCTCTGCCCTTGGGTCCTTATTCACTGGACTCTCTCTCTCTCTGGATAACTTTATCACTTTTACATGAATGACTCAGATTTTTATCTCCAGTCCTGACCTTGCTCCTGAACTCCAGACTCAAACATTAAATGGCTTACAGGCATCTCCCTACAGATGTCTCAGTAGCGAATTCACCTCAACACGGGCAAGTGTGAGCTCACCGTCCTCCCCACTAAGCTACTCACTCTGCCGCCTCCCACGATCTGGGTTCCTCAGAGCCTGCACTCTGCCAGTCACTGGCGAGACCCTCAGAGCCCACTTCCGCCCACCCTCCCTCACTCACACCACCTCTGCAGTATCTCCCCAACACCCTCTCCTGTCCGCACCCATCATCTGGATCACGGCCATAGTCACTCTGGGATACCTTCTGCTGCCCAAGCTCCTCCACGCCCTGGACAGAGTTACTTTCCTAGGACACTGCTTAGCTCTGTTATCTTCACTCCTCTGGCTTCCCGTTGGGCTGAACCCCGCAGGCCTGCAGGAATTGTAATTGCCCAGAGAGACCAAAGAAAGAGCCCAGAGACAGCGACAGAGACATCAATGGCTTATTGGATAGGGAATATCCAATAAGTCTTACCAGTCTGAAACAAAAGGCCCTGGAGTAACACACCACTGTATATGGCAGATGGCAAGCAAGACACGGCAGAAGTCTTTGCTACTCAGGGGAGGGGGAGGCTACCAGTTATAGGGGGGACGGACATCGGGTTGGCTCATCAGCTACCAGGGAAACCAGTGGCTGGGGCAGGGGGCAAGCATGTAGGCAGTTACTGATTAAGCCCTATAATTAAGAGGATTGGAAAGTGAGTGATGCAGGGCCTGGTCAAGCAGGGGATGTACAGAGAGCAAGAGAACAGCCATCTTGAACGGCCTGACCATGCGCTTCAAAACTCTCATTAATTTTTTTCTTTGCTTTGTAGAATAAAGTCCAGGTTTCTTAACATGACAATTACAGGTACCATTCTCAGATCTCAGTCTTTCTGGCTTTTTCTCCCATACCATCCCCTTGGCCCACAGACTCTGTGCTACTTAGAGACACCTAAATAAAGGAATCTGAACAATTTACAGAAAAGGAAATGCAAATCAACTTCACTGAAAATAATAGAAATGAAAGCTTTAAATAAGCCAAGATTATATTCATTTCCCAAACTGGCAAAGATCCAAAACCTTGTTAACATGCTCTGTTGGCAAAGCTATGGTGAAAGAGATAACCTCATTCATTGCTGGTGATGCTGTCAATTGGCAAACTTTTGTGAATGGCTATTTTGCAAAGTCTGTCAAACTTCTAAATGCACTTCCACGTTGTGGGAAGTTGAAAGGAATGGCCTACAATTCTTCAGTCTTCTCTGTCCCTCTCCTCACTCCTAGCATGGGACCAGGTTAACATACCACCTATTTAATGGGGACGCTGCTCGGATACAATGTGACTCCTTTCATGCGACTACCATTAAGACATGGAATCTGGTTCACCTCCCCTTGAATTGGGGCTGGTTTTGTGACTATCTTTGGCTAACAGAGTGCAGTGGCGTGCCAATTTTGAGACTAGACGTCAAGAGGTCTTGCAGGCTTCTGCTGTCTCAGAACCTTGCCACCCCCATATGAGTAAATCCAAGCCAGCATGCTAATGATGATAGGTACATAGACCACTGTCTCTCCAGCCAGCAAAAATCCTACCACCAGAGATGCGAGTGAGACAACCCTAGATACATCCTAGACTCGCCAGACCTAAGCCAACCCATCCCCTGACTGCACATACTGACCAAGCCCACCTGATCTCAATGAAGCCTTGCCCACAGATATACAACTACCCAGCTGACCTGCAGATTTGTGGTTAATAATAAAGGCTAAATGCTTATTATTTTAAGCCACCAAGTTTTGAGATGGTTGCTTATGCATCAATAGCTAACTGATATACCCACTGAGGGAGAAACTCTGCTCCTACAAATTTATTGTGCAGAAAGACATTCCCAGGTACAAAATTACCTATGACTATTGCAGCTTGTTTGTGACTTTGAAACAAAGGTTGTTCGGAATCATCACAGAGGATTATTAATTAAATTGTGGTATAGCCATGCATTAGACTACAATGACACTGTAGAATAAAGCAAGAAAGCTCTGGATGCACTTATATGGAACAGATGCCAATATATACACTACTTGCACATAAAGAAGCAAGTTTCAGAATGATGTTTACAATATGCTACCATTTGTGTAAAAATAAAGAAAGAAAAAAAGGATAAGTGTGTGTTTCACTTAAGTACAAAATAAGTTATTTGGAAAGATGCACAAGAAACCAAAATTGTTGGTTGCCTCTTAGAAAATAAACTGAGCAACTAGAAGCAAGAAGTATAAAGATAATTTTTACTATTTTTTTCTATCTTTTCCCATCAGGTTAACATATTACCTGTTTGAAAAGTAAGTAATTTTTCTAAGTGGCCCGAAAGACTTTGTACTGGCCTATACCTGGACTTTTGCCAACATAAGTATCTCTACCTGGATAGGACTTAGGATTCTGTTAAGAGAGTGTTTAGTTGATAGAAAATTTGGTTTGTGCTCCAACCATAGGAATCGTCAGGAACCTTTGGAGTCATCTGTCTCAACTTTGACTCAATGCACGTCAAGCCAGATGATCATGCGGCCCTGCTTGATCCTTTGCTGTGATGGGGAGCTCTCTCCAGCACATTGGTGGAAGGACTGATAGAGACACAGGCCTGTCTCTAAGAACAGGTACTTTGGTTAGTCCAAAGTGACTTCCTTATAGAAAGAGCATTTAGAGGTGAAGATACTGTTACTGCATTATTTTTTAATTGTGAATAAATAGAAATAACTTAAATCATCAATGATAAGAGGAAGGTTGAATAAATCGTAGCCCACCCAGAGGATGGAATGGTGTGCGGCTATTGTTATAAAGAATTTTTTACTGGGAAACACTTGGATTAAGCCATTATGGAAAACAGAAAAGAGAAAGATGTAAGATTGTCTCCTCAGTAAGATATCAACTATGATAAAGAAAAAAGTCCTTAAAGAAACAAAACAGAAAGACCTAAAAGGAAACATACCAACACAGTAACGGTTTGTATTCATTTTCCCTCGTCCTACTTTTCATTAGCTCCTAAATTTTTAATACCGTTCACACATTACTTTTTAAATAAATATATAGAATAAAATTGTTAAACATGTGTTAGTTGCCAACAATCTATTACATGTGATGAGAAGACATAGATTAGGGGCTTCCCTGGTGGCGCAGTGGTTGAGAATCTGCCGGCCAATGCAGGGGACACGGGTTCCAGCCCTGGTCTGGGAAGATCCCACATGCCGCGGAGCAACTAGGCCCGTGAGCCACAACTACTGAGCCTTCGTGTCTGGAGCCTGTGCTCTGTCCGCAACGGGAGAGGCCGCGACGGTGAGAGGCCCGTGCACCGCGATGAAGAGTGGCCCCCGCTTGCCGCAACTAGAGAAAGCCCTCTCACAGAAACGAAGACCCAACACAGCCAAAAATAAATAAATAAATAAATAAATTTTAAAAAAATAAATAAAAATTAAAAAAAAGGAGACAGATTAAAGAAGTAAATAGGGAATAAAATTAATCCTTTCATCAAGATTTGCTAAATGCTTTAACAAACAACCTCAATATCTCAACATAA
Source organism: Balaenoptera ricei (assembly GCF_028023285.1). Taxonomy (NCBI): domain Eukaryota; kingdom Metazoa; phylum Chordata; class Mammalia; order Artiodactyla; family Balaenopteridae; genus Balaenoptera; species Balaenoptera ricei. The sequence goes on along the minus strand of NC_082659.1, from coordinate 7,229,703 downwards.
TAAAAGGCTTTTCCTTGTCTGCTTAAAATCCGGCACAGTGGGCAGGTGGGTCTCCATCCCCTGTGTTCACTGAGGAACCAAGCGCTTGCCAGCCCCCGGCTCTGCCTTCCTCCCGGTCCTCAAGTGGGAGATGTTAGGGTCCAGGCCTGGCCCTGACACACACTGGCTAGAATCCGCACCGGCTGCGTGGACCACAGCGGGGAGGGGGCAGAGTATGTAGCCCTGAGCCTGGGAGAAAGAAGCTGAGGACTCAGTGGACACTCAGCTGGTCCCCAACAGTTATCAGAAAGGCTCATGCAGTAGGTAGATCCTGAGCCATTTCATAAAAGCTGGAAATGACGCCAATGGGAAACACTAGCAAAGGGGCTACTCTAGCAGGATAACTTGTCATGACAAGTACAGAGAAAGGTAATTATATAAATCATTTTTCAAGGGCAAAAAAAAAAAAGAGCCAAACTCTACATTTTGCACTTTCCATCAAAGTTAGGAAAATGGGCTTTAGAATCTAACAATTTAACGGGGCTGTGTCCCACTTTCCACTGTGCCTCTCTGTCTCTTGAGTGGTCTTGGGCAAATTAGGGATCAAAACTTAGCAATCTCATGTGTAAAATGAAGGTGATTATGTCTAACTCACAACACTATTGTACAGTGTCAGTAAAATACAGTGTGCATTCAACAAATGAGAGCTATTGCCAGTGTGTATTGCCACAACAGAGTCAATTCTGATTCAAATTTTCTAAGTGTTTAGGATGTATAAATATCTTAAGTTTATAACTCACCATCATTCTCTATTCCCACCCCTTAAAATAAATAACAGGACAGAGAAAATGAAATAATTGTTTTTCTACGTCACTAATCAAAAAGGTGAATTACTGAGCATATAAAGTAAACATGCTTGACTTACTAATTTAAAGAATGGCTTAATGCGACAATAATTACAAACTTATTGGTTGTAGTTATACTGCATGGTTCAAAATATATTATCATGTGTGTAACTAAGGGAATTTAGTATTTCTAAGTTTTGATTATTTATAAGCACAACATAAGACCAATGTTAGAGTGAAAAAAAAAAGAAAATTCTTGCGGTTCTTAATGGCTTTCACATTGTCAAAAGGCATTGGAAACATCAGAAAAAGAGAAAAAAATTAAAAATCTTTTTTGATGACAGATTTTGCCATTTAAACCTGCATCATCCATTTTATCTTGTGCCTTTTTTGTTATCAAATATTCTGTTTTTGCTGATGCTTCGTTTTGCCCATTCTCAGAGACTTTTGGAACCCAAGTTTCTGAGTCTCAGTTGAATGACATAAATGCTCTGTCATCCTTACCTGAATAACTTATTCATTTGTTATGTTCTCCTTGCCTGGAGCTGTGGTACACTCTGGTCAGAAAGATGACAATACCCATTCCCTGCCCTCAGAGACCTCACCAGGAGATGGGGACTCAGCAACTATAACATAACAAGGGTGATGTGTCAGCGTGAGCTGTCAAAGGTCCCCTGACTGAACCCAAGGGAATTAGAGGGCATACTCTTTGATTTCAGGTGAGTACAGTATTCACAAACATAAACCAGTTTCAGGTTTATGCCACAGAAAATGGAGAAACCTCAAATAAGGGGAAAACACAGGGACACAGGAGTTTTGTTGTGTGTTGCCTTGACATTATTTTGTGTTTGAGATCTGCTGGTCGGACATGCCCCCAGAACCGCCCACTGTCTGAAACACTTGGAAGTTCCTTTCCAGAACCCCCAGGGTTTAGTTTAATCCACTGCCATGTTGCCCTGTTTATCCTCTAGGTACAAGGAAACAATCATGTTAGCAGACAAAGCTGTGCGCAAAAAGAATCCTTCTTTCACACGATTCTGTTGAATGCACGCGCACTAAATGTTGAAGCGTCTGCCTGCACGAAAGCAGCACAGAGGCGTCGTCCCCAAAGGCCGTGGACAGCTTACACGTGGAGAAACAGAATGAAAGGGACCTGGCAGCAGAGGCCTTCTCAGAAGTAAAGCGAGTGTCTGGGAACAGGAGGCTGCAGACTCCTGGTGATCTTTTTCTCATGTTTCCCATTGTGATGTTCAAACTTTTACACCTGTGGTGATGTGAAAAGCCACATTAAGCCTTCACTACATGTCAAGACTTGACCATCGATTTTTAAGACTGAGCGAGTAAAGTCAAGTCCTTAAATATCTCAAATCTATTTCCACAGCTAGAAGTACCCAGAAAAGAGGATGCACTCAGGCAACGACCTGTAAGGGTGTTTGAGGCCCAGGAGACAGAGGCCACTAGCAAGAGAGGGGAAGAGGGTTCAAGGAAGGAAGGCATCAAGGAAGATGTAGAAACTATATCCGGAGGTGATGCACAGTGAAGGGTAAACAGGGAATCGCACTTCCGCTCTGAAACAACATGCGTCAGGCATTGCTCTGGGCGGTTTAGATGTATGAATCCAATTTATTCTCACCTGCTGAATGAAGTGTATCGTTGCCACCCCAAAATGTGTGTCTTTGGCATGGAGATTGTTTTAGGTTAATTGTTTCTAAAAACAGAAGACTCAGGGGTTTTCTTTTTACCTCCCCCTTAACTGCCTAAAAGAATTTAGACAGGGAGCCAGCACCAGAAAGGGCGCCATCACCAAAGGTAACTTTGCTTCTAGTAAGAAAGACTTCTCCACATGCTGTGACAAACATTTCTAAACACATGCTGTTCCCATCTCCACCTGAAGTGTCTTCCACCCCTTTGAAGTCCCAGACCCCTTTCCTTAGCTCCAGGCACACATAAGCCTCCACTGCCCGACTTGCCCTTGGGACCCATTGTCTTTGTGGGGTCCCCTACATACATAATTAGATTTGATTTCCTCCTACTAACCTGTCTCATGTCGATTTAATTATTAAACCAAGCAAAAGAACCTAGAAGAGTGAAGTGTTTCCTCCCCTACAAGTAGACACTGTCGTTATCTCCTTCAGACATCTGAAGCAGAGAATGGGGCAGTGACTCAACAATGAATCACACAGCCCATGTAGCCAGGAGAAGGTCCGAGAACTGAGGGCCAGGCTGCTGGTCCCAGAGTCTGTATTTATAATACCTGTCGTACTGACCATCCTTCCACCTAAACAGTAGCCATACACTGACACAATGTGTTAGTTAATACTTGTAGCTGTGTTTAGTTAATACTTGTAGCTGTGTGTTATTTGGCTTATTCAGAATTGACTAAGGAAAGATCAATCCTAGTGGGAAACTTGAAGTAATATCTAAAACACAGACCCACAAATGAGGTACATTGGGGCACGTTTAACATTTGGTTTAAGCAACTGTATTCATCTGTTGAGATGAGAAACCCTACCTCTCCTTAATAACAATAACAATATCAAACATTTCCTAGGTGTTTACATATTATTAGATAAGCTCTCTTCCAAACACTGTACACATATTAACTCATTTCATCCTCAGAATAGCCCTAGGGGGTAGTGTATTGGTTAGAGTAGTGCTGTAACGAACAAACCCATAAAGATAGGATGGCTCAAAAACAACAGAGGCTCATTGCTTGCTCACATGGAACCCTTATCAGGGGTTCCCATGGGTGGATGGCTCTCCTCCAAGCAGTGACTCAGGGACCCAGGCTCCTTCCATCTTGTGGCTCTGCCAGGTCACTGTGCTTGTCTGCATCACATGGACAGAAAAGCAATCAGCCTGTGGGATCCCGGGAATGGTGCACACCCCTTCTATTCAGTTGTCTTTGGCCATTTCTCAAGGCACACGGCCACATCTAGCTAAAACGGAAACTAGAAATGTGGTCTCATTGTCTGCCTAGGAGACAGGGTAATTGTTTTGGGGGAACACAATGCCAATATTTGCCACTGCCAAGTACATGATCATCCCCATTTTATATATTGGGAAACTGAGGCACAAAAGCTTAAATAACTTACCCAAGTCTGAAGTTGGTAAATGGCAGAACCAGGATTCAAACCCAGGCAGCGTCCTGCTCTTCACCATCATATTTTATTATTGCCTCCTGGAGATAAAGATGAATCAAATTACGTGTGCACAGGTATGTTTTGTCACATGTATCAGCAGGAGAGGCAGGAAAGCAACACATCTTCTTCTAATGTCTTATCTCTCCTATATTCTTCTTTCCATTCCCTCATTGACATTTGTCTTACAGTTTAGTGGATTCTTGTGCAAGATTTCTATAGCAAGAGCGCCTTCCAATAAAATGAAATGAAGTTTTTAGAATTGAATTCTGAATTTCTAAAATCATATTACAGGCTGAATTGAAGGAGCAGTTACCATAGTACTAGAAAGACAATACTTTGGCCCAGTAAATTCCTGCTGCTCTGAAAGAAGACAGGCTGGAACACATTTTTTTACTGTAACTTGTAAGTGTTATATTTTATCAATTATAAATCTCTCTTTTTTTGGCTATGAAACAAAATATGTTTAGATTTTGTAGGATTTTTTTTCCCGTAAATGCTTTGGTCGCATTCCTCTGGCAGCCACTTGCTTTCTTTTCTAACGCTGGGGTCCACATTGAGTTAATATTTTAAAATAATGACAAGTCTCATAAAGGAACCAAGTTTTACTTAAGGAAAAGCTGCTTGATTTCAATAACAAATCTTGGTGGTTGGTAGTAACCCTTCCTTCACAGGCCACACTTGTCCGAGGCTTGTCAGTTTCTGAAGCCCCACTCAGCTTCCCAGTGGGATGGACTCTGTCCAGTGCCCCACTGAGCCTGCCGGGGGGGCAGCACGTAGAACAATCCTGTTGCTCTAGGCCTCCAGTCAAACAGAGCTTTGGTCCAGTCCTCAGTGTAACCCAGGCATCCTCTCTCTCAGACCCGATCCCCAGGACTGCAATGAGGTCTGGAACCTTGGTGCTTATGAGCTGTAGCCCTGTGCGAAGCGCCACCATTAGCAAACCCCTTCTGTCAGTTGCTCTACGCCAAGCGCTACTCCAGGTGCAAGGATTCAGCACCAGGCCTGACAGCATCTCTGCTGTGATACGATCACAGTGGAGGGGAAAGGGAGATGGTGAAGTAAGCAGGACCCCAAAGAGGTGTGATTACTTCCACAATAAGACCCAGCCCAAGGTGGTTTGGGTCCACAGAGGAAGGCATCTAAGCCAGCTGTGCCAATAGCAAAGGAAGGAAGACCTAAACTGGCATCTAACCCAGGTCTAACGTTGCATCTGCTCCTGTTAAGGGTCAACACGAATCAGCAAGGCAAACAGTGCTTTGAGGGTAGGCAAGTGGCAAGGGCGGTGGGGTGAAAGATGGACCCAAAAGCTCATGGCAGGTAGAGTAACACTCAGAGCAAAGGCTCAGAGGCTACAGCAGCAGCTGCATTCAGGGAACTCAAGTGGTGACAGGGAGCTGGAAAGGCAGGGTCCACATGGGGAAATGGCCAGATCTGAAGTTAGCAGGAATCAGATCTCATCCAGGTGCACTAAGCATCTTCAGGAGGCAAACCTCCCCAAGGGCTTGAGGAGCTGAGTCGCAGTCAAGCATAGAAACAGTACAGACCGCAGACCATCAGATTTCACCCTAGGGCATCCTTGCTAGTCCCTCCTCAGGTCCCCAGAGATAAATCACCCCGAACACTGCAGTTCCCTCTGACTGTAAATGCTGTCCTGCTAAGATTTCTTTGTGCCCTGACTTCCCATTCAGCTGGCCCACAGTCCTGACTTGGTCGTCATAGACTATGAATGTCCTCCTGTCCCACCCAACACACCCTGGAGCAAAGTTGAGTAGCTCTACAGCCAGATCATTTTTCCTTATAAATATATCCAGTCTTTTCCCTCCCGCCCCCGGCCCCCTGGCCCGTGGTGTTGAGTTCCAAATACACTCCACTACATGTAGAACTTAGTATTGAGTCCTTGGGTAGCATGGGGAGGGGATCAACAAGTTCAGGTGTCTGGGTAAGTCACACTGAGATGTATGCACCAGTAATTCCTCTTTTTCCTAGGCAGACGTCTAGACCACATTTCTAGCCTCCCTTTTAGCTAGATGTGGCCACGGGCTTGAGTAATAGCCACAGGAAAAAGAAAAGGGATCTGTAGCACTTCCGTGACCCCATCTGCTGGTTCCCCTTCCATACATGTGATGCAGACAAGCACAGTGACCTGGTGGCCACATTTTGAAGACGGACAAGTTACTCGCCTTGATGGTGGTGCTCTTTTTACCATGTAAACATCTATCCAAACATCAACTTGTATACCTTAAATCTATACAATTTTTATTTGTAAAAGATATCTTAACTAAATTGTTAAAAAAAAATCCCCATTCCACTCCTGGGTGTGCCTTGCGGTTAACCCCAGAATAGCCATGTTTTGTAAGTTCAGAGCTGAGGGCACACAGGTATGGCTTTGCAGTACTTTTTAGTATTGCCCATGCCCTTAAAAATGTGTGCCGTGGGGGTGGGTTCTCCTGCACACCTCAGCCTGGGTGATGACAAGCCTGGAGACTGAAACTATTCATTTCACCTTGTTGGATGGCTTGTACGGCTTGAGGTTACATTTAGCTCGTTTAGTAAGTAAGCACTGCCACTGGAGGTGACCAGTCCTCCCCTCTTCCCTCCTTGTGTCTGTAAATAGGCTCATCTCCTAATGAAAGGACTTATGATTTCAAGTGTCATTTTGCCTCTGCCTACAATATACTATTTCCACCAGAGCTCTGGGAATTCAGAACCAGAAAGCAAGAGCCATCTCGATTATTCTCTCTGCAGCCAGCGGGAGCTCTCCCCGGGAAGACTGTACCCTCCAGCACTCATTGAAGTAATTACCCTGGAGAGGGAACACAGCTTGGGAAAGTGAGACCATTTCTGTTATTACTTTCCTGTATTAAATAATAAATATTTAACACAGTAAAGTTAAGGGCTACAAGATGACAAATGACCAAAAAAAAAGAGAAGCCAAGAAAAGAAAAACTACCTGCTCCCCAGAGAGCTGTTTCTAATCAAAACAAACAATGAAAAAATTCCCCCTTCCCTTCAGTGATTTCTTCCAGCTTTAGTTGAGAATTAAATTCTCCCACTGGGTTTGACATGAGACCTAGTCTAACACAGAATCTTAGATGTTGGCTTCACACATACCACAAACTCGCCGAGGGAAGCCAAGGTTTAGGAAAGAACGCGTGTGACGCACAAGTGTTTACAAGCCTTGCTGAGCAAGTCCAGACTTTAACTTTTCCTAACACCTCAATTTTCTCTGCCATAAAAGGAATTTATATTGTGGTGAGCAGGCCTTCTCCATACACAAGTTACAACCAGAACAATAACCGTTTCTATCGGATAAAGTTAGAGAAAAAACGATGCTAACCCAATAAGAAATGCAGAGCTGACTCTTTTAACGATTTTCTTAAAACTCCTAAAATATTTCAGTGATTACTGTAATGAAATTAATGCCATTTCTTCTTTATGTCCAGGAGAACAAGATGAATTGGGAACTTAAATTGCTACTAATGCCTGCTTTCTGAATAGGTGGGTGGACAGCTGTCTGTAAGAAAAGGTTTGAAGAGCCTCGATTTTGTTTCTCGAAATGAATCTTCCAACCGTGTTGCCTGAAATCCCACTGTGAAAGCCCTTTTGCTCTGGGAGGGGAGTAGCCTGAAGATTTGTAAGTCATTTAGAGGGGAAAATGATAGAGAGTTTCATTTTTTGAGCACTGACTTTGACCCAGCATTATATGTGGTGATTAATGATGTAGTTTAATCTTTCCAACAGTCCAGTGAGGAATACTGAACTAACTTCATTTCCAAATGAGAAGCCAGTCTCACAGAAAGGCAAGGTGCATTACCTGGGTCCTGTGAATAAAGAGTGAAGGAGGGACTGTGGATAAGTTGGGTCTTGGCCAGAGTCTGCACTTACCCCCTACTACACTATGCAACCCAGAACGAACACACTCTGAAGACTCTTCCACCAGACCTCACCACTGACGGGTTTACATTTTGTCAGGTGCCTGAGTAGAGGACCAGCCGCTTCAGCTTGACACCTTTGGGTTAAACCTAGAACATGAAAGTGGAGAGCCTGGGTTGAAACATAAAGGTGACCTCATTCATCTACATCAGGCTTGTTTGGTTTTTTTAACATACTTATTTATTTTATTTTTGGCTGCGTTGGGTCTTTGTCGCTGCGTGCGGGCTTTCTCTAGCTGCAGCGAGCGGGGGCTACTCTTCATTGAGGTGCATGGGCTTCTCACTGCGGTGGCTTCTCTTGTTGCGGAGCACGGGCTCTAGGCACGCGGGCTTCAGTAGTTGTGGCACGCGGGCTCAGTAGTTGTCGCTCACAGGCTCTAGAGCGCAGGCTCAGTAGTTGTGGCGCACGGGTTTAGTTGCTCCGCGGCATGTGGGATCTTCCCGGACCAGGGCTCGAACCCGTGTCCCCTGCATTGGCAGGTGGATTCTTAACCACTGTGCCACCAGGGAAGCCCCTCCATCAGGCTTGTTAAATATCAGAATGACAGTGTGCCAGGAGGTCCCATTTGTACCCACAGCTTCCCCAATTGTGGCAGAAGGGATTTTAACGCCCCCGTGGCATCCTGAAAAAACATGCCCACTGTATCAGAAAAGGAGTCCATAAAAATGGGGAAAGACTGGATGCTACCATTTACAACTAGCATCTGGGTAAATGCACGGGGCTGAGCTTACTGACAACTGCCTGGGTTCCCTTGATGCCCCCAGAATTCCGGGCCAAGCACCCTTATCCTTTGCTAACCAAACTTTTATCTAGGCCCCTACAATAAAGGGGCTGTTTGCAGGTTTTAACTGGGTAGCAAGATAATTTACCTCAGTATAGATTTTGGTGGAGTCTCAAGGGTCTTCATTAAACATCTGCCAAACTAATGAAAAGTTGATGTTTAGTGCTGTCGGGGAAAACCCAAGACTTCCATTTGAGTGGATAAATGCCTCTAAATGGGTAAGGGTTAAGGAGAAAAGAAACCAGCAGCCTCCACGGGCATTCACATTATTCCAGAGTTTCTGGAGAAAGTGATTACTGAGGGGTGTCAATCTTTTCTTTGTGCCATTAATTGCTACTGGGGAGAGCTTCTAATGCAGGCTGGGAAAGCTTGAGGGGATACAATTGAATTCTCTAAAAGCTGAATTGTTGGTGAGTCCTAAGGGGTCTGTGTACAAATAGTTAGAGGTCCCTTTTGGCCATCTGGTGCTATACATCCATAATTAAAAACCTGAGTTTTTAAGACACTTCCAATCATAAGACAGCTTCTATCAAAGTGATGTTATGAAACTTTAAAGTTTCAGATGATAAGTTAGTGAGAGAGGGACATTATATTTATTACCCACTCTGTATCTAGGTTCAAGGCTTCTTATTCAAGGCTTTGATTTCCATGGAAACAGCTTGTGGGACGTGGTATGGTTATTAGAAAGATTTCTTGTAATAACCTGCATGCATTCCTCTCAAGATACTTGCAACCAACAGTGTGTTTAAAATCTCAGTCTTTACAATTAGATTAATATTTGTTAAAAGCACTAAGCCCCCAACAGATACACGGGGAATATTCACGAGGAGGCAATTAACATCTGTCATTCATTCATCGCATATTCGTCCCTCAGCTTCTAGGCACTGAGCCAGACTCTGGAGGTAAAAAGAAAAACAAGACGCAGATTGTGCCCACCAGCCCCTTACACTCTAACAAACACTGAGAAATAAAAGTGCACCAGGAGTAAAAGAACAACAAATATGCAAGACAATAGAACACAATTCTTGAAGCTGCCATCTTGGGGAGATGACAGAACCAGTGTTTGTAAGAGTCAGTGGGAACACTGCTGGTGACGTCGTTTTGGAAGAGACAGTAATAATCCCATGAAATCACCACAGCCTTTGACCCAGTCACTCTACTTCTGAAAAATAACTCTAAATGTGAAAACATGTTAACGCACAAATACGTACCTAGTAACATTCTTTTTAATTGTGGAATACCAGAAAAAAATGAATATTTAACAGTAAAGAAATGGTTAAATAAACTTGGTTAGATTCCCATGAGAGAACTGTGACAAAGACCGTCCCCTTGAGCAAACTTTCATCAGGCTCCTCCGAGCTCTTTATTGACTGGGACTCATCCTTGAACACGTGCTCAAGAGCCTGCTTTTAGCAAGAATCCTGCTAAGTCAGTTGAGCCAGAATCTTCCACCCTCAAGAGTTGATCACCTCCTCATTCCCCTCCATCCCCAGGTGACGTCTGGTCACCCTGGCTTACCTCCAGAAAGATTTCTGTAAGTCAGTTTGGCAGAATAACCCTAACCTGTTGGTAACTCTCCTTCCATCAACCCCCAATACTCTGTTCCTCAGCTATAAATTCCCACTTTTCCTGACTGTATTCAGAGTTAAGCCCAATCTCTCTCCCCTGCTGCAAAGCCCCATTGCGGTCATCCCTATACTTATCAAAATCAACTCAAATAAAGTCTGCCTTACCGTTTTAGCAAGGATCATGAACAATTTTTTCTTTAACAATAGCCATTAAAATAGCATTCATGAAGGTTGTGAGAATAAATGGAAAATTCCTACTTATGTCAAACCTAAGGAGAAGAAACTTCCATGCACAGTTGGAAGTTACCATAAAAATGTTTGCATCTAGATAAAGACTGAAAAGTAATATTCTAAGATATTAACAACGGTCTTGTTTTCACAGTAAAATCATGACATTTTCCCCTCCTTCTACTTCCTCTTCAAATTTAATAAATCTGCTTTCACTTTAAATTGCCCACAAAATAAGACTATAGAAGACACCTCCTTACTTCCCTTTCTTATCCTTCAAAGCAAAATGACCAAACATTAGGCTTCTAAAACAGGAAATCTTGCCTCTGGAAGAAGAAACTAGAGGTGGAATATAATTAAAGGTAAACAGTACAGCCATAGCTCTTTGCAGAAAGGAGAGGTAGCATGAATTTTAAGATGAGATAGTTGGGGAGGGCCCAAGATCACTATGACCCCTGCAGCCCCAAAACAAGTCAGGATAAATCCAATAATAAGAAACCTTTGGGTCTGAGGTACATATGAGGTTAGAGCAGGCACAGTCTACCGCCTAAGGTCAGTGTGAAAAATCTCTTGGCAGGGAGTGGGGTGCCTCTGTGGGCGATCACCAAAGCAAGAGTTAGGAGACCTGCTTTTCCTACGACCGTCAGTGACCAGACAGGGGTAGAGTTTACTCTTCCAGTGGCTTCATTCTTCATTTTTAAGGAGGCCTCTCCACCTTATTATATTATTTACAGATTTACTCAGCTGCTGATAGAGAAGTCATCTTGGAATGTTCCATTTTTCATCCTATTTTGACCACCCAGATTTTGAGCCCTTCTGCTAGGTTTGGAAAATTACCTTCCTAATGAATCCTGGTGAGAGGAAGAAACCTCTCTCTTTAGATGCAGAAAATGACACATACGGGCAGCCCTTGTTTTATTGCACTTTGCGTTATTGGGTTTCACAGATAACTGCATTTTTCACAGATTGAAGGTTTGTGGCATGTCTATCAACACCATTTTTCCAACAGCATTGACTCACATTGTGTCTCTAGGTCACAATTTGCTAATTCGTGTACTGTTTCAAGCTCTTTCAATATTACTATATTTGTTACGGTGATCTGTGATCAGTGATCTTTGATGTTACTATTTTAATTTGGGGGGCATTTTTTAGCAATAAAGTATTTTTAAATTAAGGTATGTACATGGATTTTTTTAGACAAAAGCCTATTGCACACTTAATAGACAATAGTGTAGTGCAAATATAACTTTTATATGCACTGCAAAGCCAAAAAAATTGTGTGACTCACTTTATCGTGTTATTCGATTTATTGCAGTGGTCTGTAATGGAACCCAAAATATCTCCCCGGTGCCTCGGCTGGATTTTCCTGCATCCCTTGCCACTAGGATGCAGGCGCTGACTTAGGCTATGCCATTCACATCTAGTCCAGACTCTGAATCAGGGGCAAGGCGTGCAGACACAGGCAGTGGAGAGCGGGGACCTCCCTGGAGGGACAGTAAGGCTGAATCAGGAGGCAGCAGGAACCAGCCGCACTAGTGCTAAGGCGCCTCCTGTACTAGTGCCGTTGGTGGTTAGAAAAAGCTAAAAATGGTCTGGAGCTTAGTGCGAGCAGCAGTGATAGGTCCTTCAGAGCAATTCTATGACTTAATTTAGGGCGTGTATTCCTCAGCCTGATTCTTCAACCTTTCTGGTACTCCTGTGACCTACCCAATATTGTTATTAAAAAATTGCCCTTTTTTTCTTAAAAATGCCAGAGCTAAGTGCTTTGCCTGTAACCAAAAATGATGACTTGTGCAAATGATAAATAGAATTTTCCATCTAAAATGCAACATTAGTCGATCAAACTTTTTTAAAAAAAACTCTTGTTTTCAACAGCTCATAGGTTCAAGCACATCCTTCGACAGAGTTTAGCTATAAAACATTAATTCAAGAGCTATTGCCAAATTTAGGTTTCGACCTAAATTTATTTTCTAAGCTTCTCTACTAAACTAAATATCTTGCTACTATTAAAGAATTAGTGATAAATACAATTAAGACTAGTAGGTAACATAAATTTGACTTTCACTTGAGGAAACTTTGAATGCTGTAGAATTTTTAACAGCTTTGACTTTTTAAATTATAAAAGACAATTCCATTGACTAGATACTAAACGCCTAGAATATTAATATATATAGTTAAGAAACGTTCATGAGCTAATGTCCTAATTATTTCTGACATTCAACAAAATTCTAATATCAATGTTTTGGCAGGAAAGAAAGGCTTTTCAGTCTCTGAAGAACAAATGACTGTTCACATAATCTCTCTCATTGCCTGAGTCAGAATATTGCCTAAATCATGTAAATTAAAATGTTAAATTTTCTGCTCAAATATGTCTTCTGGACTCATATTCTAGGTTTTTAATAATGAGTCAGAGGATAGCACTTGAAAAATAAGTAACTCTGCTAGGAATGTAAGATGCATATTACCATATTTGCAAGATACCTGAAATATGAAAAACTGCTTTCTTAAAAAACAAGTCAAACCACAAGTCAGCTGAGAAAGGTACACAATAATGTAGGCTGAGGTGCCATGAACAGAATGTTTTTCATGATGCAGTCTGAGTCTGGCGAAAGCAGTTTTCCCCCCGCTCCTAGTATTTATTGAACCACAGGCACACTAACTGCAACATATAAATACGTACTGTGATATTGTGATTTATAATAAGAAATATATAGTTGGTCTTCATTTCTGTTCCCAGCACAGGAACTCCTAAAACCCTTGGAATTTCTTAGCTGATAAAAGCCATAAAGGTGAAAGGAGTCTTTTGTTGTTCCTGACAAGCCCCTTGGAATCACACCTGAGTTTATGTTAATGAGGTGATGTTTGGAAAGCCCCAAGATAATTACAGGACTCACTCAGGGCTGGTTGCCAGGGGAGCGAACCAGGCGATTAGAAGATCACAACTTTCAGCCGCACCCCACTCCCACCTCCTGGAAGGGGAGCTGGGCTGGAGGGTGCATTGATCATTAATGGCCAGTGATTCAATCAATCATGCCCACATAGTGAAGCTTCCATAAAAATCCCTGAACTCTGGGGTTTGGAGAGCTTCCGGGCTGGTGCATGGTGCAGTTACTGGGAGGGTGGAGAGAACTCTTCCCACATACCTGCCCTATGCATCTCTTTCATCTGGCTGTTACTGAGTTAGATCCTTTGCTATAAATTGGTGATCTAGTAAGTCAACTCTTTTCCTGAGTTCTGTGAATCACTCTAGCACATTAATGGAACCTGAGGAGCGGGGATTGGAGGGCGGTCACAGGAACTTCCAGTTTATAGCCAGTAGGTGAGAAGCACAGGTGATCATCTGAACTTGTGATTGACATCTGAAGTGGGGTGGGGGTGGGGGCAATCTTTTGAGATGGAGCCCTTAACCTGTGAGATCTCTTGACCCATGCTAGCCTGCAATTCTCTGGGGATGCAAACCGTGGAAGGAAACAGTACCACCTTAGCAGACACCATGTAAAACACCTCACTGCTGCTGGTTGGCACTGGCAGCCTTCAACTCAGTCTCCAACTCAGCTAAGCTTCCAAGAGGACGTCGGACTCTTAGACGACCTCTTCACCTTAGACGCCTCCTCACTTTCAGTTCCTCCACATGCTTCCATTACCTCCCCCTCCAGCATTTCTCATGATAGTTGATCTAATGATGTTTTCAAAAGAAATCAAAGTCATCCAGTGTGGGTGCTCCATGGCACCAAAATGATCTCCCAATCCCACCTCTCATCCTGCCCCTAAATCATCATCTGGCATATAGTAGAATCTCAATCAATACTATTAAATTAAGTAATGAATCAATGGCAGTGTGCCATCTGGATTATTAGAGGCAATCTATCCACATCAGTTATCCCTCTCACCTTCATTTAATCATCAATCCCCTCTTCTGTTGCTTTAAACATATGAAACATAATCTTTTATATTGTTTTAATAATTGCATTATCTAAAGTCCTGATTCTGCTGTCTGTTGTCAGCTCTCACTCACAGTGACCTGTTTCTTTTTCTTTTTTCTCCTTTTCTTTCTTTTTTTTTTTTTTTACTGTGACCTCTGATCTCGTATGCCTTGGAAGTTTTTCTCTGGGATTGCATTGAGACCAGAGTTGGAGATATGTATTGGTTATATGCAAATATTACAGTTTTACAAGGGACTTGAGCATCTGCAGATTTTGGTATCCATGGGGGGATACCAATCCACCAAGGATACAAAAGGATGACTGTATAAGAAACTCTAAACACTCCATCAAAAAAATGTTAGAACTAATAAATAAATTCAGTGAAGTTGCAGGATATAAATTCAACACACAAAAATTTGTTGCATTTCTATACACTAATAACAAACTATCAGAAAGAGAAATAAAGAAAACAATCCCATTTACAACTGCATCAAAAAGAATAAAATTCCTAGAAATATGTTTAACCAAGGAGGTTAAGAAAAACTGTATATTGACAACTACAAGATATTAATGAAAGAAACTGAAGAAGCCACAAATAAATAAAAAGATATTCCATGCTCATGCATTGGAATAATCAATATTGTTAAAATGTCCTTACTACCCAAAGCAATCTACAGATTTGATGCCACCACTATCAAAATTCCAATGGCATTTTTCATGGAAATTGAGGAAACGATCCTAAAATTTATATGAAACCACAAAAGACCCTGAATATTCAAAGCAATCTTGAGAAAGAAGAACAAAGCTGGAGACCTCATGCTCCCTGATTTCAAACTATATTACAGAGCTATAGTAATTTAAACAGTATGGTATTTGCATAAAAGCAGACACATACATCAATGGAACAGAACAGAAAGCCCACAAATAAACCCATGCATATATAGTCAATTAATTTATGACAAAGGAGTCAAGAATATACAATGGGGAAAGGACAACCTCATCAATAAATGGTGCTGACAAATCTGAACAGCCACATGCTAAAGAATGAAACTGAACCACTGTCTTACACCATGCATAAAAACTAACTAAAAATGGATTAAAGATTTGAATATAAGACCTGAAACCATAAAAATCCAAGAAGAGAAAAGGCAGTAAGCTCCTTGACAAAGGTCTTGGCAATTATTTTTTTGTATCTGACACCAAAAGCAAAAGCCACAAAAGCAAAAATAAATAAGGGGTACTACTTCATATTAAAAAGCTTCTGGGGCTTCCCTGGTGGCACAGTGGTTGAGAATCTGCCTGCCAATGCAGGGGACACGGGTTCGAGCCCTGGTCTGGGAGGATCCCGCATGCCGCGGAGCAACTGGGCCCGTGAGCCACAACTGCTGAGCCTGCGCGTCTGGAGCCTGTGCTCCGCAGCAAGAGAGGCCGCGATAGTGAGAGGCCCACGCACCACGATGAAGAGTGGCCCCCGCTTGCCGCAACTGGAGAAGGCCCTCGCATAGAAACGAAGACCCAACACAGCTAAAAATAAATAATAAATAAATTAAAAAAAAAAAAAGAAGTAAAAATTGTTGAGTGAGTGAATGAATAAATGCATCTTACTTAAAAAAAAAAAAAAAAAAGCTTCTGCACAGCAAAGGGAACCATCAACAAAATGAAAAGGTGACCTACTGAATGGGAGAAAATATTTGCAAATCATATATCTGATAACGGGCTAATATCCAAAATATATAAAGAACTCATACAACTCAATGCCAACCAAACAAACCAATTAAAAAATGGGCAGAAGATCTGAAAAGACATTTTTCCAAAAAAGATATATAAATGTTCAACAAGTACATGAAAAGATGCTCAACATCATTTATCATAAAGGAAATGCAAATCAAAACCACAGTGAGATATCACCTCACACCTGTTAGAATGGCTATCATCAAAAAGACAAGAAATAATACATGTTGGTGAGGATGTGAAGAAAGGGGAATCCTTGTGCACTGTTGGTGGGAATGTAAATTAGTGCAGCCACTACGAAAAGCAGTATGAAGATCCCTCAAAAAATTAAAAATAGAACTACCATATAATCTAGCAATCTTACTTCTGGATATTTGTTCAAAGAAAATGAAAACACTAACTTAGAAAGATATATGCCTCCCTATGTTCATTACAGCACTATTTAGAATAGCCAAGATATGGAAGCAAACTAAGTGTTCATCAGCAGATGAATGGATAAAGAAATTGTGGCATATGTATATATGTATATCATGGGATATTGTTCAGCTATAAAAAGGAATGAATTCTTGCCATTTGTGACAACATGAATGGACCTTGAGGGCATTATGCTAAGTGAAATAGGTCAGAAAGAGAAAGACAAGTACCATATGATCCCTCTCATATGTGGAATCTAAAAAAATAAAGCAAAAAAGAAACAAACAAAAAACATCCCGAAGCTCATAAATACAAAGAACAGATTACAGATTGGTAGTTGCCAAGGTGGTGGGGTGTGGGATGGGAGAAATGGGTGAAGGGAGTCAAAGGGAAAGAAAGAAAGAAAGAAAGAGAGCTAGAAAGAGAGAGAGAGAAAGAAAGAAAGAAAGAAAGAAAGAAAGAAAGAAAGGAAGGGAGGGAGGGAGGGAGGAAGAAAGGAAAGAAGGAAGGAAGGAAGGAAAGCAAGAGAGGAAGAGGGGAAGGAAAGGGGGAAGAAAGAAAGAAAATAAAGTCACCTCTTTCATTAAGAAATATATATTATATATATAAATAAATTCTTAGGACCCACCCCAAAATTTACTAAATCAGAAATTCTGGAGGTGTGGGTCAGCAATGTGTGATTTAACAAGTCTGAACAAGGACAAATTCCTGTAACAATATGACCGAATACCCAGAGCATAATGTTGAAAGAAAGAAGCCAGAATTACAGAATTCAAACTGTATGTTCCATTTATACAATGATTTTAAAAAGAGATGAAATTCAACTAGATTTTGGGGGGATATGAAATTGAACTGAAAGTAAAATTGTAATGAAAAGAAGGAAGTACTTAAAATAAAAATTAAAATAGTAATTATCTCTTGGGGACGGAATCAGTTGTTTAGATTAGGAAAGAATACTTAGGCAAATTTTAGATGTTGACAATATTCTATTTCTTGACTTCTGTGGTAATTACATAGCTGTTCACTTTACAATAATTTACAGTATATATAATTGTATATAATATGTATATCATGTACTTCTTTATTCATGTTTTACATTTCACAATAAAAAGAACTTTTGAAAAGAAAATAAAGAAGGTGTTGCTGAGGCCATTTGGATGGGATACATGACTGAACCCCCTAAAGGCCTCTGTAAACTGTTGAGATTCTGGTGGATGGATGCCAATATTCACGTGGCTTGTGGCGCCCAAGGCAAGCCTCGTAGATTCCCTTGCTTGTTGTTAACCCACCTCCTACCAATCTGGAGTGGCTGCCTCCTTCTTCCATCTCTCCATGCCCTCCATCTATTTGGCAAGTTTCAAATTTTATACAGGAAACTCATGCAGTTTCTAACCCCTGGGCCATGTCTAGTAGAAGACTGTCTGCTGCTCACAGATCCTACTTAACACGCAGGGGGTACTGTGAAGTGCAATGGCCAACTGTTCCTTCAACATTCAAAGCACTGTCTCCTAGAGAAGCCGTGTGGCTCGCAGGGTCTTGCTGCTCTGGCTGGCTGTCAGGACTGAGCCTCTGAGGTTGGAGAGCCACGTTCAGGACACTGTTCCACCAGAGACCTCCCGGCCCCGTGTAATATCAGCTTGCCCAGAGATCTCCGTCTCAATGCTAAGACCCAGCTCCACTCAACGACCAGCAAGCTCAGTGCTGGACACTCCATGCCAAACAACTAGCAAGACAGGAACATGACCCAACCCATTAGCAGGGAGACTGCCTAAAATCATAATAAGGTCACAAACACCCCAAAATACACCACCAGACATGGTCTTCCCACTAGAAAGACAAGATCCAGCCTCATCCAGCAGAACACGGGCACCAGTCCCCTTCACCATGAAGCTTACACAACCAACTAAACTAACCTTACCGACTGGGGGAAGACACCAAAAACAACGGGAACTACGAATCTGCAGCCTGCAAAAAGGAGACCCCAAACACAGTAAGTTAAGCAACATGAGAAGACAGAGAAATACACAGCAGATTAAGGAACAAGGTAAAAACCCATCAGACCAAACAAATGAAGAGGAAATTGCAGTCCACCTGAAAAAGAATTCAGGGTAATGATAGTAAAGATGATTTCTATTTCCATGATTCCAAAATCATGGAAATAGAAAGGAGAAAACACAAGAAACATATAACAAGGACCTAGAAGACCTAAAGAGCAAACAATGATGAACAACACAATGAATGAAATTAAAAATTCTCTAGAAGGAATCAATAGCAGAATAACAGAGGCAGAAGAACATATAAGTGACCTGGATAAAAGAGTGGAAATAACTACTGCAGAGCAGAATAAAGGAAAAAAAATGAAAAGAATTTAGGACACTCTCAGAAACTCCTGGGACAACATTAAAAGAACCAACATTTGAATTATAGGGGTCCCAGAAGAAGAAGAGAAAAAGAAAGGGACTGAGAAAATATTTGAAGAGATTATAGTTGAAAACTTCCCTAATATGGGAAAGGAAATAGTCAGTCAAGTCAAGGCAGTGCAGAGAGTCCCATACAGGATAAATCCAAGGAGAAACATGCCAAGACACATATTAATCAAACTATCAAAAGTTAAATACAAAGAAAAAATATTAAAAGCAGCAAGGGAAAAACAACAAATAACATACAAGGGAATCCCCATAAGGTTAACAGCTGATCTTCCAGCAGAAACTCTGCAAGCCAGAAGGGAGTGGCAGGACATATTTAAAGTGAAGAAAGGGAAAAACCTGCAACCAAGATTACTCTACCCGGCAAGGATTTCATTCAGATTCGATGGAGAAATTAAAAACTTGACAGACAAGCAAAAGCTAAGAGAATCCAGCACCACCAAACCAGCTTTACAACAAATGCTAAAGGAACTTCTCTAGGCAGGAAACACAAGAGAAGGAAAAGACCTACAATAACAAACCCAAAACAATTAAGAAAATGGTAATAGAAACATACATATCAATAACTACCTTAAATGTAAATGTATTAAATGCTTCAACCAAAAGACATAGACTGGCTGAATGGATTCAAAAACAAGACCCATATATATGCTATCTACAAGAGACCCACTTCAGACCTAGGGACACATACAGACTGAAAGTGAGGGGATGGAAAAAGATATTCCATGCAACTGGAAATCAAAAGAAAGCTGGAGTAGCAATTCTCATATCAGGCAAAATAGACATTAAAATAAAGACTATTACATGAGACAAAGAAGGAAACTGCATAATGATCAAGGGATCAATCCAAGAAGAAGATAAAAACAATTGCAAATATTTATGCACCAAACATAGGAGCACCTCAATACATAAGGCAAATGCTAACAGCCATAAAAGGGGAAATCAACAGTAACACAATAATAGTAGGGGACTTTAACACCCCACTTTCACCAATGGACAGATCATCCAAAATGAAAATAAATAAGGAAACACAAGTTTTAAATGATATATTAAACAAGATGTACTTAATTGATATTTATAGGACATTCCATCCAAAAACAACAGAATACACTTTCTTCTCAAGTGCTCATGGAACATTCTCTAGGATAGATCATATCTTGGGTCACAAATTAAGCCTTGGTGAATTTAAGAAAATTGAAATCATATCTAGTATCTTTTCCGATGACAACGCTATGAGACTAGATATCAATTACAGGAAAAAATCTGTAAAAAATAAAAACATATGAGGGCTAAACAACACGCTACTAAGTAACCAAGAGTTCACTGAAGAAATCAAAGAGGAAATCAAAAAATACCTAGAAACAAATGACAATGAAAACACGATGACCCAAAACCTTTGGGATACAGCAAAAGCAGTTATAAGAGGGAAGTTTATAGCAATACAATCCTACCTCAAGAAACAAGAAACATCTCAAATAAACAACCTAACCTTACACCTAAAGCAATTAGAGAAAGAACAAACAAAACCCAAAGTTAGCAGAAGGAAAGAAATCATAAAGATCAGATCAGAAATAAATGAAAAAGAAATGAAGGAAACGATAGCAAAGATCAATAAAACTAAAAGCTGGTTCTTTGAGAAGATAAACAAAATTGATAAACCATTAGCCAGACTCATCAAGAAAAAAAGGAAGAAGACTCAAATCAATAGAATTAGAAATGAAAAAGGAGAAGTAACAACTGACACTGCAGAAATACAAAGGATCATGAGGGATTACTACAAGCAACTATGTGCCAATAAAATGGACAACCTGGAAGAAATGGACAAATTCTTAGAAAAGCACAACCTTCCAAGACTGAACCAGGAAGAAATAGAAAATATAAACAGACCAATCACAAGCACTGAAATTGAAACTGTGATTAAAAATCTTCCAACAAACAAAAGCCCAGGACCAGATGGCTTCACAGACGAATTCTATCAAAATTTATAGAAGAGCTAACACCTATCTTTCTCAAACTCTTCCAAAATGTAGCAGAGGGAGGAACACTCCCAAACTCATTCTATGAGGCCACCATCACCCTGATACTAAAACCAGACAAAGGTGTCACAAAGAAAGAAAACTACAGGCCAATATCACTGATGAACATAGATGCAAAAATCCTCAACAAAATACTAGCAAACAGAATCCAACAGTGCATTAAAAGGATCATACACCATGATCAAGTGGGGTTTATCCCAGGAATGCAAGGATTCTTCAATATACGCAAATCAATCAATGTGATAAACCATATTAACAAATTGAAGGAGAAAAACCATACGATCATCTCAATAGATGCAGAGAAAGCTTTTGACAAAACTCAACACACATTTATAATAAAAAACCCTCCAGAAATAGGCATAGAGGGAACTTACCTCAACATAATAAAGGCCATATATGACAAACCCACAGCAAATATCATTCTCAATGGTGAAAAACCGAAAGCATTTCCTCTAAGATCAGGAACAAGACAAGCATGTCCACTCTTGCCACTCTTATTCAACATAGTTTTGGAAGTCCGAGCCCTGGGAATCAGAGAAGAAAAAGAAATTAAAGGAATACAAATTGGAAAAGAAGAAGTAAAACTGTCACTGTTTGCAGATGACATGATACTATACATAGATAATCCTAAAGATGTTATGAGAAAACTACTAGAACTAATCAATGAATTTGGTAAAGTAGCAGGACACAAAATTAATGCACAGAAATCTCTTCCATTCCTATACACATGAGGAAAAATCTGAAAGAAAAACACTCCCATTTACCATTGCAACAAAAAGAATAAAATACCTAGGAATAAACCTACTTAAGGAGAGAAAAGACCTGTATGCAGAAAATTATAAGACACTGATGAAAGAAATTAAAGATGATACAAACAGATGGAGAGATATAACATGTTCTTGGATTGGAAGAATCAACATTGTGAAAATGACTATACTACCCAAAGCAATCTACAGATTCAATGCAATCCCTATCAAACTATCAAAATATCAAACTACCAATGGCATTTTTCACAGAACTAGAACAAAAAATTTCACAATTTGTATGGAAACACAAAAGATCCCGAATAGCCAAAGCAATCTTGAGAAAGAAACACGGAGCTGGAGGAATCAGGCTCCCTGACTTCAGACTATACTACAAAGCTACAGTAATCAAGACAGTATGGTACTGGCACAGAAACAGAAATATAGATCAATGGAACCGGATAGAAAACCCAGAGATAAACCCATGAACATATGGTCACCTTATCTTTAATAAAGGAGGCAAGAATTACCATGGAGAAAAGACAGCCTCTTCAATAAGTGGTGCTGGGAAAACTGGACAGCTACATGTAAAAGAATGAAATTAGAACACTTCCTAACACCATACACAAAAATAAACTCAAAATGGATTAAAGACCTAAATGCAAGGCCAGACACTATAAAACTCTTAGAGGAAAACATAGGAAGAACACTCTTTGACATAAATCACAGCAAGATCTTTTTTGATCCACCTCCTAGAGTAATGCAAGTAAAAACAAAAATAAACAAATGGGACCTAATGAAACTTGATAGCTTTGCAAAGCAATGGAAACTACAAACAAGACGAAAAGACAACCCGCAGAATGGGGAGAAACTATTTGCAAACAAATCAACGGACAAAGGATTAATCTCCAAAATATATAAACAGCTCATGCAGCTCAATGTTAAAAAAACAAACAACCCAATCAAAAAATGGGCAGAAGCCCTAAATAGGCATTTCTCCAAAGAAGACATACAGATGGCCAAGAAGCACATGAAAAGCTGCTCAACATCACTAATTATTAGAGAAATGCAAATCAAAACTACAATGAGGTATCACCTCACACCAGTCAGAATGGCCATCATCAAAAAATCTACAAACAATAAATGTTGGAGAGGGTGTGGAGAAAAGGGAACCCTTTTTCACTGTTGATGGGAATGTAAATTGATACAGCCACTATGGAGAACAGTATGGAGGTTCCTTAAAAAACTAAAAATAGAACTTCCATATGAACCAGCAATCCCACTACTGGGCATATACCCTGAGAAAATCATAATTCAAAAAGAGTCATGAACCACAATGTTCATTGCAGCACTATTTACAATAGCTAGGACATGGAAGCAACCTAAGTGTCCATCGACAGATGAATGGATAAAGAAGATGTGGCACATATATACAATGGAATATTACTCAGCCATAAAAAGAAACAAAATTTAGTTATTTGTAGTGAGGTGGATGGACCTAGAGACTGTCATACAGAGTGAAGTAAGTCAGAAAGAGAAAAACAAATACCCTATGCTAACACATATATATGGAATCTAAAAAAAAAAAAAAAAAAAGGTTCTGAAGAACCTAGGGGCAGGACAGGAATAAAGACGCAGATGTAGAGAATGGACTTGAGGACACGGGGAGGGGGAAGGGTAAGCTGGGACGAAGTGAGAGAGTGGCATGGACATATATACACTACCAAATGTAAGATAGCTAGCTAGTGGAAAGCAGCCGCATAGCACAGGGAGATCAGCTCAGTGCTTTGTGACCACCTAGAGGGGTGGGATAGGGAGGGTGGGAGGGAGACGCAAGAGGGGGGAGATATGGGGATATATGTATATGTATAACTGATTCATTTTGTTATAAAGCAGAAGCTAACACACCACTGTAAAGCAATTATACTCCAATAAAACTGTTAAAGAAAAGAAAAAGCTAATAGGAATGTTGATAACTACTAGGATCCAATCCAGGGAAATCTGTCTGAAAAGAGATAATCTGGAGTGGAACACAGCTCTGAGAAAGGGAGTGAAAGGATTAAATAAGGCATTAAAACGTACACTGCACTTCGGGGATGTGTCTGTTTTGTTCATGCCACATGCCTGGTGCCTGGATCATGGCTTGGCACATAGAAGGCACTCAGGAAATATTTGTTGAATGAATAGCATGCAGGAAATGAAGCAGAAGTTCCCAATGTAAAAAAAAAGAAAAAGAAAAAGAAAAAGGGGTGCATGGTGTTTAGAGGAGAGAGAGAAACCCCAGATATTAAACACATATTTGAGTGAAGCTCACACGTCTTGTGTATATATCCTGTGGTCCACCAGGATTAGCAAGGACTTTCAAGGTACATAGGATTTTATCTAAAGTGTCTCCGCGACCTCAGTCAAAAGGAGATCTATCTGACAACTTTGCAGTGTCTCATTATGAGAAAATTAGAGAGTGGTTTCCTAAGATTCTCAGAAAGATCTCCTACTGTAAAAGATCCAACAGACATTTAGATTTTTTTTTTTAACATCTTTACTGGAGTATAACTGCTTTACAATGGTGTGTTAGTTTCTGCTGTATAACAAAGTGAATCAGCTATACGTATACACATATCCCCATATCTCCTCCCTCTTGCATCTCCCTCCCACCCTCCCTATCCCACCCACCCCTCTAGGTGGTCACAAAGCACCGAGCTGACCTCCCTGTGCTATGCAGCATTTAGATTTATAGTTCATCTTCTCTGGGGATTTTTGTTAGTTGAGTTTTCCTCCCCAGACAGGGGGGCATGTTCCTATATAAGTCAATAAATGGAACTTTGGGGCTCATTAGGGGTGTTTAATACAAGAGAGAGAAGAGATATTGATCCCAAAGATGCTCACGTAACAAGCACGGCAGGCAGACCCACCATGCCTCAAGCCTTGTTGAAGAGTTAGTTTAAAGCTTGTACTGTGCTTTCCTCCTTCACGAAGTCAGATATTTATCTCCAGTGTGTATGGCCCAGATTATTAACCCATATAGAGTCCAGGCATGAAATGTTTTGGATTCCCTTTGATCCATGGCCAAGCACTGAGCCACATAAAAGAAAATGCTTCTGAGAAGAGTGAAAGGGACATAAAGAAGGAGCAGAAAGGAGGGAGGGGAGAGCAGTATGTCACCTTTGTGCCCAAAAGGTGCCTCTTACCCATCCCCAGCCCTCAACTTCCATCTCTGTCTCTCTCTGGTGCTCTCTCTCCCTCTCCTAACTTTCACACCTTTCTTCTAAATTCTGCAAGCCTCTTGAAGAGCCCCACTTTTAAGTCTACCTTCCATGACACAAGAGCCTGGATCTCTCAGCCTTCACTGGCCCTGGAGAGCCTGGGCCACAGACAGTAAAGGAAAAAATAGAAACACTCATAAAAAAACACTGAGTGGTGGGAATGTAAATTGGTACAGCCATTATGGAGAACAGTATGGAGGTTCCTTAAAAAACTAAAAACAGAATTACCAATATGACCCATCAATCCCACTCCTGGGCATATACCTGGAGAAAACCATAATTCAAAAAAACACATACACCCCAATGTTCATTGCAGCACTATTTACAATAGCCAGGTCATCTCCATCAACAGGGGAATGGATAAAGAAGATGTGGTACATATATACAGTGGAATATTACTCAGTCATAAAAAAGAAAAAATAATGCCATGTGCAGCAACATGGATGGACCTAGAGATTGTCATACTGAGTGAAGTAAGTCAGACACAGAAAGACAAACATCATATGATATCGCTTACATGTGGAATCTATAAAAAGGGTACAAATGAATGTATTTACAAAACAGAAGTAGAGGCACGGATGTAGGAAACAAACTTATGGTTACCAGGGGCTAAGGGGGGGAGGGATAAATTGGGAGATTGGGATTGACATATATACACTACCATATATAAAATAGATAACTAATAAGAACCTACTGTATAGCACAGGGAACTCCACTGAATACTCTGTAATGGCCTATATGGGAAAAGAATCTAAAAAAAAAAAAAGGAGTGGATATATAAAAGAAACCCTGAAGGAGATGCCTGGTTCCAGACCACAGCCCATCACCAGGTACAGATGAGACGCCCAGCAGCACACTTTGTCTCTGTTCCCCAAGGGTTTTGTGTGATCATTTTGGAGAAGCTGCCTAAATGGGCCCACATTTTAACTTACACGAACCCATTTTGGAAGCACATACATAACACAACAAGGTCACAGTCGCTTCATCCATCACCGCTTCATTTCTCACATCCGTCCACACCCAGAATGGTTCTAACTAAGGGTAACAAAGGCCTTCGAAGTCTAAAGAAAACTGAAATTGACTGAACCGTTTCTATCTTGACTTGTCCGACCAAAGAAACTCTTTGACTTTTCCATGATAATAACCTTCAGTGGTGTCACATCGCCAGCCCGTGACACTTGGCAACACTACTCAAGGCATCCAGGAGTTCAGCTGAGGACCCAACAGTCACTTCCTGAATAGAACAGATTCAAATGGGGAAGAGCACCATCATGAAGCCACGAGGCGGACACCAGGCAACCCAGGCCAATTGCAGTCTCTTGGTGAATTCATCTAATTGCAGGTATTATCCTTGCCTGCCCAGTTCTGGAGCATCTCAACCTACAAACACAGCCCTACTGAAATAACAACAACGTTTTCATGTGTTTTACTGGGCTACAGAATTTCCCCGTGGAGCATTTACAGGTGTTTCTTAATTGTATTTTAACAGCTTTTCTACAAATTGGGAATCAGGAACCAAAGGTATTCATCCTGGGGTAATTTGCTTTTGGCCTATGAATGGCACTCAAACAAAAGCAACAATGCCGTTCTCATTGAAAACCGTTTGCTTTTGGCAGGTTGGCAAGCGCTTCAGAAAACCCTCAGGCTTCATTCCCTAAACATAAATCTCAATCCTCCAGCGATGAGTTTCCATCAAAGGCGGAGGGAGAAGAGCTGAGTTTCCTTAACATGTGTTTGGAAGGGTGATTCAATGTGACCTTTTTCTCATTCGATTCAAGCTGGTCATCAGGGGAGAAAATTGCTCTAAAATGCAAACGGAGAGTCGGGCAGAAGGGACTGCTGTGGGGAACATCTCTATGAGAAACAGTGCCTTTGCAAAAATAGTCGAGTAGTTGCAGTTTTTCAGAAAAGCCCGTGTTACGTCGTTCCTTTGAAAGATTCAAGACACAGAGAACCAGTAAGTCTTTGTTAGAATAACAGCTTGTTCAATGAAACCATTTGGCTTTAAATCAAGAGAGGCTTTCATGCGAGACTGGATGGTCCCAAACGGAGTTGCTTAACACAATAAGGTGTGTGATACACAAGAGACCGCAGGGAGTCACCCAGGCGATGTCCCTATCAGCCGGACACTGGGTTTCTTCAGGAGGGCATTCCTTTGGAGTTAAGATTCCCATAAAGCACATCAAGTTACTCCACTGTCGTTTTAATATTCCACTGGTGTTCTCTGGAGGTGGGCTGAAGCTCAGCAAAGATCCATTTGGACCGAGAGCATCCCCTGTGATCTGATGGCGTGTAAGTCTCTGGCATGTCTTCTTCTCTTCCTTCCTTCTCCTCTCCCTTCTTTTCCTCCTTGGGATCAGGGTGTCCACCATGGGTAACAGAAAATTCATCAGAGACCTGCGGGCATGGCCGTGCACTTTTCTCTCTCCAATGTCTCCCACTCACACTTCAGGACTCCACCCTCACTCCACCCTCCACAAGCAGCCTTTCCCAGTCTCCTTGTACTGTTAATGACCCCCTAAACCAGGAACCCAAAACTGGGAGCCAGGGCTCAATCGGGCTAACATGCTAGTTATTAAGAGGTTAGCGGGGCACTCCCACCATATACATCTAAAATTCAAATTCGAATTAATTCATCTCTCCAGTTACTCCTAAGCCTCAGGCAGGTGGCCATCACCTTGATGAAGCGGAACAATCTGTGCAGAAAGTTCCCAGGGAAATAACGAGGATGAGAAACCAGATGAGGGCAGGTGGAAAGAGAATGGGGGCTAGACTTAGAGACTCTCAAGGGGGTGGAACCACCAAGAGGAGGAAGACCGGTGACTATTCGGGGGCACAGGGCAGAGGAGAGCGGAGGGCCCCCGGTTTCTGACTTGGGCAAAGGGGGATGTGGCACTATGATTCTCTGAGAAAAGAACACAGTTGAAAAGGTCTGTTCAGGAAATGATGAGTTTTACTGTATTCAAACCTCTTTGCTTTCATGGAATTCGACTTGCAATTCTCAGAAGAATGAGGCTATAAATCACTTTGAAAATTAAAAATAGCAATAAAGAGCTGGTATCACTGTGTATGAAAGCAGCTGTCACCTCTGCCAGGCTGGAGACGGACGATGCTCTTTGAGAGATGACACTTGCTCTGACTCCGGGACAACTTCCGTTCTCTCCCCCTAGTGAACCAGCCTCCCAAGGAAGCTCTGGAAATCTCCATTGTAGAAGCATTGCTTTCTCCCCACATCCATTTTGCTCTGGCTGTTACAAGTGCCAGGTGTTTTTCCAAGGGTGCGACTACTTTCTGACACTACACAGATTAAAAAGAGAGACCCTGCGATACATCCCAAGACTCCTGCCGGCTATTCTCAACGCATCTGCCCTTAGTCATTCTCTATGTTGCCCTTCAAGTATTCCAGGGGGCTTCTTCTGGAAACAATCCTCCCCCTGTTTCTCCCACTTGTAACTTCCCAAACTTGCTCTCTGGTTTGTTTGCGGGCGGGGGGAGGGGGTGGGCTTTTCTTTAAGGATCTGAGTTATGACCACTCTCAAGCTGTGGTCCCCAAAGACAGCGGACAAGGGTGACTGCATTTAACACAGCTTTCTCCTAAAGGTGGCCGGACCATGCTCGTAGCTTTGTTACCGAAGCAGGTTCGTCTTGCCCAGGACACTGCAAGCCGAAACGCTGAGACACAGAGGTCTGCAGCAGCCGAGAGAGGAGATGGGAGAACACGTCTCAAATCCGCCTCCCCGAAGACAAGGGGCTCAGGCTATTCATGAGCTAAAGAATAAAGCAGCAGGGTGGTCTGGGGTCGTATGGGGAGTGTGGGGAAAGGTGATTGGAAAAGGGTGCAGCAATTGTCGTGCTAAGCAGGCATAACAAAGCTGCAGGCCTCTGCACCTGCAGAAATGGAGGCCTGTAGCGTGGTCTGAGGGTGGAATTTTCGGCCCTCTCATGTCAAAAGGTCGCCGAGTGGACATGCATGTCCAGTTGGAAGGTCGGTGGTCCTATCCAGTCTCAACCGGCTCACCTGAACTAGACACAGCTGGCTCCAAGTTTCTGGAACACAGCTCGGGCGAACATCTTATTGTTTAGGCTCGGTGCTGCTTGGAAGACAAGTGAGCCTTTTGCAGCAACAATTAGAAAGACCTTGATGAGTGAAGGCAGGTTTCAGGTGAAATGCACTTAACTACTGATTAGGGTTTCAGTTCCTCCATCTGTCAGCACACATGGGATTCCTCTTAAAATGCACGACACATGCCTTGCCGCGTGATGCCCGGTCTGTCCTCTGTGATGTCGCTGGATGTGGGAGAGGACGATGGCAGGTTTGCTTTAGTGGATGGGGGTTAAAACCATGAACGCCAAGACCTTGGTACGCACTTGTGTCAACTTGAGCAAATAACTTATCTACATTTATTTTCTCATCTGAGAAAGGGAGATTAATAATAGTACTGGCCCCATTTTTGTTGTGAACTGAATGAAATGATAAGCAGTGATCTGCATGTGATACAGGTGGTTCATTACCAGCAGTTGTTAACCTAAATCCATGTACCATAAAGTACGTCAAAATGAGCTTCTAGAAGATCTCAACGGGAAAGCCCACTTCTACAGGAAAAAAATACATCCATTGATCATCAGAATGTTAAAGTGTATGTTTCACTTCAGTGACTGAATCGTGTCCTGTTTGGAAAACTCAAACCTGAGTCTGAAACTGCTAGCTAAGAGGAACTTAAATTAGTTGAGCATTCAGAGCTGGTAGAATCATCGTAAACTACACACACATCAACAGAACGTTCTCGGTGTATCCACGCTCGCTCCTCTACCTCTGTGAATTCTGTAGTACTGAGACCAGACGGGCTGTGGAGGGTGGGAAAATAAAGCAGGCACGTGTGCAACTGGCCTGAGAGCAATCATTCCAGAGCTCTGAGCATCCAGCCTCCCTGGGCCGTGGCTACAAAATCATCTCTAAGGCTTCCCCCAGCTTCACATTCTACCACTTCGAGAAGACAGGTTTAAATCGCAAGTATTAGGCAGTGGTTTGAAAACTTTTGTTGGACAGTTCATCCGAGGTGTTTATTTAAATGTGAATTCCTGGACCCCATCCTCAGAAACGCCTCATTAGTTTGAAAACCAGTGTGGACTCTATAAAGGATTTGTTCCTCTTCAGTCCACGGTTCTTCGCACATGAAATGCATTCTTCTAGGTGCCTCCTGCCCACCTGTCACATCATAAACCCCGTGCTGCTCCCTTACACTCTGCAACTTTCCTAAGCATAGCTTCTCTTTTTGTCTCTTCTCTTTCCTTTTTTTTTTTTTTTTGGCAGTTGGCTAAAATAACAAGCTACAGAATTAGAAATAGGTGTGTTACTTCAACAAGTAATGCTTTTCCTGAAAATGAAAGCTAGTGGGTCTATGTTAAGAGTCACTTAACTAAATTCACCCTACTGTGCATCTCAACCTGTGTTTCAGAAAAGTAGTAGGTAATAAACGGCATGCAAGGTGCAGAGAATTGGGGAAAACGGGAAAGACGGCTACCCTCTCTCATGGGCTATCAGCATTCACTAGAGGTTTGAGCGGATCTTTCGCATGGAGTGTAATAATAAAGAAGTTTTTAAGATCTATTTTTAAAGACTATGTTAAATTATTTTTCTCCCATTGCCGTAGTGCAGGTGGACCGTTAAGCACAGAGAGTGACAGGTTCAAGGCCGCCAGAGCAGCAGAATTCACATAACTTAGTGAGGGAGCTTGAAACTCTCCTTTCCTGTGAGAAGTTCAGGGAGGTGATCTCCGAGCTGCAGTCTAGCAAAAGCCCGGATCCTGACACGTCATCTTATTAGAAGCCATCTCTCGTGTTTGGACCCTGCCGGGTGACATTCCAGGGATTGCTTTGCTCCAAGGCTGAAGTCTTTATTATTCCTTTCCACTAAGGGAAACTGAGGAACTGGAGTTCAAACTACCCTACGCCCTGACCTCTTTGGATAAAGAGAATTTCTTTAACCTTTAACGTGTGCTGAGGCCTTAACCAATGGGGATGAGGCCAGCATCCCTACCAGGTGATCCCAATCAATGGGCTGCATCAGCAATTTCTCACCCCACAGCCAGCACGACTACGTGCACAAACCTGAAATAGAACAGGTGTCTGGAAGGATTCCATCGATAAGGGCCTACCTGTTCCCTGCCCCACTACAATGGTTTAGTTTACAGGTAAAAATGTAGACATTCATATCATTTACATCCTGACAGCTTCCCTCGTAACTGGAATCACACGCTGGCCTTCTGGTTGTCTTTAGCAAACTTTCAATTCTGGACGTTGCTCCATTTTACTATTTTTTTAATTAGAAGCATCTCTTTGGGCACTTTGTTAAATAATTTCTCATTAAACATCAACATAATTCTGAAAGTGAATCTCGTGTGTGTCCCTGATGGAAAGGAAGGTACGAGATGGGCAGGTGGTTGGTCCAGCTGCACAGATAACCATTCAGTCCTCACAGAGGGTAGAGCAAAGCTGAGCCTGAACCAAACCCTGAGCGCCCGCCCCGGCCTGGACCTGCTCTGGCCAAGGTCAAGTGCGGCGAGCGTGCTAGATTCACCAGCCGAGCCCTGGGCACCTGGAGGAAACAACCGCTCCCTCTCTGGGCCTCTGTTTCCCCTTCTGTAAAAATCAGAGGGTTGCTACTTGAAATGTGATCCATGGGCCCGTGATTCACAGGCCACGTTCAAATTCCTGCTCCAGCCCCTCAGACGGGATGATCATCCTTCCTGAGCTTCAGCTTCCTCTTCTGCAAAATGGGGACAACGCCATGTCTTAGCTTGGGGTGAAAATTAATGAGATGACATATATTAGGTGCCTGGTAGAGTGAGTTTTAAATGCTCAGTAATAGGGCCAAATTTGCAAATCCCAAAGCATTTTAATTTGAGAGTTTGGGTTTTGCAGCACGTCATGAACTGCATCAGTGAGGGGACACGGGCTCACAAATGTATGGAACCTTCCTTTTGCCCTGTACACATCCCTGCCAAGAGTCTGGTTAGAGCGGGGATCTCTGGGGTCCATGGAAGACCCCATCTAAGTTTTGAGAGTCTCCAACGTGATGAAGTTGTCTCCTTTTCCAGAGACTTGTACTTATTAAAGCCGACCATCTCCACCTTTCCCCGGGATGCTGTTATTTACCCAGCGGATGACGCAGTGGGTGTCACTGCAGAATGGCAGCATCCTTCCCCGGTGCCCCGTCCCCTGGTAGCCATGTCCGGCAGCAGCCCCAGCTCTCTCGGGACCTCCAGCGTCTGTCGCCCACTCTAAGAGCTCCTTGTTCCTGACAGCCTCAGACCATCCTCCCAGCACTGACTCTAAAGAGAGCAGTTCCAAACCACAGCCTGCCTGAGCCCCCCAGCGGCAGCTACGCGGCTGCACCACTGTCAGAGCCCTTCATGCAAAGCCTTCTGGAGCGGTCTGCGCAAAGCCAGCCCAGTGACTGAGCAAAGCCAGTCAAGCAGTTGGCACCCCTGCTGCGCCTCAACTACCTTCTGAAAGGCTGAGCCCCTAAGCCCCACGCGGCTTCCCGGGTTGGGAACAGGTGCACGGGCGTCCAGCTGCCCCCTGGGGCCGTGTGGTTCCCAGGCATCCTCACTCACTTCTACCCCTGAACTTATCAGTGGTGTCCCCAGAGGGGTGTGGCAGCGTGGGAAAGCAGTGGCTTGGGAATCAGAAACACTCACATTGGGGTCCTGGCTGGACCACTCACTGGTTGAATATTCTTAGGCTCTGGGCTTCCATTTTCTCAGCTGTGAAGCAGGGATTGTGGTGTCAACCTCACAGGGCACCTGTAATTATTAAGTGAGAACATGTAGATATATGCGGATATAAAACTGTATAGCAGTACACTAGCAGAAAGGTCTATCTGTAAACTAATATATTATATATAGGCACATTTCATATATTACACATGTGTGTAGAGAGAGAGAGAGACAGACAGAGAAGGCACTTGCCCTTGGAAAACACACTCAGTGGTAATAATTACTATAATTACCCAGGAGAGCACCAACGCAAATTTCCAATAGCAATCTGGGAACACACTAAAAAAAATTTTTTTTAAATTTTTTGCAATTTTCATTTTTATATCTAGAATAACCTATTAGTGACACCATGATTTGACAGGTAGAGATAGGTCTGGGATTCAGCATGTCGGGGGCAAACCAAGTTTTCCCAACTCTCCCAAGTGAAGTCTGCTCAAGGGAATTTGAAGACCAGCCCGGAAGAGAAAGAAAATCACAAAGAGCAGCTGCGACAATCTGGGTGGCGGGAGAGGCACCATAGCACTTACTTTGCCGACGTGACCCAGTTCTCCTTCGGGAGGGGATGTACCGGTGCCGGGACCTCGGGGCATGTTCATCAGAAGCTGGAGGACCGCTTCTTCTCTCCCCCCTGCCCCCCCGCCCCCCATCCCTGGGGCTCCGCCCACGTGAAGCTCATTCTCAGAGTCAGCACGTAGCACAGGTGGGTCCTTGCCCATCAGGGATAAGATGCCTGCGTTTATGTGCTGCCCTTAAAGTCTACCTTCTGTTTTTTCTAGGCAGTTCCACCATCACGCATCAGTTCTTTAGCCCTTCCAACAAGACTTAACTACTGTTTATATCTGAAGAAATTAATACATGAAAGAACCCAAAGTAAAATAAATATTATTTCTAAAATCTTTAAAATACTAAAGCTATTAATTCCTTGAAAACAGTGTTGAGCATGTACCCAACTAGGTGGGGTTAGTCTAATCCTCAAGAAGATTGTAATTCAGGGAGTGAGAGAAACACATTTCCTTGCTCTCCTCATCAACAGAGTAAAATAAATGCCTATTCAGAGAAGCAAAATTGTACTCACAGGAACATTGAGAAAGAAAAGTCTTTCCAGTTGCATTTTGCTGAACCTACACTATGCCAAGTTCTGTGCTTTACAACAGGGAAGGAAACATTCATCAGATTTGATCTTCGCCTCTGAGGAATTTTTAATCTCTCTGGGAAGACAGATGTTTAATAAACAAATTATAAGCCAATGTGATTATAGGAAAGAAGTGTTCCAAGACTACGGGAAGGCGGATTCACAGCATCCATGGATGTCAGGGATGGGACTGGCCTCAGAAGTGGAAGAAAAACTGACAGATCAGCTCCTAACCTTTGGGCACCATCTTAAACCCCAGTGGTGTGTATAGATCCTAATCCTGTTGGCCGTGGCCTCCAGGAAGGGTTTCAGTACTTCAGGGTTTAACTTTTTTGAGATCTTTCTTTATTCAATATCCCTGATAATTAGCTTTGGCTCTCTGAGCTGATTTTATCCTCTGCTGGCAAATAAATGTGAAGGCTAATATTACTCCCTCTTATTCACTCTCTGTTTTCAGAAGAAGTACCCGATACCTACTTTATACAAATCAAGTCCACAAAATTTATGCAGATGTCATTGTTTCAAGGTCATCATCCTTGGAACACACTTATCTAATAAAGATGTAAAGTACAAATGGTCAACGCCAGCACCCCCATTCTTGACTTGCCAAACCAAGTAGATTGGAGTTGAACAAACTGGCTTTAAATATCATTTGTCCCGTGGCTAAGTAGTGGGAGCTGCCAGAATATGACAGCTATAATGAAGAATACTCTGACTCAGCAGATCTGAGAAAGGCAGAAATTGTTCTCTTTACTAGGGCTTTCTTTATGAACGCTGGTATAGAATCTGGAGGAAGTTCTTTAAAAGTTTGTTTAATAAAAGTAGAAGACATCTTCCTGCACTGAAGTTACTAAGGGCGGGGCAGCATATAAAACAAAGCTCTACTCCTTCGTTACCTTAGCTAGACAACTTTCACTTTTGCTTCAACAAAGCTGATCAATACCAAAGCTGGTATTGCTGAACAATTCCCATGCAAAATGTGTCGCGTTTAAAAGCACATATTGATACTTTTTAAAATTTGACACAGAAAGTAAGGAAATGCTAGACATCATTAGACACCGACTGACATGTAAATATTAGCAAAATTGATTTGTGTTGTTTTGAGTTTTGTTCTCGACCTGATGAATGTTTCTCTTTATTATTATCGTCCCAGTTTGAATATTAATCCTTTTTACTTCTAAATGAAGTACTCTGTGTATTTCAATTACAAAAGATTACATGTTTACTGTCCAATATAATTTCCTACAAAAAAGAAAAGGAAAGAAATCAGACTCTACAGAGAAATGGCAGATGCCAGGGCGGGGGCAGGGGAGAGACAAGATGAGCCTGAGACGCCTTGTTGACCCAGAAAGTATATATACGGTGGAACGTTACTCAGCCATAAAAAAAGAATGAAATACTGCCATTGGCAGCTACATGGATGGACCTGAAGCCACTCAGACAGAGAAAGACAAATATCATATGATATTACTGATATGTGGAATCTAAAAAAATGATACAAATGAACTTATTTACAAAACAGAAATAGAGTCATAGACATAGAAAACAAACTTATGGTTACCAAAGGTTATAGCGCGGGGTGGGGGAGGGATAAATTAGGAGTTTGGGATTAACATACACACATTACTATATATAAAACAGATAAACAACAAGGACCTACTGTGTAGTACAGGGAACTATATTCAATATCTTATAATAAACCATAATGGAAAAGAATCTGAAAAATAATATGTATATATGTATAACGGAATCACTTTGCTGTACACATGAAACTAACACATTGTAAATTAACTGTACTTCAAATTAAAAAACTGGTTAAAAAATTGTTCCAGGAGAGAAAAAATAATAAGTGCTCAAAATAATGATGAGAACACACCAAAATGATAGTGAAACCAGCACAAAGGGACTCCCACTGGCCAAATCTGACAATCTAAGCAAGAATATAATGATACTACTGAATAAAATAAGAGTCCATGAGTCTATGCTGATATAAGCAAAGGAAAAAATAAATGGAGAGTAAAGAACGTTTTTCTTATTTCATCTGTAGATTACAACTGAGGAAAGTGGAAGTGACCATCCTTGTGACAATTCAGCCAGGAAATGTCAAATGGTGCTAAAACTTGTGGATGAAAGTTACAAGAGAAATGCAATATTCCATACTCTCAGATTACCTTCCCACAATAAACTTAACTCTATAGGGAAGAAAGCTGACAGATACCTCCTTAGTCAAATGATCAAAGTTAACTTCACCTGTAAGGGGACCAACTACAATCAACTATCCTGTGATGAGATGCATGAGAACACTATCACTTCTGTGATCTTCCCACAGAAATTGCACTACCTGAATCTAATCATCAGACAAACCCAAGCTGAGGGACATTCTATAGGGTAAATGACCTGTAATCAACAAAACTGCCAAGGCCACGAAAGCCAAGAAAAGACAGACTTCCATCCAGAAGTAGACTAAAAAAGAGGACAACTAAATTCAACATTTGAACCTGGGCTAAACCGTTATACTCGAGATATTTAGAATTATAAGAAAATTTTCCAGAAATAAAGGACAAAGAGATCTGTAATTAAAAAGTCATCCCATATTCCCAATAAAAATAATAGATAATTCATTGCTTGATTCAAGGAGAAAAACATATTGACATATTAACAAATCACCAGCCATGGAAAATCTCAGCCACAGTTATCTCAACAGGAATGGATTTCACAAGAGAATGAAGATATGCTTATACTAAGGTAATTTAAAAAATAGTTTGCAAGTTTTCTATGTCAATTTTGTAAGTTGTCATTCATTTGTAAAAAGAAAAAATTCTCATATTTTCAAGGACTGAGGATCTACAACTTTCATAGACTTCATAGGGAATATATATTTGAAGACTGTGTCAGGGTCTGCATGTTTTTGCCCCAGTATAAAACTCTGCCTCCTTTCTTAGTGATGGGATCCCTAATTTTAACCAGGCACATAGCTGCCCAGATTAAAAATTATACTTTGCAACTTCCCTTCCATCCAGTTGTGGCCGTGTTGACCACAAGGAGGCCAGAGTCACAGCAGCCTGGAGCTCCAAGGACTTCATGAAGCCACAATCTCAGCCCTGTCCTGACTACTTCCAGACATCTTTTAATACTAAGTGGCACCAAAAGACACTAAAGCCAAATAAAAGATTAAATCACAAATGAGCAAACTGTTTTTGAAAGAAAATATAGTGAACATTAAATTTAATTAAACATAGAATAAGCCAAACGGTTGGGGTAAATAGAGTTAAAATGCCATTACATGCTGTTATAATTCCTGAAATAAAAGATGAGTAATGTATAAATAATTTGGTGGCTGTGGATTGGGATAAAATCCAGACTATGTCAGCAAATGGATGTAGCAAATAGATGAATGAGGGTTAGAAAGAAGAGGGTAAATAAAATGTGCTGATTTGTTCCTCTTTCATGGGAGAAATTGATACATTCAGTTTCAATTATGAAATTGATGAATTGAAGAGAAATATGGGACTAAGAGTATTACTTAATATGTTTATGTCAGTTAGAATTAGGTTTGCATGACAGTAAAAGAAAACCAAAATCACAGTGGCTCAACAAATTTAGAGATTTATTGTTCTTTCAAATAAAATGAAGCTGGAAAGAGGTAGTCCAGGGCTACCATGATTGTTTCCATTTGGCATGAGAAATATAGACTTATTCTAACCTCCTGCTTTTCCATCTTTGATGCATGGTATCCATTTTCAAGATTGCCTCATGTTCATAAGATGAACATTGGAGATCCAGCCATCATATCTGCTTCCATACAGAGAAAAAGGGGAAGAAATGTTCATCTAAGTTGTCTTATATTCCATTGCTCACACATAAATTAAAGAGAAGATG
Source organism: Balaenoptera ricei (assembly GCF_028023285.1). Lineage (NCBI taxonomy): Eukaryota > Metazoa > Chordata > Mammalia > Artiodactyla > Balaenopteridae > Balaenoptera > Balaenoptera ricei. Next base: position 7,191,901 of record NC_082659.1, on the reverse strand, counting down.
GAAAATCTAGTCTTTTAGTCAAGAATATTTTTGCCCCTCAATAAAAAGAGGGTTCTCTGTTCATAAGAAGGAAGATGAAGATGAGTATTGAGTAGGTAACTGGCAGTCTCTGCCTTAGAAGTTAAGTGTAACAACTTGTGTAATGACTATATATTCACACATTACTAAAAGGGAAAAACAGAACTCAGAAGACTCTTAGCAAACTGCTAATATACGTTATTTTTTGTTGTTCCACCTTGTTAAGAAAAAGAAATGAATTTCTGGATGTTTGGGGTTGAACTGCCATACAAAAATTCATGTGTTGCAGTCCTGAGTCCCAGCACCTCAGAACACAACCTTATCGGGAAATAGGGCCATTGTAGACGTAATTGGTTAAGATGAGGTCATACTGGGGTATTGTGGGCCCTAATCCAACATGACTGGTGTCCTTATAAAAATGGGAAATTGGGACACAGACAAACACTCAGAGAGAATACCATTTGAAGACAAAAGCAGGGGTGTGCTGAGGCTTCTACAAGAAAACAAATGTCAAAGATTGCCAGCAAACCAACGAAAACTTAAGGATGAAGAAGCATGCATAGATTCTCTCTTGCAGTCTCAGAAAGGGCCAACCCAGATGACACCTTGATCTCAGACTTCTGAACTCCAGGACTAGGGGGCAAATACATTTCTGTGATATAAGCCCCCCAACTTGAGGCGCTTTGTTACGGCAGCCCTAACAAGCTAATACACTGGGGATAAGTGCTTTTTCTCTTACAAATATCTGCATGGCTGGACTGTTTTTAAAAGACTATTTATATCTTTTACAAGCAGAAGAAACAATAAAGATTTTCTATAAATAAGATGAATGAGGCAATTTCTAGCTTTTGTTTTGTTCTGCAAGTTTACATTTCATAGGAATGATTGGCCTAAAAAATCTGAACAAAATTTCAGAGTAAAGCTGTCTGGATGTGAAACTTTTTAGAGAGGGCACTTTCTTAGGACCTTTTGCCATTTTGTCCTAGAGGTCAATCCCTGTTTTTTGGTGTTTTTTGTTTTGTTTTGTTTTTTTGTTTTTTTTGTGTGTGTGTGTGTACATGTCAATCCCAATCGCCCAATTCATCACACCACCACCCCCCTGCCGCTTTCCCCCCTTGGTGTCCATATGCTTGTTCTCTACATCTGTGTCTCTATTTCTGCCCTGCAAACTGGTTCATCTGTACCGTTTTTCTAGGTTCCACATATATGCGTTAATATGCGATATTTGTTTTTCTCTTTCTGACTTACTTCACTCTGTATGACAGTCTCTAGATTCATCCACGTCTCTACAAATGACCCAATTTCATTCCTTTTTATGGCTGAGTAATATTCCATTGTATATATGTACCACATCTTCTTTATCCATCAATCTGTTGATGGGCATTTAAGTTGCTTCCATGACCTGGCTATTGCAAATAGTTCGGCAATGAACACTGGGGTGCATGTGTCTTTTTGAATTACGGTTTTCTCTGGGTATATGCCCAGTAGTGGGATTGCTGGGTCATATGGTAATTCTATTTTTAGATTTTTAAGGAACCTCCATACTGTTCTCCATAGTGGCTGTATCAATTTACATTCCCACCAACAGGGCAAGAGGGTTCCCTTTTCTCCACACCCTCTCCAGCATTTACTGTTTGTAGATTTTTTGATGATGGCCATTCTGACTGGTGTGAGGTGATACCTCATTGAAGTTTTGGTTTGCATTTCTCTAATGATTAGACATGTTGAGCATCCTTTCATGTGTTTGTTGACAATCTGTATATCTTCTTTGGAGAAATGTCTGTTTAGGCCTTCTGCCCATTTTTGGATTGGGTTGTTTGTTTTTTTGATATTGAGCTGCATGAGCTGCTTGTAAATTTTGGAGATTAATCCTTTGTCAGTTGCTTCATTTGCAAATATTTTCTCCCATTCTGAAGGCTGTCTTTTTGTCTTGTTTATGATTTACTTGGCTGTGCAAAAGCTTTTAAGTTTCATCAGGTCCCATTTCTTTATTTTTGTTTTTATTTCCATTATTCTAGGAGGTGGATCAGAAAAGATCTTGCTGTGATTTATTTCAAAGAGTGTTCTTCCTATGTTTTTCTCTAAGAGATTTATAGTATCCGGTCTTACATTTACATCTCTAATCCATTTTGAGTTTATTTTTTGTATATGGTGTTAGGGAGTGTTCTAATTTCATTCTTTTACAGGTAGCTGTCCAGTTTTCCCAGCACCACTTATTGAAGAGACTGTCTTTTCTCCATTGTATATCCTTGCCTCCTTTGTCATAGATTAGTTGACCATAGGTGTGTGGGTTTATCTCTGCGCTTTCTATCCTGTTCCATTGATCTATTTTTCTGTTTTTGTGCCAGTACCATATTGTCTTGATTACTGTAGCTTTGTAGTATAGTCTGAAGTCAGGGAGCCTGATTCCTCCAGCTCCGTTTTTTTCCCTCAAGACTTCTTTGGCTATTTGGAGTCTTTTGTGTCTCCATAAATGTTTTAAGATTTTTGTTCTAGTTCTTAAAAACTGCCATTGGTAATTTGGTAGGGATTGCATTGAATCTGTAGATAGCTTTGGGTAGTATAGTCATTTTCACAATATTGATTCTTCCTATCAAAGAACATGGTATATCTCTCCATCTGTTGGTATCATCTTTAATTTCTTTCAACAGTGTCTTATAGTTTTCTGCATACAGGTCTTTTGTCTCCCTAGGTAGGTTTATTCCTAGGTATTTTATTCTTTTTGTTGCAGTGGTAAATGGGAGTGTTTCCTTAATTTCTCCTTCAGATTTTTCATCATTAGTGTATAGGAATGCAAGAGATTTCTGTGCATTAATTTTGTATCCTGCCACTTTACCAAATTCATTGATTAGCTCTAGTAGTTTTCTGGTAACATCTTTAGGATTATCTATGTATAGTATCATGTCATCTGCAAACAGTGACAGTTTTACTTCTTCTTTTCCAATTTGTATTCCTTTTATTCCTTTTTCTTCTCTGATTGCCTTGGCTAGGACTTCCAAAACTATGTTGAATAACAGTGGCGAGAGTGGACATCCTTGTCTTGTTCCTGATCTTAGAGGAAATGCTTTCAGTTTTTCACCATTGAGAATGATGTTCACTGTGGGTTTGTCGTATATGGGCTTTATTATGTTGAGGTAGGTTCCCTCTATTCCCACTTTCTGGAGAGTTTTTATCATAAATGGGTGTTGAATTTTGTCAAAAGCTTTTTCTGCATCTATTGAGATGATCATATGGTTTTTCTCCTTCAATTTGTTAATATGGTGTATCACATTGATTGACTGGCGTATATTGAAGAATCCTTGCATTCCTGGGATAAACCCCACTTGATCATGGTGTATGATTCTTTTAATGTGCTGTTGGATGCTGTTTGCTAGTATTTTGTTGAGGATTTCTGCATCTATATTCATCAGTGATATTGGTCTGTAATTTTCTTTTTTTGTAGTATCTTTCTCTGGTTTTGGTATCAGGGTGATGGTGGCCTCATAGAATGAGTTTGGGAGTGTTCCTTCCTCTGCAATTTTTTGGAAGAGTTTGAGAAGGATGGATGTTAGCTCTTCTCTACATGTTTGATAGAATTCATTTGTGAAGCCGTCTGGTCTTGGACTTTTGTTTGTTGGAAGATTTTTTTTTTAATTAATTAATTAATTAATTAAATTATTTATTTATTTTTGGCTGTGTTGGGTCTTCGTTTCTGTGCAAGGGCTTTCTCTAGTTGCAGCAAGCGGGGGCCACTCTTCATCGTGCTGCGCGGGCCTCTCACTATCGCGGCCTCTCTTGTTGCGGAGCACAGGCTCCAGACGCACAGGCTCAGTAGTTGTGGCTCACGGGCCTAGTTGCTCCACGGCATGTGGGATCCTCCCAGGCCAGGGCTCGAACCGGCGGACCCTGCATTGGCGGGCAGATTCTCAACCACTGCGCCACCAGGGAAGCCCCGGAAGATTTTTAATCACAGTTTTAATTTCATAACTTGTGATTGGTCTGTTCATATTTTCTATTTCTTCCTGGTTCAGTCTGGGAAGGTTATACCTTTCTAAGAATTTGTCCATTTCTTCCAGGTTGTCCATTTTATTGGCATAGAGTTGCTTGTAGTAGTCTCTTAGGATGCTTTGTATTTCTGCGGTGTCTGTTGTAACCTCTCCTTTTTCATTTCTAATTTTATTGATTTGAGTCCTCTCCCTCTTTTTCTTGATGAGTCTGGCTAATGGTTTATCAATTTTGTTTATCTTCTCAAAGAACCAGCTTTTAGTTTTATTGATCTTTGCTACTGTTTTCTTTGTTTCTATTTCATTTATTTCTACTCTGATCTTTATGATTTCTTTCCTTCTGCTAACTTTGGGTTTTGTTTGTTCTTCTTTCTCTAGTTGCTTTAGGTGTAAGGTTAGATTGTTTACTTGAGTTTTTTCTTGTTTCTTGAGGTAGGCTTGTATAGCTATAAACTTCCCTGTTAGAACTGCTTTTGCTGCATCCCATAGGTTTTGGATCGTCGTGTTTTCATTATCATTTGTCTCTATTTATTTTTTGATTTCTTCTTTGATTTCTTCAGTGATCTCTTGGTTATTTAGTAACATATTGTTTAGCCTCCATGTGTTAGTATTTTTTACGTTTTTTTCCCCTGTAATTCATTTCTAATCTCATAGTGTTGTGGTCAGAAAAGATGCTTGATATGATTTCAGTTTTCTTAAATTTACTAAGGTTTAATCTGTGACCCAAGATGTGATCTATATTGGAGAATGTTCCATGCGCACTTGAGAAGAACGTGTAATCTGCTGTTTTTGGATAGAATGTCCTATAAATATCAATTAAATCTATCTGGTCTATTGTGTCATTTAAAACTTGTGTTTTCTTATTAATTTTCTGTTTGGATGATCTGTCCATTGGTGTAAGTGAGGTGTTAAAGTCCCCCACTATTACTGTGTTACTGTCGATTTCCTCTTTCATAGCTGTTAGCCATTGCCTTATGTATTGAGGTGCTCCTGTGTTGGGTGCATATATATTTATAATTGTTATATCTTCTTCTTGGATTGATCACTTGATCATTATGTAGTGTCCTTCCTTGTCTCTTGTAACATTCTTTATTTTAAAATCTATTTTGTCTGATATGAGTATTGTTACTCCAGCTTTCTTTTGATTTCCACTTGTATGGAATATCTTTATCCATCCCCTCACTTTCAGTCTGAATGTGTCCCTAGGTCTGAAGTGGGTCTGTTGTAGACAGCATATATATGGGTCTTGTTTTTAAATCCATTCAGCAAGCCCGTGTCTTTTGGTTGGAGCATTTAATCCATTCACGTTTAAGATAATTATCGATATGTATGTTCCTCTGACCATTTTCTTAATTGTTTTGGGTTTGTTTTGTAGGTCCTTTTCTTCTCTTGTGTTTCCCACTTAGAGAAGTTCCTTTGCATTTGTTGTAGAGCTGGTTTGGTGGTGCTGAATTCTCTTAGCTTTTGCTTGTCTGTAAAGCTTTTGATTTCTCCGTCAAATCTGAATGAGATCCTTGCTGGGTAGAGTAATCTTGGTTGTAGGTTCTTCTCTTTCATCACTTTAAGTATATCTTGACACTCCAATAATCTGGTTTGTAGAGTTTCTGCTGAGAAATCAGCTGTTAACCTTATGGGAGTTCCCTTGTATGTTATTTGTTGTTTTTCCCTTGCTGCTTTCAATAATTTTTCTTTGTCTTTATTTTTTGCCAATTTGACCAACTATGTGTCTCGGCATGTTTCTCCTTGGGTTTATCCTGTATGGGACTCTCTGCGCTTCCTGGACTTGGGTGGCTATTTTCTTTCCCATGTTAGGGAAGTTTTCGACTGTAATATCTTCCAATATTTTCTTGGGTCCTTTCTCTCTCTCTTCTCCTTCTGGTACCCCTATAATGAGAATGTTTTTGTGTTTTATGTTGTCCCAGAGGTCTCTTAGCCCGTCTTCATTTCTTTTCATTCTTTTTTCGTTATTCTGTTCCACAGCAGTGAATTCCACCATTCTGTCTTCCAGGTCACTTATCTGTTCTTCTGCCTCAGTTATTCTGCTATTGATTCCTTCTAGTGTATTTTTATTTCAGTTATTGTGTTGTTCATCTCTGTTTGTTTGTTCTTTAACTCTTCTAGATCTTTATTAAACATTTCTTGCATCTTCTCAATCTTTGCTTCCATTCTTTTTCTGAGGTCCTGGATCATGTTCACTTCATTATTCTGAATTCTTTTTCTGGAAGATTTCCTATGTCCACTTCATTTAGTTGTTTTTCTGGGGTTTTATCTTGTTCCTTCATCTGGTACATAGCCCTCTACCTTTTCATCTTGTCTATCTTTCTGTGAATATGGTTTTTTCAATCCTTGTTTTTAAGTTTTAGCAAATTATGATCAATTATACTTTCCTGAGAAAACTTTTTTTTTAATTAAAAGATGGTGGTGGTGATGACAGCCTAGTTTTTTGATCTTCCCAAGTCCACACATAAAAACAGACAGAGCAATTAGTTATCAAAGCCAGAACCCCATGGTCAAGGTTCACAAAAAATCTAGGTGATAAGGGATCTCCACAAATCTGAAAATATAGGTGGGAGGGGACAAATCACCTCTAGCCATGAGACATGTGTGTTATCAGCCTTTGTATGGGAGAGAAAAGCAATAAGGAAAAGACCTAAGAACAGGAAAAGCCCCCAGAGAGTCAACAAGTATTCATGGGAAAGCAGGGGGTTCCAAACTGAGAGCAGCAGAGGGACTGCAAGAGGCTTTTGCCCACCTCATGTGGGTGAGCATGGGAGCCATGGTAAGGACTAAAGAAACTGGACCAGTGAATTCTTAGAACTGACGTGGCCCCCATGCTGGAGAAACCACTGGAAATGGAATCAGAATTGAGGACAGCAAAACCCAGATAAAAGAAGGGGAGTGTTCAAATAAAAGAGAGGGAGGGAGAGAGAGCCCAAGAATCTCGGAAGGCACACTGCCTTATGTTTTAAACAGTATGTGGGGAGAAAAGAAAAGAGAGCTTTCTGAAGTTACAGAGGCTATCTGAACTCTTTTCTAAAAGTTAAGAAAAATAAATGTCACCCCCACACAAAAAAAACAGGAAAGTACCAAGCAGAAATGTATCTAAAGTGGCATACCAAGTTACTCTGAGAAAAAAAAAGAGAATAAAGAGTGGAATAATGTCCTTACAGTGAAAATACATCAGAAGTCACACTAAAAAAAAAAAAAAAAAAAAAAAAAAATTAAAACTGTGACATACTATTTCAAAATAATCCAAAAAATTAAGAGAAAGGTAAAAGACATGAAAGAAACAACATGAATCAAAGGTAGAAACACTCAGAAATAAGATGATGATAGAGCTCAAGAAAAAAAACTGGAGGAAAAGAAAAAATTATTTTAGAAATGAAGGTTAAACTAGAAAGAACACAAGAAAAAACAGATACAACAAGCAACACCTTATGAGAAATAGAAGGTCGGGGGAAAAAAGTTTTTAAATATAAAGCAAAATGAAAAAATAATTTAATATTTCAGTGAAAAGCAAAAAATATTGAAGGTAGGCAATAAAGATTCAGTATATGTTTAAAAGATGTCCCTAAAGAAGAAAATCAAAGAAAGGGAACATAATAACACAGACTAATTCAAAAGAATTTTTCTGAAGTAAAAAATATTTGAAACCACATATTGAAAGAGTATAGAGTATCTATACATACCAACCCAGAATAACAACACCAAGACATTTACTATTAAAAGTCCTTCATTTGGGGCTTCCCTGGTGGCGCAGTGGTTGAGAGTGTGCCTGCTAATGCAGGGGACACGGGTTCGAGCCCTGGTCTGGGAAGATCCCACATGCCGCGGAGCAACTAAGCCCATGTGCCACAACTACTGAGCCTGAGCGTCTGGAGCCTGTGCCCTGCAACAAGAGAGGCTGCGATAGTGAGAGGCCCGCGCACCGCGATGAAGAGTGGCCCCCGCTTGCCGCAACTAGAGAAAGCCCTCGCACAGAAACGAAGACCCAACATAGCAATCAATCAATCAATCAATCAATAAATCTTAAAGTGTACAGTGGTTTAAAACAAACAAACAAACAAAAAAGTCCTTCATTTAATTAAAAAAAAAATCCATTGGGCATCTAGGCCAAAAGGACCCTTAAATTATTAGGAAAATAAAGTTTATGTTATCATCAGTCCTTCCCACACCAATGCTTCATGCCTGAAGAGAGGGATAAAATAGTTGATTGTCAAGAAAGAAAATATGAGCCTAGAATTTTATACCCAGAAAATCTGATCTTCAAGTATAATATATACTTGGATAATTCAGGGACTACTGCTCCCATAAAAACTTCCCAAGGAATCTACCAGAGAACAAGTTTCAGACAAAGAAAATTACTAGAGACACGTTGGCATAGGCACTGGTGGTTAGATTAAATATATAGTTAATTGGAAAAACAAGATTAAATGCAAATCAAAAGGGAGAAATTATAATACATAATGGCTATATGATCTGACAATAGAGGTACAGGACAATCATGTAAAAATGAGGGGGAAAATGGGAACAGCATATTTAAATGTCTTTATTTTTACAAAATACGTTAGTTGTATTAGTATCCATATTCTGAGATATAAATGTAAAGTCAGAAAAGCAAATGATTATCAGTATTCTAATTATTTTTCTCCTGTATCAGGAGTTGGCAAACTCTGGCACGTGGACCAGCTGCCTGTTTTTGTAAAGAAAGTTTTATTGGAACACAGCCATGCGCATTCATTTGCATTTTGTCTACAGCTGCTCTCCCAGGACAAAGGCTGAGTTGAGTAGTTGCAGCAGAGACCCTACAGCCCGCAAACTTCAAATGTTTACAGTCTAGCCCTTTAAAAAAACAGTTTTCTGATGTCTGCCCTACATCCTTGAAAACCAAGATTCTCCATGCAGAAGAAAGAAGATATAGATGTAATGTGAATGGCTAAATAAAACACTTTTGTCCCAAATTTGAATTATAAATATCAGCAGAAGCTCCTGAGGTGCTTTATCTTTTAATTTAAATCTAACTCTGTCTTCTGAAAAGGCATAAAACCAGTAATTATACCAGCAGCAAGGAGCATTCCTAGAATCCAGATGCCCTTAAACTGCTATTTCCCGGTTAAAACAAAACTTGAGCTTCTTAAAAGATACGGCTGATTCCAGAAACGGGGCAGGAAATGCACAAAATGAGCCTGGTCTATCTGGAAATATCAGAGCAATGCAGCTATCAGTGACAATCGGATTGTGCTAAACAGACTCAGGAAACATCCAGAAGAGGCTCCCACTGGCTGAAGTAGGAATGATTGTTTCCATGTAAATAAAAATTGCCGTGGATAAAAATTCATCAAATATATGTAAAAACATGAGTTTATGGTCATTTAAAAAATAATAATAATTGATCACCTTCTGAGGATGACAAGGAACCAATTCATCATTGTGGAAGCAAGATAAATAAAAGGAAAAAATCAAATATTAACCTTTTCTGTATTGAACTATAATTCATAAAGGAATACCGCTCAGCACCCAAATAGTAGATGAGGGGGAGAATTTCCTTACAAGAATATTCCAGCTAATAAACAAAAACCAAGTGATTGAATTACAACACCACCATTTTGCAACTTTCAGTGAATTTAGGGATCAAGGCATTGAGCTAACATCCAAAAAAAAAAAAAAAAAGAGTGAAAAACAGACATAATGTGCTTCCTGAGAAATGGACGTTGGACCACCACCTATGGCCTAGCCAAGGAGTCAGCACATGAGTCTGATCAAATTTCTGGACCCCATGGCCAGTTTGCAGGAAATACAGATAGCAGGGTTACATGCTGAATTGTGCCCTGAGGCTGAAATTGGCAAAATCCCAGCTGTGGGAAAATCTTCCAACCAAATGATTCGAGTCCTTCAACAGATAAATTTAAGAAAAAGAAGGCATGGAGGGGAACCAATAGCTCATAAGACACTTAAAAGACATATTACTTTTTTAAAATGGGCAAGATTACATATCTAGGTTATGCACAAATATGGGAATGCAAGGAAAGGATTACCGTAGAATCAGGTGAATGGTTGGCTGTGTGGTTATTTGGGCCGGGGGTGACTGTGATGGGATAAGTCACATGCAGAGCCTTCCATCTCCTGTCTTGAGGGGTGAGGACGAAAGCATTTGTCTTCTAATAACTCGCTAGGCCATATGAGAAGTTAGGATGGTGATTACCCTAGACAGGGAGGGGTAGTAACAGGAAGGTAGCATGAGGGGACTTCGGGGTGCTGGTTATACAAATTGTTCTCAGTTTGTAAAAATGCATTGAGTTGTACACGTGTATATGCTTTTCTTTATGTAAGTTACACTGCAATGAAAAACATGTTTCAATGTTTTTCAAATTTCCATACCAAGTTCAATATAGAGAGGTACACGTTTATAATCAAAATCGTGTACAGTATTCAAAAATTCTATTCTTCCATTTGCCTGTGTGACAAATCTACTTGACTTTCAAATGCTGTTAATTTCGGCACTAAAGTCAGCCCTGCCATTTGTGTTTCTATCAATTTCTCCCTCTACTTCTGATAGTTTCTGCTTCATAAATGTGGGTGATATTTTAATTGGCACATAAAAGAGCATAATATAACTTCATTTGGGGAGAGTTCCTTTTATCAATGTGAACTTGTAAAATTTTGGAAATTTTCCATTATTAACTGTTTTTTGATTCAGTCTCATCTGAAATTAACATTTCTTCCCCACCCCCTCTCATTCCACCCCACCCCGCTCCTTTCCACCTGTTCCTCTGGCTTTGATTATTTTTGAGTTTCCTAATAAACATCTGTTCATCTTTTTTTCTTTTTAACTGGAGCCCTGAAACTCTATTCCAAGCCGTCCCCAAATCATCATCAAGTTTTAGACCCAACAGAGGCCCATGTCTCATGTAAGGAGATGTTTTGCCATTAACTTTTTTTCAGTGCTTTTGTGAGTAAGATCTCACACAGCTTCAGATTTTGTTCCTTTCATTCGGTACAACGACTTATTCTGTATACATTTATTGTCAGCTGCACTCCTGGAATGTGTTAGACTGCCTGCCCTCAAAGAACTTATAATCTAGCAGAGGGGACAGAGGAATAAACAGTGTGGATGGAGTGTGGGCCCTGCCCTAGTACAGAGAATCCAGGGTCCTGAGCAGGAGAACCGAGGGCCTCCTAACCTAGACAGTGGTGGGGTCATGAGAACATGGAACCAGAAAAGGTTACCAGAAAGTGGCCTTAGAAGGACAAATACAAATTATAACAGGTGGTCTGAAAAGGTGGGAGAACTCAAGGGAAGCCGTGGCTGAAGACCAGATGGGGAGCTCTAATTAGAGGCCCCTCAGGTGAGCAGGTGACACATGTCCCTGCTGGGCACGGATGCAGCCCCACAAAACATCAGTAGGTGATGCATATGTGCAAAGAATAAGGCACTTTTCTTCCAGTGTGCAGGGCTTGATGAGCAGAGAGTGGGCCAGACCTAAACCCCACTGTCCCGACCATGGGCACTTGACACAGTGCACAAAGCTCACCAGTGGCCCTGCAGCCCTGCAGCGTGAACACATCCTACGTGTGTGAAAGTCCAGTGGTGATGGGAGCATGGCGTGAAGTTCATTCCTGGAGCTGCCCGTTCCCCCGGCTGGTGGAAGAGAAGGTAGAGAGGGGAGCAGGGAACAGATCACGAAGGACGTAAGTCATGCTGCCAAGTGTGAATTTAATCCTACAGCCCAGAAGTTCTCAAAGTGTGCTGTGCGGGTCCCTGAGGGACTCCTCCCATGGCTCTGCCAGGTCAAGACTGCCTTCATAATAACGCTCGGACGTTATTTGCCTTTTTCACCGGGTTGACATTTGCACTGATGGTGCAAAAGCAACGGTGAGTAAAACTGCAGGCGCCTCACTGTGAGGCTGGTGCATCAGCAGACTCTGACTCTACACACTTGCAGAAAAACAGTCAGTTTCACTTAAGTAGATCCTTGATGAAACACAATAGTATATAATATATACAGTAATATGTAATATAGTATATATAACATATACTGTATAATATATATAACACAGTATTATATGTATTAATCTAGTTAAATTTCAACTCCTGAGTAAACATCTTTCTAATACTCGGTGTGACGAAATGGGAATCATTTATAGAGCACTTCTGCTGCATTTGGAGGTTTCAAGGAAATGCTTGTTTTCCTGTGGGACTGAGCTGTGAGCTCAACTAGCTGCTTTTTCCTGGCATGTTACTTTTACCTGAAAGAATGGCTGACAACCTATGGCGATTCAGACTCAGGTATTTAGACGACATATTCTTAGAAAGAAGGAAAACAGTGATAAAGTTTGAGTTTTCAGTGAAAATTAGAATACTGGAAAACTTGTATTCACCGCCATGAACTTGACCACTTTACAATACTTAAAGAACATGTTCATAAGGTAGGGGATGACATAAACAAATGTGCTTTTTGAAATTGTCTTGTGGAATGTGTCAACATTTGTAAGACCCATATAACTCAGCAAAGCAATATTTATTTTCTCAGTGGCCAGCGCACAAAGTTATAAAATCATGCATGGGTAAAAGACCCACTCAAAGTGCAATAACGACCAATGGGTTTTAACGTACCAAAGGATAAAAAACTTATTGGTGTGGTTTTGGATTCCAAATTGCAACTAACCTTTAAGCAACTATCTCTTGCTGAGTTTTGGTATCCACAATTGTTCAAAAAGGCTATTAAAATACCCCTCTATTTTCCAACTCTATATTTGTGTGAGGTCCAATTTTCTTCATATCCTTCAGCCAAAACATGTAAAATGTTGGATGCAGGAGCAATACAGAGTCCATCCAGCTTCTATTACACCAGACCTCAGGGATATTTGCTCAAATGTAAAACAATGCTACCCTTCTCACTAAAGATTTGTCATTTTGTAAAATATATTTTACAAAAATGTCTTAATTATGTTAACATATAATGAGCTTATCATTTGTTAGTATTAAATGAATTCAAAATAAATATTTTTAAAATTTGTTTTAATTTTAAACAGAAATATCATTTCTATGGAAAATACCACTATACATACGAAAGGAATCCTGAAATTTAAAAGTTTGAGCAATTCTTCACTACACACACACACACACAGAATGATAAAAATAAAATAAAAAAATAAAAGTTCTCAGGGACCTCAGTAATTTTTAAGACTGTCCAGATAAAGGATGATTCCGGAGGGGGAAAAAGGTATCAGTTATCTGAATATGTTGCCTAGGTGATTTTTATAGATTGAAACCAAGAGAATAGAACACCATCAACCAGCATTATACACTGGGCCCTGGACATCCAAAAAGGATATGAATCCTACTACAGATTCCTGTGGAACATTCTTTTTTTTTCTGAACACTTTCTTGTTCAGTGCCATTTCCCACAAAGAAGCGTTTCTTTCTTGCTTTATGTCAGATGCAATAAGGAAACAGAGCAACACTGAGATGATAGGTGTGTGACCCAGCTCCTTCACGCGTCTGAGAGTTCATAATGAAGGTCAATGAAATGCTGTGCTTTTGACTTAGATTTAAATCTTGGAAAATCATAAATGACTATGTTTCATATTTTATGTTTTATGGATGTTATGGTCCTTTGCAGAGATTGCAAACCACAAATGTAATATCTGCAAATAGCAGATAATATTACAGATATTTCTTTCTTATGAAAGTATGACATGATCGCTGCCCTCAAAAATTTTACAGAAGGAGATTCTCACATATGAAATTATGAAAACATAGTAAACAGAATCATGTGCTACAAAGGTGCCAAGTTTGGCCAAAATTGGCAAAAGTGAAACCAGAGACAAACTTGGACAAGTGAGCCGGACTCAGTAAGCAGGCACAAGGCAGAAGACCAGCTTCTAAACGGTGAGGGCAAAGCCTTGAACCAAGAATAAAGCTTCATTAACTAGGGTAGAACTTCAACAGGGAGAACATTTCTTCAGCAGGAAAAAGAAAAGGCAAATGGCCTTAAAATACCACCAAAAATTTGAAAAATCTTTGGCTGGACCTCACTGAGCACAAATCTTACAGTTTTTGTTGGATTGCATTTAAATTATTAAATTGATGACATTTAAAACAACTTGACATTGCTGCTTCAAGACGGCAATTCACTTGAAAATATATGCAATGATATTTGTAAATATTTCTTTCATTTTTCTTTGAAAGCAGGAAATAAATAATCTTCCAAGAGTTATTTTTGATAGTTTTTAATTGTGGGGAATAACCGATTTAAGTGATTCAGATATTATTGCTACCTCTTTTTTTTTTTCTTCCTAAAAGAAAACCTAGATGCCTGAGTTAATATATTAGGGAAAAATGGATAATTTTAATATTGAGTTTCAGTGCCTGTAATGATGCTGCAGTTTTTAAAGCGTTTTTATTTAGTCCATATTTCATGGCAGAGTTTCTCTCCTTGGCTGTCTAAAACATAATTCAGCTGTATCCTTGGGCTTATTTATTTTTTCAGCAATGCCTTCTCTAATGGAAAAAGTTTTAAATAGAAATGTTAGAATTCAAAAGTGATTGCAACCCATAAAGGAAGAGAATCTGAAAAAAAATAGGTATATATGTATGTATAACTGAATCACTTTGCTGTCCACCAGAAACTAAAGAACATTGTAAGTCAACTATACTTCAATTTAAAAAAATAAAATAAAGACTAAAAAAACAGTGATTGGAGAGCATCTAGTTTAATTCCCGACATGCCAGCTTGCACAGTGTTGCCCAGCAAGCTGGTGGCAGAGACAGAAAGAGGGTTCAGCTGTACCGGAGCCTTGTCTTGCAAACTATCTCAGAACTATCTAGAAAATAATGCAAATAGATTCTACATCTATTACTCTGAGATGCTGCTATTTAATTCTGCAGATAAATATTTGTTTTCCACTCTTACAATGCAACACTAGTTCTTTTCAACATAGGGGTGCCATCTTCAATTATGTCTTTATTACTTATGTTCTCTTTGTCTTGGCTCTCCCTCTTTTTTAATTAATAAATTTTATGTTTTAGAGGAGTTTTAGGTTCACAAAAAATTAGTGGACAGTACAGAGAGAACCATACATGCCCTGTTCCCCACATACACAGCCTCCTCCATTATCAACAACCCCACCAGAGGGTCCATTTGTTACAACTGATGAATCTAAACTGACACATAATAATAACCCAAAGTCCATAGTTTATATTGGGGTTCACTCATGGTATCGTACACTCTCTGGGTTTGGACAAATGGATAATGACATGTATCCATCATTACAGCGTCATACAGAATAGTTTCACTCCCCTAAAAAATCCTCTGTGTTCCACCTATTCTTCCTCCCTTCTGTGCTCAACTACTGACAGCCACTACTCTTCCTACTGTCTCCATAGTTTTGCCTTTTCCAGAATGTCACAGAGTTGGAATCATACAATATGTAGGCTTTTCAGGTTGGCTTCTTTCACTTCGTCATATGCATTTAAGTTCCCTCCAGGTCTTTTCACGGCTTGATAGCTCATTTCTTTTTGGTGCTGAATAATATTCCATTGTCTGGATGGACCACAGTTTATTTATCCACTCACCTACTGAATCTTCGTGGTTCCAAGTTTTGTCAATTAGGAATAAAGCTGCTATAAATGTTTCTGTGCAGGTTATTGTGTGGACATAAGTTTTGAACTCTTTAAGTAAATACCAAGGATCTTGCTTACTGGATCATATGGTAAGAGGATGCTTAGTTTTGTAGGAAATTGCTAAATTGTCTTCCAAAGTGACTGGACCATTTTGCCTTCCACCAGCAATAAGTGAGAGTTCCTGTTGCTCCACAATCTCACCAGCATTTGCTTGTCAGTGTTTTGGATTTTGGTCATTCTCATAGGTGTGTAGTGCTATCTAACTGTTTTAATTTGCATCTCCCTGACGACATATGATGTGGAGCATCTTTTCATGTGCTTATCTGCCATCCATATATCTTCTTTGGTGAGGTGTCTGTTCAGGTCATTGTCCCATTTTTAAAAATCTGCTTATTCATTTTATTATTATTAAGTTTTGCGTGCTCTTTGTATATTTTGAATAACAGTCCTTTATCAACCGTGTCTTTTGAAAATATTTTCTCTTAGTCTGTGGTTGTCTTCTCAATTTCTTGACATTGTATTTTGTGGAACAGAAGTTTTTAATTTTAATGAAGTCCAGCTTATCAGTTCTTTCATGGTTCCTGCCTTTAGTGTTATATCTGAAAAGTCATATTGACTCTCTTTTTAGGGACACTAATAATCCATAAATTGGATTACCTTTCTGCTTTTCCATATCCTAGTTTTTCATTGTCTTAGTCTCACTTTTATTTGCTTTTGAGGGGAAATCGCAAAGCTTCCAAGTCCTCAGAATGCTGTCCTTTTCCTGTGTTATTTATTTTTCCTTTTGGACCATCGGTGTACGGAATAAAACGAATCATAGTCCTTGACTGATAACACACTCTCATCTTTAGTCTATGTATGGCCCACTTTTGTGTATGGATGTATGTATTCATATATAAGTTATTAGTTATTTTTAATAATATATCAATCAGTTAAATATCCACTACTCAATCCACTACTAAAAGTTAGGACATTGGTAAAAGCCTTCATCTTGCTGTATATTTTCCACCACTGTTCCATTCCCTGTGCCTCCACCCAGCTGAAGTAGTCCTAAATCCTGTTTTAATCATTCTCTTCTTTCCCTTTTACACATTTTATTGCATCTATACATTATACATTTTATTGCATCTATATGTAATTATTTTTTATGAGCTTTTCACCCCCTATGTTATCATCCTCAAGTAAAAAAGACTACGTGTGTCGACAGTTCCTGATTCTAAAGCATCACAGAACACAGACATCTGTAATGGCGCTCATTGAGAAAGACAGGATAATTATATTTCACTTACTGAGCTGACTTGGAATCACTGAGACTCAGACTATGTACACACACACACACACACACACACACACACACACCAGTACCTGGTTCACTGTGAGGCACATAGGAAACGTTAATATTATAAATCACTGAGGAGTTTGACACAGGTGCCCCAGCTGGGAAGGCTCCAACTACATTGGAATTTAACTCCAACTTCATACAAATTTGCAAAAATAGGCAAATATTTCTTTCCAATAAACTAGTAGATCTTAATACCTAATCATTATGCAGAATATTAATCATCATGCAGATCATTAATACAGAAATGTGGGGCTTCCCTGGTGGCACAGTGGTTAAGAATTGGCCTGCCACAAGGACTCAGAGGCAAAAAATATACAAATCAATTTTCGCTGCAAAGTGAAGGAGCTGTTACAGTGGAGGATTACTGGACTGAATGTCAATATTATAACATAGTATGAGTGTGTTTCATGTTTGGTAATTGCAATCACTGTTGCTTTTGTTGTGGTCATCCATTTACAATGCTTGGTGTCAGTTTATTTATCTCTTGTAAAAATAAAATACAGCGTGTGCGTGTGGAAAAAAAAAAAGAAAAATCGGCATGCCAATGCAGGGGACAAGGGTTCGAGCCCTGGCCCGGGAAGATCCCACATGCCACGGAGCAACTAAGCCCGTGCACCACAACTACTGAGCCTGAGCTCTAGAGCCCGTGAGCCACAACTACTGAGCCCGCATGCCACAACTACTGAAACCTGCACGCCTAGAGACCGTGTTCCGCAATAAGAGAAGGTGCCGCAATGAGAAGCCCGCGCACCCCAATGAAGAGTAGCCCCCACTCGCCACAACTAGAGAAAGACCGTGTGCAGCAACAGGCCCAATGCAACCAAAAATATAAATAAATAAATAAATAAATAAATAAATTTATTTTAAAAAAATACAGAAATGTTATGAAAAGGAACCCTGTATCTTGAATTTTTCAGGGCAGGTATATTTGGGTAATTTTAGTGTTTTTGATAAAGATAAGCCTTAAACTCATTGTGATTTATTTGATATATCTTTACGACAGATCATTCTCAAAAACTAACAAAATGGGGGAAGAAGAGTGTTTGTTGATGGGAGTCCAGCCATGGCTCAGAGACGACGCTCACGCTAGTTATATCTCCAGGTCTGCTTGGCAGCTTGTGCGCTGCAGGCGCTGGATGAAGGTTTGGGCCTGGTTCACAGACGGTGTTGGAAAGCAATAGTTTTCAGGCAGCTTCAGAGGGTCCCAGTTATTTCATTTGGTTTGGCTTAAGCTCACTGAATTTTGTTTATCGAATATTGTTTCTGTTTTTGCAGTCTTCTGCGCAGTGCACTTTGATCATGCATCTTATCCCTCAGAATTCCAGGGGATGCCTCTGTTGACAGCATCCATCGTGAGCCAGGGCACAGGGGCTGCCCTCCTCCCGGGGCACAACGACCATCTATTAATATAAATACAGCTCTAACGGCTTCTCCTAAGAATTGGTTTTACCGCCCTCATATTTCATGATATAGTAGATGGCTTGGATGGTCACTACGTAACCAGAAAGAACTGGCGTCTGGAACCTGGCCATTTTCCCTCTCCATGAAAAAGTTTGAGTCTAACAAGACGAAGTTCTGCTGGGTACACACGTTACCGCAGGAATTGGTGTAAGAAGCAAAACCTGAAGTTTATCTTCACCAAGGAACACAAACTCCTCGCTGAAGTGGTAGCTGCAGGTTCCACATTTGAAACGTCTAAAGTAGGTTAAGTGGTCACATTTAAAATAATGGCTTCAAATTTTGTTTTAAAGTGCTGCTTACTTACAAAAGAGTTTCCCTGTTGAAATTTGATGTTATTCACTCCTTTTCAGTCTTTTTCCATCTCGCTCATCCCTATTATTTTCTTACACTTTGCACCCACAATGCTAACATTCATAGGAATACATTTCTGTCCTTTGTTTAGTTCAGAACCCAACAGGCCGGGTCTTGCACTGGAGCTTAGCGGATACGTGCCCCGTAGTATTATTGAAAGCACACCCAAAGACCCCTCATCTTCACTCTCCTGTCTGTCTGCGGGTCGGAAATGTGTATCATTACAGTAGGATTCTATTGGCATTTTGAGATGGCTTTAAGTATCAAAGTCTGCTTTAAAACTGCACATAACCTCAGGAAGCGTTGCATTATACAGTCACACAAAAGGGCTGGCCACTTCCCCCTCCACACGCCACGGCTTTCCTGTTCATTCTGTCTGCTTTTCTAGAGAGCCCTCATCTGTGTTCTGATGGCAAATCCCCTGCATCTTTCCAGGGTCAGCTCAAATGTCACCACTCGGCAAGGCTTCTTCCCGCTTCCCGAGCTGGAGAAGTCACCATCCTCTTTTTCACACTGACACTCATAGGACTATTACGGCCTCCAGGGTGTCACACTAGGTTCTAATGGGACAGGATAGGATAACAGGAAGTGCGTGCGTTGCTCGTAGCACTTGGTGACTTCCTCAACGTCCAGCGTTGAGTGCCCAACTTCTCTGTTTGCATCTGGACACTGGGTACACCTCATGCTGCCTCTTCGGGGAAGACCACAAGCATGAGATGCCCACCTTCATTCAAACGCCTTTCTTCAGAGTCTCCACCTGGAAATATACGACTGGTCCTTTACAATTGAGATAAAGTGTTACCTCCCCTTAGATTCTTTCCTTCCACCACCCACTCCAGTCTCCAGAGGCTGATTTAAATTTTAGGGATCATGGGCTCCCTTCCTGTAACCCCCTATCATTGATAGCGATGAATCTTTATTTCTGTTTCTCCCACTAGGCTGTGAGCCCACCTGGTGAAACCTCAGTAAGTAGTTATCCAATGACAAATGGACTGATGAACTGGTAACTTTCGCATCAGAAAGAAGACATTTCAAATCCTCCAAAAGTTACATAATCTGTGTCAAATTCAGTTTCCTCACCTGTGGACCAAATGATAACTACTCTTCAGGCTTTTTGTGAACAACAGACATAACTTGTGCATCCACTATCTTGGACACATGATCCATTCATACTTGTGAGTTTCATTCTTGCCTCAAAAAAGATTTGATCAACGAAGCTGTGGTTCAGACATAATTGGAAATTAACCAGCAGCCACTAGAAAGCAAAGCCACGTGTCACAAGGGAGACGCACGAGCTAAGGTAGTGGGCTCTCGGGTGGATAAAACGAGCTCAAAAAAGGAGAAAAGGAGGAGAGGCAATCCGCCTTCACAATGTTACAGCAGTTCTGTTTGAGCTACTCTTCTCTAGGAATATTATCTTCACTCCTTTATGCGAACATGAATCACAGTATTGCAGCTTGCTTTGTTTTATTGTTCTTAGTAAGTGATGTATGAATGATGTAATGAATGCTTCATTTTGCCTTGGCAAAAAAGTGATTTTTTTTTTTTCCCTCACTTTGTTTGGCTATGTAAGTGCAGTTACTGGCGTAAGCGTTTGGCTCAATACAGTGACAATGGTCTTATGCCTCAAAAGCTTCAACTGAAAAATGCAAATCCTTTATTTCTAATGATTTCTCTCATGGCACTCAGCAGTGAAGAGGAGCTTTAGAAGACAGAAATTATTTGGTAATGACCTTTTTATTTGTTTCAGGGACCAGACTTAAACAGCTAAGTTACTTGGTGTAGATAAAGCATGAGACTGAGTACAAAATTTGTCCTAGAAAATGACATGATTAAACCAGAAAACTTCTTAAAGCAGCTACATTTGAAAACTTCAGCCATTTATTCAGGATTCATGGGTGATGGTCAGGCATGAAGTGTCTCTGAGCCAGTGAGAAAGAAGGGCTCAGATCCCTTCGATGAATTAAACACCAATGACAGGGAGGAGGCACCCAGGGGACATTAGACACTCTACTTCAGGGCAGCAACAAACTAGACCCATTAAAGCAACATTGGCCACTAGGGCTTCCCTGGTGGCGCAGGGGTTGAGAATCCACCTGCTAATGCAGGGGACACGGGTTTGAGCCCTGGTCCGGGAAGATCCCACATGCCGCGGAGCAACTAAGCCCTCATGCTGCACAACTACTGAAGCCTAGAGCCTGCGAGCCACAACTACTGAGCCTGTGCACCACAACTACTGAATCCCGTGCACCTAGAGCCCGTGCTCTGCAACAAGAGAAGCCACTGCAATGAGAAGCCTGTGCACGGCAACGAAGAGTAGCCCCCGCTCGCCGCAACCGGAGAAAGCCCACGTGCAGCAACGAAGACCCAACGCAGCCAAAAATAAAATAAATTTATAAAAAAAAAAAAAGCTATATTGGCCACTGGAATCTCTTCTCACTGCCACTGCCTTTGTGTTCCGCTACCTCCACACATGGATTCACCCCAAGACCCCTCCCAGATTCCTGAGTCTAATTTTGATCCTGAAGACTTTGCATCCTTCTAACAAAGCAATCTCCCCATTGGTTTTAATTGTCTGCCTGCCTCTTGCTGCCTTGTAAATGGTACGGTGCCAATAAACATTTACTGGATAAATAAATTAATGACTCTAATTACAGGGAATAAAGGAAAAAGTGCCTGATTTTTATTAGAGAGACTGGGGAAAACTTCACAAAGTACGTAGCCATTAAGCTGGGACAGCACTGCTTAAAACCTGAAAAGTGTCTAAATGCTCCCAGGATAAGGTCCAAGCAGACCTTCATGACCTGGTGGCAGATTCTCTCCGATTTTCTGCTGGAGTCATTAACTCACTCTCCATCCCTCTAAGACTCCTCAGCTTTATCTTTCCTCCTGTTGTCTGCAAACTCACTGAAGCCTCGCTAACTTCTTGTCCTTCACGAGCTTCTCATCACCTGCACAAGAGAGGCTTCCCTCACTCACCTCCCACCTTCATTCCATGCCAACTTCCCAAACCTCACTCAGTGCCTTCTCATATGTTGGTAAAGAAAACTGGGCTTCTCACCAGCATGGCATTTATTACCTGAATTCAGAAACCCCTCTAACTGAAAATAGTTAAACTGTAAAAAATTAATCCTTAAGGATATCTGCAAGTTAAAATTGCTCAGGGGGTGTAAGTTTGGAGTCCCCCAAACACATACTCACTAATTAGCAGGATGACTCAACTATTCCAATCTCGAAAGCCCACCCTCTCTTCTCTTCCTTGAATACAATCCAGCCATCCTTGCATTCCAATACTTCCTACTTACCCGGGATCTTTTTAACCAGTGAAGCCAGTTTTAGCTACACTGGAAAGCAGTTGAAGCAGGCTGCCCCCACCATGCCATCTGCAAAATGACACTGGGAAAACCTCACAGTTCTAGAGTCAGCACCTTTTACTTGTGGCCAGTTTGAAACAGGACTTAAAGCTAAAGAAGCAACAAAGATTCATCAGTAGCAGTTCTTCTGGTATCAAGAGAGCACAAAGAAGAAACACCTAATTGTAGGTGGAGGTTTGAGGAGGTGATTCAGTGAAGACATTGCACAGGAGATGGCTCTAAACTGTACCTTCAAAACAAGCAGGAGACACCTACGTGGAGGAAGTTCTGGGAGGGGAGAATGTTCCCTGCTAACATTCAAAGACCTAGAGCATGTTGCTTGCTGGGAGCAACATTGACTTGGATGTTGCTAGAGAAACATGATGTTGGTACACAAAGCAAGCGAGCACTCAAGGTGAAGCACTCCACTCAGACAGCTGTGAAACATAAACCTGCACAGGGAAAGGCTGGAGGCAGGGAGGCCAGAGAGGAGGCTGTAAAATAACTGCAAAATCCAGGAAACAGTGAGAGCAGGGAACATGAGGGGATGTCATGTCACTGTGGAATCTAGAGACAGAAAAGCAGAAATCGTGGTAATTAGAAAACTCAGCTTTGATGAAAAGGGCACTAAGCTATCCTTTTCCAAATAACATAGCTCAGCAAATCTGAAGGCCCCCCTCTCAGTATACAGTCGACAAAAGTCAGCAGGTGGAAGGGGTCATGTTCAGTACCAGCACTAACACACTATGTATCTTGCAGTTTAAAGAATGATAAAAATGTCCCATTAGCTTCTGTCTTATCTCTTCTGCTGCATCATAGTGATAGCGGAAAATGGGAATCACATCTGAATCAGTGAATCAGCTCTGGTTTTGGCGAAAGATTGGTTCTATCGCCAGGCTTGATGATGCAGATGTGGGATGAAACTTCCTCATTCCATTGCTAACACTTAGGACTTATCCCATCCTAGAAGCACCGAAGATGAGTGCTGACGCAGCGTTTCCCTCTATTATTACTATTTCTTGGATGAAGAAGAGAAAAAGAAATAGTAAATAATTACTAAAAAGAACAGGGTATTTCAATTGTCACTATGAAAGTAGATGGAAAAAGATAAGACTTTGTCCCTACACCAAGCTCAGGATTTTGATTCTAATGAAATTGAAAGCAGAAAGAAGCTATTAAAGCCACAAAGTGCTTAAGAAAGAGGGATGTATAGATAACAGCCAATCCACCCTCCTCTCTATTGAGTGGTGAACAATTAAAACCATTTCAGGTTTTCATTCTTGGGTCACATCCCACAGGTGAACTCAGACCAGCCAGAATCAGAAGAGTCTCTTAAAAGCACAGCTACATTATATACATATATAACTGAATCACTTTGCTGTACACCAGAAACTAACACAACATTGTAATCGATAATACTTCAATTAAATTTTTTTTAAAAAGCACAGCTACAACTTCCCCTTTCCCTGCAAGATCAGTTACCACCTCAATGACAACCCCTAGGCTTATTTGGGATGAGTTATTTTTAGCATATCTATGGAGGCTGCCATTTGGAATCATCCAGTGTCAGAACCGGGAAAGGCCATAGTATTAGGGTAAATACTCAACTAATTCCTGAATATTCCCCCTTTTACTAGAAAACCCATTTTCACATACATGGTTCATACATATGGCACATATTCAGGATAATCAGATAATTAATATTCATTAAATGCCCAGTGGAGCTCCTTTCTCTGTCAAATAAAGGGCATAGAGCTGTATGGTCACTAGTACCACACCATCTGGTTCTAACATTCGGAGACTCTATATGCTGACCGCTGGGCTTGGGGGCTGAGCAGACCCTGTAAAAGACCGTGAGTTGCCAGCCAGGCACTGAATATTTCTCTTTTATTTCTACGGATGTTGTAACTTCTTTTATTATTAAAAGTCATTATGCTACGAGACCAGGGGCACGTGCATATTTTGCAGAGCCTGGAGCTTATGCACTTTTTAAGACAAAAAGAACAGGAAATCACAAATACAGAATCAAGTACAGGACCTTGGAAGAGGCCCAGGCAGGTGAGGGGCCTCGGAGCTTAAGCTTCGTGAGCTTCATGTTAAATCCATCTGTTCAGCACACATAACAACGACGAACACCTTGTTTGTCACTTCCTCGTAACTATTTTCTTTATTTCTTTATACCACTCCTTGTGTTAAATATAATTTAAGGTGACTTATAGAGCTACAGGCAGTACAACAAGATGAACTTAGGCTCAAAGCAAATAAGCAAAAAGTATGAACTAAGAAAAATGACATAAAGCCAGGACTGGGATCAAGACTCTGAAGAGGTCTCCTCCATTTGCTGGGAAGATGCAGAAGTTTAGCTGTAAATTTTCTAGCAGTCAATATAAAGTGAGAAACATGGTTAATTATATGAGTTAAATGGATAGTTTAATAAATAAGAGCACAGATGGCAGGAAATCCCTCCCCTGGAAGCTTACAGAATGAAGGGTCAGGGGTAGAGCATTTGACTGCAGAATGAAGCAAGCCATGTCCTCAACTCTCCCGATGGGCTGGCCTCTGTGGAGGCCCTGGCATCACGGCAAAGGCCAGTTGCTAAAGGTATGTCTGTGGGAAGGCGGGCCTCTCTAGTCCAGGAACCCTGCTGCTAGGGTCTCACTTAATCCAAAGTCAGGTCTCACACTGATGAAAGAAATTAAAGATGATACAAACAGATGGAAAGATATATCATGTTCTTGGATTGGAAGAATCAACATTGTGAAAATGACTATACTACCCAAAGCAATCTACAGATTCAATGCAATCCCTATCAAACAACCAATGGCATTTTTCACAGAACTAGAACAAAAAATTTCACAATTTGTATGGAAACACAAAAGACCTCGAATAGCCAAAGCAATCTTGAGAAAGAAAAACAGAGCTGGAGGAATCAGGCTCTCTGACTTCAGACTATACTACAAAGGTACAGTAATCACGACAGTATGGTACTGGCACAAAAACAGAAATATAGATCAATGGAACAGGATAGAAAGCCCAGAGATAAATCCATGCACATATGGTCACCTTATTTTTGATAAAGGAGGGAAGAATATAAAATGGAGAAAAGACAGCCTCTTCAATAAGTGGTGCTGGGTAAACTGGACAGCTACATGTCAAAGAATGAAATTAGAACACTCCCTAACACCATACACAAAAATAAACTCAAATTAGATTAAAGACCTAAATGTAAGGCCAGACAATATAAAACTCTTAGAGGAAAACATAGGCAGAACACTGTATGACATAAATCACAGCAAGATCCTTTTTGACCCACCTCCTAGAGAAATGGAAATAAAAACAAAACAAATGGGACCTAATGAAACTTAAAAGCTTTTGCACAGCAAAGGAAAACATAAACAAGACAAAAAGACAGCCCTCAGAATGGGAGAAAATATTTGCAAATGAAGCAACTGACAAAGGATTAATCTCCAAAATATACAAGCAGCTCATGCAGCTCAATACCAAAAAAACAAACAACCCAATCCAAAAATGGGCAGAAGGCCTAAATAACATTTCTCCAAAGAAGATATACAGATTGCCAACAAACACATGAAAGAATGCTCAACATCACTAATCATTAGAGAAATGCAAATGAAAACTACAATGAGGTATCACCTCACACCGGTCAGAATGGCCATCATCAAAAAATCTACAAACCATAAATGCTGGAGAGGGTGTGGAGAAAAGGGAACCCTCTTGCCCTGTTGGTGGGAATGTAAATTGATACAGCCACTATGGAGTACAGTATGGAGGTTCCTTAAAAAACTAAAAATAGAACTACGACCATACGACCCAGCTATCCCACTCCTGGACATATACCCTGAGAAAACCATAATTCAAAAAGAGTCCTGTACCACAATGTTCATTGCAGCTCTATTTACAATAGCCAGGACATGGAAGCAACCTAAGTGCCCATCAACAGATGAATGGATTAAGAAGATGTGGCAAATATATATACAATGGAATATTACTCAGCCATAAAAAGAAACGAAATTGAGTTATTTGTAGTGAGGTGGATGGACCTAGAGTCTGTCTTACTGAGTGAAGTAAGTCAGAAAGAGAAAAACAAATACCGTATGCTAACACATATATACGGAATCTTAAAAAAAAAAAAAAAAGATTCTGAAGAACCTCAAGGCAGGACAGGAATAAAGACGCAGACATAGAGAATGGCCTTGAGGACACGGGGAGGGGGAAGGGTAAGCTGGGATGAAGTGAGAGAGTGGCATGGACATATATACACTACCAAATGTAAAATAGATAGCTAGTGGGAAGCAGCTGCATAGCACAGGGAGATCATCTTGGTGCTTTGTGACCACCTAGAGGGGTGGGATAGGGAGGGTGGGAGGGAGATGCAAGAGGGAGGAGATATGGGGATATATGTATATGTATAGCTGATTCACTTTGTTATAAAGCAGAAACTAACACAGCATTGTAAAGCAATTATACTCCAATAAAGATGTTAAAAAAAAAAAAAAAAGAAAGTCAGGTCTCAGCCGCAGAGCCCTCTAGAAATACCACTTCTCTCTAGCGGTCTTATTTATAAAGCAGTGGAGAGCAGCAAGCGTGAGGCTGTGCTCCAACCCAATTCGCTGAATGCTGCTCTAACTTACTCCATCGGTAGAGAGAACTCACGTCTACTTTTGAAAATGAAGTAGCCCCAGTAGGTTAAGTACCTGAATCAAAGACCAAGAGAGAGCCTCAGATAGTCAACAGTCAACCCGCAAATAATTCTGGGCCAGTTCCCATATGCAGAAGGACCTAACTATCCTGGTTAGTACTATCCCTCAAGTTTCGAGTTGACTATTTATTATCTCATTATACTTTACTTTATTGTAGGAATTTTCAGTACCTTTGACCTGCACTAAATTAACCTGGGCTGAAATACAGAGCAGTAGTCTTCAAACTTTCTTGTTCGTTGACTCCCCAAAATAATTTTCAAAATCTCACTAGCCCCTCATCCTGCGTGTTTTTTAATTGGCCTGTAAAATTTGTTGATGGAATTAAACAGTTGCAACAGAATAATGCATTAATACAAATTCTGGTGCATTATTGTAAATATTGACATTAAAAAATAAAGTGTGCATGTCTTTTATACATACCCACTGGAATTTAAGAACAAAATCAATTTGATATGAATAATTACTTATTTAACGGTAGGAAATTTTACTTCGTTTGTTTTTCACCTGGAACTTATATTTCATTCTATATCTACCACAGAATTTTTTCCTACTGTAATACATTTTATGCATAAAAGTGTTTATTGTTCACCCTCTTATACTTCTCTGATAGGTATTTATATGTGTGTGTATATATATATCTATATCTATTTTTATATATATATATATGTAGAGAGAGAGAGAGAGAGAGAGAGAAATTAACTTGCTAAATGTCCTGAACCTCTTCTGCTTCCTTGGCGTGGTCCCTAAACCCGTGGTTCCCTACAGTTGGGGCTCCATCTTCTGAAAGGGTCTTCCTTTCTCTAAAGAAACGTAGCTGTGTTTGCAGCTGGATAGCTTTCTTAGTTTGCCTCCCCCCGCCGTTGAAAGCTGGAAGATGAGGGGCCTCTTGTCACCCTTGAATTATCTCAGGCCCTTTTAGTCCAGGTAGGTGGCACTTTCACCAACACCTCTCTTTTAAAGGCTTTGTGAGCCATCCATGGAGTTTTTGAGGTTTCCGTCTCCTAAAATCTACATCCATAATTCATTCTGGAGATGGCGTCTTTCTGCCTTACACATATTAGGCTGCTGGGGGACAGAGTTCTTGCAATTCTTAGATGCCTTTTCATCTAGAGGAGAGGTTCTATCCAGGGTGTCTTAAATCTTTCTGAGAGCACAGCGAAGTTTTCTCAGAGCCACCCCCGGATTTAATCTTGACCCAGAGGCCATTTCTGACTGGGAATCTTGCCAACCGCAACACCTGGAAATGTGAAACAGTTTCATTTTCCCATCAGCAAGTCTTGCCTTTCCCGCTTGCCAACCAAGCGGTCCTCCCTGAAGCCCGAGTCCCTCTTCCTGTGCCTGATCACGGGCAGCTACAGGAAGGGAAGCAGCATTTTCAAACCTCTGCCTGGACTCACTCATTGTCCCTTTTTCACAGCGCACGTTGCCCTTTTCAAGGAGACTGAGGAGGAAAGACAGGCTTCTCCTACTTCCTGGTTTTGCCTAAGCCTCAAGTTGGAGAACGAAGTTCCCAAGTTACCTTCTGGTCCTGAAAGCAAGGGGCGGGTCGCCTGTGCACACATTCAGAGAAGGTGTGTGTCACACTCTGGTCTTCAAACCACACTTAGATATTTGCCCGGGGATGGCATCAGAATCATGAACTCCAGCTCGGAAAGGTAGCAGCCGGGAAGGAGCTGTCCCCAATAGTGACGTCAGCCAGGGATGTGCACAATCTAACTGAACAAGAGTCATCATCGTGACCAGTACTGACCCCCGTGGGGCAGGGAGTAGCAACTGGGAATTACTGTCACTTTATGCAATCGCTGAGAAGGTAAAGCCAGGGGGTTTCTTTCGTTTTTCTTTAAAAGTTCTAAACTATTAGGTTCCCCATGCAAATATTTTCTGCATTCTTTTATTTCATTGGTTGTTTTGCAATGACTCTTATCCCTGGGAACACTTCTGTCTCCTGTACTTATTTAACTTGATACAGAGTGATGGTAATTTGTCCCCGACAGTTTCTACCACCTGAGTGTCTGCTGCGTACTGGGGGCAGTGAGACATTGTCGCTGCCCGCCGCTACCACCTGGCAGAGACACTGATACCATGTGGGAAGAGGCAGGCGAAGCTGGGCTGTCCACGGGACACTCAGGAGCACACAGGCGCAACAGGAAATCCAGATTGCGAAGGCTCGGGAAAGTTCCTAGAGGAGCGGCCTCCTACACCGAGTGTCCATGGAGGGTGAAAAGGAGATCCAGGCAGATACGTCAGGGCCAGCGTGTTCCAGGCAGAGCGCGGCTTGAATTCCTTCCTTAGTAAGTGAGAATCCAAATGCATGTGGGCACACATGGCAGATATGCAGAGGCCTGCGAGGACACTGCCACCAGATACAAGCACGAAAGAACGTGGGCGAGGGAGGTTCACAGAAGAGGCAAGCAGGCAGGAGCTGGACCAGAGGGCTGTGAACGCCGCATACTTGAGAATCTCTGCTTTGAAGAGGCTTTACGCCAGGAGGGAGCCAATCGGATACACACTTTGGAACAATCTAGCGAGGACTTAGTTGAGAGGACGGTGGGAGTGGCTGCAGAGGGGGCAGAACCAGGAGACCAGCCAGGGTTCTTAGCCTGGGGTCCACTGATGCAGTCCTGAAACCCAGGGACGATGCAGGAGAAACGTATGTGCCAATGTGCATCTGATCTGTATCTTCTCCAACTGTTAAAGGATCCAAGATACAACAGGCTTCACAACCCATCTCCTTATCCACCTCCTAGCTTCTGCCCTATTTTCTCACTCCCTCCATCTCTAACTCCACATTTTCACGATTTGGTGGAACACGCCTCAAGCACTCGTCCCTGACCTGCTTCTTTCCTCTGAGACCAACAGGCAGCACAGAGCTGTGTTTTCTGTCTCTACACAGGAGGATGTGCCCTTTCTCCCAGGCGGCCAGGACACTTTTTTTCTTTTGGTTTCCTGATGGGAAGAGGCTGCCGCCAACAACCCACCCTTTTAACTCCCGACCACGAGAACACCGGCTCCCTTAGACAAATCCAACGTGTGTAATGAAGATGCTCGTTGTCAGGCCACCTTCCAAGGAGGCCCCACTGGCAGCTTCCCTGGCCGGGGGTGGGAGGTCTGTGTGGGGCGTTGATGCCACCGGGCTCTGTGTAAACGCTCCCTCCAATAATGTGTAATGTCTCTATCAGAAAGAAGGCTGCATTCCAAACGCAACACTCAGCGGGAGGGACAAGCTGAGGAGGAAGCCAGATGCCCTGGAGGACCTGGGACCACGGCAGGAAGAAGAAATCATTCAGTACTGATGAAATTGCAGTCAATTCATAAT